>NC_140934.1:90362466-90864966 GCF_014529385.1 Adiantum capillus-veneris
TCCAAACCTAAAGGATCCAAGAAAAATGGGGCACAAGTTTACACAAGAATCTTTGAAGGAGCTTCAAATTGGTTGTGATGAGTTTTTAACACCTATTGAGAAGAAGTATTTTGAAGAGATGCTTTCTAAACATGGTAAGGCTTTTGCACTTAAGCCAAGTGAGATATGATGTGTTGAGACAAGAATTGTTGCACCTATGGTGATTTTCACTATACCTCATGTACCTTGGAACATGTGGCCAATTCCAATTTCAAAGGCTCAATTTTTGAATTTTATTGGGTTGCTTAATGAAAAGAATAAAATGGGCATCTTGGAGCCTTCTTGTGCTCAATATTCATCGTGCCAAAGAAGAATGGAGCCTTGTGTTTCATCTAGGATATGCAGTCAGTAAAACAAGTAACAATCCAGAATGTAGGTACAAGGCCAATTGTGGGGGGTTTCCATTTTACGAGCCAAAACCCACAAGCTAACGAGCTTAGTATCCAAACATGTGATCAGAAATTCTAGTGTTTCCAAGTATATTTCGAAGTGAAATTATCATTGGATAATTTTTAGCTTTATTAACCCCTTTGTAACATTTTAATTCTTTGTGATGTATGTATGAAAAATAAAGTGATTGCCAACAACAAACCCTCACAACTTACTACAAAAACTTATTCATATGCAACACCATAGTTTTATCTTATAAACTTCAAAATATGGAGTACAAAAAACATGAGTAGCGCACTACAAAAAAGGCTAGCAGTGTTCACAAAATACAAGGATATGTAGGTGTTCACACTCTTGCGAGGGCAGTATGAAGCTCATCTTTTGTTAAAGCAGATTGGTGGACTAGCTTATTGGTTTCCAACTCAAGTTTCAAGTGGCATAAGAAGACACAATAGATGTGTTTACATGGCATGTAGCGTTCTGCTATGCATGATCGACACAGAAAATCATCACATGTACATGACGGAAACACACAAATAGTAACATTGTGTGGAGCTCCTTTTCTCTTTGACCCTTGTGTAGTCAAAATGAACTCAACATATTCCCGTTGCTGAACCACATTTGTTTGCACTACCTGATATTCCATAGACATTGTAGCATCAATTCTTGTTTGCATTTCCTTACTAATTGCTCTTCTAAAGATGAATTTTTGACCCTCTCTGTATTCTGGCCGTGCTCCCTTGTTTGCAATGCTTTGTTTTGGACATGTAGGGGATTTAACAACACATGTCTGTGTTACGCCTTCCAAAATAAATCCTGCTTTTTGAAGACAAAGAATCTCATTAGGATTGAAACATGTTCCAACTGCCACAACCCATTTTTCTAGTGCAAGTGATAGTAACCCATAAATTGCAGCTGTTGGTTCCCAAGTGTGCTCCACACAATCACCACAAAACCATAGCATTTGTGGTTGAATATCGGATTCATCCTTTGAGACATGAATTCTTCCATAGAAAGAAGGGGCAGGGACTCCCTCCTTCCCAACACGCCCCTTTGAATCTATGTATTTTTGACACTTTGCTTTTATGGTTCTAATATATCCCTGACATCGTACCATGCTTCCGGGATTGGTACGTCGTATAGCCCACAATGTTAGACTAACATCCACCTCGCTTATTTGTGTAGTCACTTCATTTTGACTAGCGCTTGCGGCTGGATAAGAGTGCCTTCGGGGCACTGGCTTAGTGATCCTTTGAAACTCTGGCCGATGAGAATCAAACTCATGAGTTGGTGACACAATTGATCTAGGTCTCTTTTTTCTCTCTATTGCAGTATTCTCATATCCAATGTCTGCCTCTTCTCCAACTCCAATTTCCTCTGCAACTTCATTTGTGAGGTCTATTATTTTTCTTTGTGAGTATGATCTTTTAGTCCACATTGCATCTCTTTGTTGCAGCTTACAAAGGCTTGGTCCAGATCCTATGTGTTGCCCTTTCAAAAATGCAGCATGCCTAGCCCCTTGCAAACAAGAGGCTATGAGGTCTGAGAGACATGCTTCATACAAAGACATGTATTTGGCCCCAATGTTTGTAGCCAAACAACTCCCATGAATGGACTCTGACAAGTTACTCCTTGGAACCAAATATCTATCATCTTCCTCCATTGCCTGCAAAAATGTTTACATTGTTAGTGACAACAAGAAGTAATCATGTGTGGATGTACTATTTGTGAATAGAAAATATGTACCTTCAAAATGTATTCTCCCCAATGAAAAACCCTTGCACGCCACCATGAAATCCAAGTCTCAAGCATCCTTTCATTGTTGGGTCTAGCATTACCCATTTCCAACCACTCACAAAGAGAATCTAGTTCATTTTTTGCACTCTCAGCAGTAGGCGATTTTTCCAAGATCTGCACTTAATTTTGAATTTCTCTTGGTTCTCTGGAGAAATGCACTTTCTAGAAATCTTCACCAAGTTGTCCCCCAATGCCACAAACAAGTTCTTTCCTTACCTTCCATAACATTCTGAGGACCTCCATTAAATACTATCCTCACAGCCAACCAATTTTGTTGATCCTCATCAGCCATAAAACCATGGAACTCAGCATCACTAAAACCCTCCTTTTCCATGACCTCAGTCAACAAATTCCAAAATAGTACTTGAGCCTCTGTGTCCTCACTCTTGAACTCCCCAATGGCTATAGTTTGGAGCTCCTGCATAAATGGATTATAGACATGCCAAGCCATGGAGTGCCAATCCCTTATCCTCTTGACATGATCATAGCAAACCAACAATTTCCTAATTCTCCTGATGGCCGCATTTTGTTCACAAGATCTACTCCTGAGCATGGAACCTTGGTTGTCATCTTAAACACGTGACATCTAAGGTAGTTTGTGGATGATAGTTGACCTCAGAAAATAACTCCATGAATAAATTGCAACCTACTTTTGATTTTAGGTTCAAGATTCTCTCTAGTCCATCATTGAGATCCTTATCATCCCTCCTCCATCTTGCAATCCTACAAGAAAAGGAAACAAGCAAGTTTAGAATGAATTAGCAGATTATCAAAAGAAGATATTTTCATACATCAATTCAAGTATCTGATTCTTCAAGTACAAATTTACCTTTTTGATGATAGCACTGGCAAGAGTTTCTCAAACAAAGCATTAAGCTCAATGTTTGTAAGTTGAAGGTTGTTTTCTCGAGATATAATTGCCTCTAGCACCAAGTCTTCTGCCACTTGCTTTTGCAAACTTTTAGGCCTTGAACTTGTGCCTTGTTCCACTATGTTCTGCACCTTCTGCTTTATATCATCAAGTTCCTTTTTTGATGATCCATCACCAACCCTATGCATATGATATCCTAAATGTATTACACACCGGGTTACTGGCTCCATCTCACTATCATGTGGAAGACATAAGTACATCTTGCAGCCACACAAGGCTATACAAAATGGAGGACAGCTGCAATACAGGCACTTCAAAGATCCATTTGTAGTATTTCCAACATTTGGGACCTTCTGTACACGACCTTTCCAATGGCAATCATTCTTTGTACCCATCCTTTGAAGATAATGACATAGTCCATTCTCACACAACAGGTGGCCTGCACATTTTCTTATCCTGACTATCCCTTTGAAGGCTGAAGCTCGTGATGTTACATCTTCACTCCACACATGTCCACTGAACTTTGTTTCCATACCTTTACTTTTTGGTCCATCCACAGAAGGTGGAAACTCAAACAAAATATTTCCATCATATCTTCGTGGTAGCTCAGTAGCCTGTTGATTTGAAGATAGTGACTTAATTGCAATGTTGAGGACATTTTGTGAAGGCAAAAACTTAATAAGGTCAACAATGCTGTGAGGAGAACCTGTGGATAGTGGTTGAGATCCTGATCTAAAAAAAATCTTTCCAAACATAATGTCTAAATGATATTCTCTACCATTAGGACCAGTAGTGCTTTGAACCCCATATTGTAGCTCAGTATCATCACTCTCGTCTGCCTGTTGATGCAGTTCAACTGTGTTTTTAGCAAATTGAAGTATGAAGACAGGTATGAAAGAGAGAGAATAGCGGCACCATTAGTACATTCTATGTTTAGCATTAAACCCTTGGAGTCTTCTATAGTGGCCATAAGACATTCATCCGCCATTCTGTAGTTGGTAATGCAGCCAATCGAGGACAAGGGTTAAATACAAAGATGAATACAACATGCTTTAAGGTTTAGTGGATTTAAATTTAATAAGTTAATCAATTATTAAAGAAAAATGGTTTTAAATTTATTAAGTTAAAAATTTAATTATTAACGTTGAGTGGCTTTAATGTTAATAAAATAATTAATTATTAAAGTTTAAAGGCTTTAATGAGTCAGATATGGTTCAATATCCAACGCGATTCTTAAAATTATGATATGGAGACACATTTTAAGATATACACTTATCTCCGGATATATAAGATATACACTTATATCCAGCGCATAAGGAACACACGCGTTCCTTGTTCTCTCTCTCTATCTCTCTCTCTCTCTCTCTCTCTCTCTCTCTCTCTCTCTCTCTCTCTCTCTCTCTCTCAGCACAACACACACACACACACACAAGTGCCGAGGGAGAGAGATTGAAGAGCCCCTCAGTGAGAGATTGAAGAGGCTGAAGAGGTTAACTCAAAAGACTCCTTGCTATTTCGCCAACGAAATTAATGAGGTATGACAGTCTCCTTCTAGCTTTGCATTTCTTGCTCCCAGGTGCACTAGCCTATTTTGCCAGTGAAATTATGGTGGGTTACCAATCGAACCAGCATTAGCCTGTTGTCAGAGTGGTACTTCCGCTTACAACGCCATACCTCTTTGAACATGGCTATGATATGCAACATGGAGGGGCGCTGCGAGGGGACATCATTCAAGCTATTGTTGCTTGCCCCGGTACCATGCAACATGGGGTCAAGCACCTCCAAGCTATTGTTGCTTGCCACATGAAGCTACACCCATCCTACAAGATTGTTGTCCCCAAGCACGTGTGAAAGAGGATTCAGCGCATAAGTAACACATGCGTCAATCTCTCTCTCTCTCTCTCTCTCTCTCTCTCTCTCTCTCTCTCTCTCTCTCTCTCTCTCTCTCTCTCTCTCTCTCTCTCTCTCATCCACCCTCATCACAACACACACACACACACACACACACACACACACAAGTGCCGAGGGAGAGAGATTGAAGAGCCTCCTTGCTATTTTGCCAACGAAATTAAGGAACACACGCATTCAATCTCTCTCTCATCCACCCTTAGCACAACACACACACACACACAAGTGCCAAGGGAGACAGATTGAAGAGCCTCCTTGCTATTTCACCAACAAAATTAATGAGGTATGAGTCTCCATCTAGCTTTGCGTTCCTTGCTATTTCGCCAGCGAAATTATGAGAGGAGCTGTCTGTCGTGAGCATGTGCGGAGCCTATCTGCTGCTGCAGGCATTGCTACTCTGGTTTTCCCAAATTATTGCCATGTGCTCTTTATTGCCATGTGTATTCATGGTTGTCTTTGTGTTGTTGTATTGATGAAGATTTCTTTCTGAATTTTGTTATCCCTAGGGGTCTTTTCACCCTGGTTTTCTTGTGCTAAATCTAACTGGAAGGAAGAGAGAGAGAGAGAGAGAGAGAGAGAGAGAGAGAGAGAGAGAGAGAGAGAGAGAGAGAGAGAGAGAGAGAGAGAGAGAGAAAGAGAGAGAGAGAGAGAGAGAGAGAGAGAGAGATCCATATCTTGGTTTGGGAAGGTAACCATAGAACTGCATCTTGGATGGAAGTTATTAAGGAGTTCTGGTCAAGAGATAAGGAAAGACATGCTAGAATCAGAACAGAGTTCATTGATCCAGAGCCAAAACATGAAGTCAAACTCTTGGCCACTCTTCAGAGATTTAATATGTAATTTCTAATTTGATTTTATTAAGTGACATATCAAATCTTTTAATCTCTTTTATAGTTGTTAATTCCCTTTTACGTGCATCTAAGGAGAGTGTGGCAGTTCTAGAATCTGACTACATCAATCTTGTATTTGTTGCATTTAAATTTAAAGGCAAGTGTTGTGTTCTGAAGCTCGTCATAGATAATACTTCAATTTGATCAAAGTATTTATTTTTGCCTGATTTTGTATTTTGGTCATTAGAATGACCCGTGCAGGTGGCCACAAAAAGGCAAAACCGGTTGGAAGTTCAAGTTCTCAGCCCAAATCTAAGAAGGCTACAAAATGTGCGACAAGAATAAGTTTAGAGAAAGAGCCTCAACCTCTGGAGGTGACTCCTATGGAACTCGAGGGAGAGACACAAATCCTAGAAGATGTGGAGCATGATGAGAATGAGAACTAGGTTGTGGATCATGATGGAGAATGAGAACCAGGTTGTGGATCATGACATTGAGCAAGAAATAGATGAGCATGTGCCAGCTATCATTGACAAGCCATTGGGATCCGACATTTTAAAAGCTCTTACAATACATAGGGGTAAGGCAGTTCCTGAAGTACCCTTATGTCGTTGTTTAATAAACACCAGGGTTCGGGAGTTGAGACCAGATCTCTCAAATCTGAAAAGAGCTTTCATCCACGAAGGATATGTTCCCATCAAAGGTCTTTTTATTCTATCTCTACATCTTCCTGATGGCACAACTAAACTAGTGGATGCCGATATCCAATCCACATGGGACAAGCATTGGGTTGTTGTCAATGAGGAGTTTGAGAGAGAGATTGTGGAAGACCCAGTCTGGTCGTGTTTGTCTGGAAAGATGTTTTACGTTTGGGAAGGTAACCATAGAACTGCATCTTGGATGGAAGTGATTAAGGAGGTCTGGTCAAGAGTGTAAGGTCTCTGACCCCGATCAAAAAGAGCACCATTGTACCTTGAAATGAACATAATGAAAAAAGTTACTATTTTTAGCAATTTTCCAAATTCTGTCAATACCATGATGTTTAGAATATTTTTAAGCTTCGAAATGTGAATTAAAATAATTTTTGTAAGAAAAATTCCAAAAATAGCAACTTTTTGGTCACATGACCCATCCAGTTTTGACCGTCTCGAAAAACTACACACGTACCCCAAATTTGAAAAATGCAATTTCGGACCCCGGGGGCTGCTAAATATGGCAGGTACTCGAGCCAGTACGCCTTAGTTAGAGCTTGCTATAGCAATTTTCGGCATCAAAATGACCCGTTTTAACGTAGAACCAAATTTTCCCAAAATTGTCCGGGGAGGCATCGGGGGCCCGAGGCTGTGTGGGAACAGGTTCCAGCCCACTCCAGCTCAGCTTTAGCAGCTAGGGGGCGCCTTCTCTCTTTGCGGGAGTCCTAGGAGAGTTTCCAAGCCAGTAACTAAGTGTCAGAGCCAGTTAACCAAGCCAACTGGACACTTGGTGCGTAGGGGAACTTGACTTGCTAATGCAGAGACTCAGTGCTCCCCCAAATGCAAATAGCAAGGCTGGTCGATTTTCAGCCTGTAGGAGCCTATTTAAAGGCCAGTGCACACACACACACACACATGCTCACACACTCACTCAGTACACACACACATACCTACACACACCTTGGGGAGGTGGTGCCAGTACACACATCCTTTGAAGGAGAAGCAAGGAGGGAGGTGTTGTCGAATTCTCACCTCAAGAAGCTTGATTAAATCAAAAAATCAAGAGGGTTATCAGCCCTTAATCACGGTAACCACGGTTTAATTAATGCCTTCTGTAAATTCTTTTCATTACCATCTAAATTCCTCGTCTATTATGCTTATTCCTAGTCGTAGTTCTCTATAATTACTCTCTAATTTCTCCTTAACCATATTCTATTATGTAATCATCACACCATAGCTAAATTATCAGCCATCCATGATCTTTAATTAATGATTAGTGCATGATTAATAGGATTTCTCTCTCTAGGTAGCATAGTAATTAACCAGTAAGCCGGTAATTGTGTAGACTGATGAGAATCACACTCTTTTATCACTCATTAATATTGTAGCTGAATTAGATTCATTTCTCTTATGCATTAAGATATAATTAAGTTAAGATTAATCTGTCATTAAGTCTCTAAGAGGTGGTTTTTCTCACACCTATGCATGCGGTGATTCTGCACCCTCTAATTGCTAGGAAAGAGATTAATCATGCTTAATTCATCTCTCTGGTAATTCCATTAGTGAAATCATATTATTCTTAATCATCTAAGCCGAGTGATTATCTTTAGGGCCGGTTCCCATAGGATTAAATATCATCCATAATCTAAATCTCACATATAGGAGGGATTGTTTAATGTTGCTAATCTATCATTTGGTTTGTTATGACGCTTGCGGACTTAGCTCTTTTCTCCAAGCTAATTATTTAAAGTAGTGAGTAAAATGGCCCCGGTTAAGAGAACTCGCTTCGGTGGTGCCCACGACCGCGAGGCGGGAACAAGCAATGTCAATGGAAAGGGAAAAGCTCCCATGGACGAACAAATACCGGCCATCTCACGGGCCATTGACGAAGGAATGGAAGAGTTAGGTCATAATTTTATTCAAGTCGTTTGAATTGACATTGCACACGTTTAGTTAGGAATGAACATATCCCCAAAACAAGTTGGAGAAATCCGACGGAAACCTTGGCACTAAACTCATTTGTACATTAAAGTCTAAAGTAGGAAAGAAATGGTTGAAGGGCATAGTATGCTGTTTGCAATAGGAAAGAATGTCTGCTAGGGAAAATTTAGCTCGACATGTTCATTTTATTTCCAATGTTGAATCAGTCCTGACCCCCCTACTGATCACAGGGGGCAGAGTTCCACGGTAAGGGTTCTTGAATCCACGACTTGCTTTTTATGTGGTGGATACCCACGACTTGCTTTCTATGCGGTGGGAACCCACGTCTTGCTTTCTATGCGGTGGGAGTGTCCATGTCGTGCTTTCTATGCGGTGGACATACCTAGTTGTATGGGCCTCTAGGCGAGAACGGGAGGAGTAAACTCTCGCTGGAGGGGGGATGTTGTACCTCCAGAACATTGGAATTTTAATGAATAAGTTTGAGTAGAATTTTTACTAGAATACTGTCTTGGTGTTGTTTGCAATACTGGTTGAAGGGCTGCCTTAACGAACAATGTGATTCGAAATTATCAAGGAATGTTTATGTTGAACAATCATTGTGGTAGTAATTAGGTCACACAAGGAAGTGTGAGTGTGGGGGTGGAAAGTGGGGGCTTGGCTCAGGTTGCCAATGCCTATGAGATGGGTGGTCCCAATTGGTCGAGAGCTCTCTGTCCCCATAGTGCTTATTTCGATATTAGTAATACTCATTGGCCCTAGAGCGGTGAAATCTCGAGAGTACGTGCTTCTGAAACATGGGGAAAAAGGCACTCAAGGTTTCTCTCCTCTTGGAAGGTGGGTCTTAGGATCGCTAGATAGTTTAAGTACGCTTCCCCTGTGAGGTGGAGCTAGATCTCCTTGCTAGTAGGCTCGAACTCGATTCACTTTGTGATGAGAGATCGTCCGCTAGTTGAACCCTGAACCACTTTGTTTGCTCCCGTTATAGATCTAGTGGCCACTAGGTTCACCATCAGATCCTCCGTTTGTTACGGTGGGGTGGGGACCTCACAAAGAGATAAGGAAAGACATGTTAGAATCAGAGCAGAGTTCATTGATCCAGAGCCAAAACATGAAGTCAAACTCTTGGCCGCTCTTTAGATATTTAATATGTAAGTTCTACCTTGCTTTTATTAAGTAACATATCAAATCTTTTAATCTCTTTTATAGTTGTTAATTCTTGTGACAGAATGAATGAGAATGCCATTGTACTCACAAGTTTAAGGGACTATCTACAATACACAAGCACTCTTTGCTCTTGTGATGTGGATGATTTTATGGAGGATTTTACACCCATTGAGAAAATGGCTATTGAAAAAGCACGTGTGAAAGAGGCTTCGGGAGGTCGTAAAGTTTGGTATCCTCTTACACAATCCTTGCTCGCTCGGATGGTTTTCTCGGTGAGTGTATATACCACATCATTTGTTATGCATATAAAGTCAAAACGTTTTATCATGTTCTAATGCATTATCTTTTTAACTCTTAGGCAAGCTACAAAAGGAATGTGGAGAAGGATGAGAAGAGGATCCCAAGTAATCTACCCCAAGAAGAACTGGAGCACAAGCTCATGGTCATAAGAAAGGCTGTGACCAAAACATTTGTGCGAAAGATTCATAGAGTGAGTTTTTAAAGCAAGTGCTTTTTAGTGCTTCTGTGTATGACATTTGTAGTACACTTGTATTAATTGAAGTTAATCACTTACTTGCAAATGTTGTGTATCATCATTCCAAGCTTGGGAAAGCCTTGGTTTGATGTGCTTTGGGGATTGCCAATGTTTGATGCCTCTAGGAAGATCATATTGGATAAATTATACCAAGTTTCAATTGCAGCATGCTCTCATGAGAAGAAAATTTCTATGCTTTCTTTGCTTGGTGCTGATGATAATTTGAAAAGCTCTTATGGTATGCTTCGAGGTGACCATGAGTTCATTAGATGGTGTGCAAAAGAGGTATGGATGGATCAGCTTTTGACTGAAGCCTCAAGAATGCTTTCACAAGTGGTGGAGAAAAATATTGGAGGGGAGCTCTTAACTTTGCCAGAGCATCCGACATTGAGCGAGTACTTCAATGATATTCTGTTCTGGTTTAGAGATACCCTTTTTGAGCCTCTTTCAAAGGAAATGACCGTGGCTAGTCCAGCAATAAATCAAGTTGATCTACCAAATGCAGCTCGAAGAGTTGTTTACAGGTATCTATAATTGATCTCTTTTTTAACGTTAGTTGATACTTTGAGAGGCCTTGCCTAATCTCAATTGTTTTAATATATTGTGAAGATTTCTCCTATCAGTGATGAGTAGTAAGAAGATATACACTCTCCCTCATATTTGTAAAGCATGGCCAATGCTTTCACCTCCATTGTTTTGCATGTATACTTCTACTATTTTCAGAGAGGATAAGAAGTCCTCAGGTGCATTTCTTCTTAGTGATTGGGAGAGAAAGCATTGTCCATGGTGGGTTGATATGAAGAAAGTATGTTGTATTGAGGAGGAAAATGAAGCATATGTAAGGCATCAAAAAGGAGAGTGTAGATCTAACTCAGGGTCAATTGGAAATATGAATGAAGATACATTGAGACAGGTGCAAGAACAACAAAGAACTATTTTAGAAGCCGAGAAACTTCAACTAGAAAAGCTGCCTGCAAAGACAGGACGACCAAAGGTTACTCTTGCTGACCCACGAGGTATAGAGACTCACCTTGCATGCATATTTTGTGTTGTACATTGCATAATAGTTTATAATTTGGTCATGTATTGTTTTGTAAATAAATGTAGGGAAAGAAAGTGTTGATGTCGATATTACACATGCTAAGAAGAGAAAGAAGAGCTACACCACTGACATTATATACTTGCCAATTCAATCCTTCTCTCAACTCTCTCATCGTGCATCTAAGGAGAGTGCGGCACTTCTAGAATCTGACTACATCATCTTGGGTAAGGACATTCTTGCGGGAAAGCTAGGTGGGGATTTTGAAAAGATACAGCTGTTGGACGGATACGCCGTGACGGACGTCAACACAACGAGAACTCACCTAACAAGATTTATCAGCTAAGGACGAAGCTCGACCCACAGGCACGTGGAAGCAAGTATAAGGTGTCAACCTACACTCGACGGACTCCTAACTAATTCCTACAGAGGTCTCTACCCAATGTCTAAGTCACAGCCTTCAAGAGTGCATAAGAGGAAACTTCCTACAACGCTTTCTAGAGCCGAACACCCATCAAACAATCTCGAAACACCACAGAACTTGAAGGAGACCCTACTATCACCAATAGGTCACTCTCCCTAAGGTCTATGAACCAAAACCCCAACCCAAAAAACCCGGTGCAAATTCACGTAGGATGTCACTCTCCCTAAGGTCTATGAACCAAAACCCCAACCCAAAACACCAGGTGCAAAATCACGTAGGATGTCTAACCGAAATTTGCAGGTCTTCGTTTCCAAAATCTTAAGTGCCTAATGTGTAGCTCTACTCAATGGGAACGCGTGGATATGCTGCAATGCAAAATCGGACAATGTATGCTCACAGAATCACCATATGAAGCTCGTAGAAGGAGCTCGCAAAACCGGACCGTACGCGCGCAATGTAGGTATCGATGCGTAGCTCTCATCGGGGGAAACACGCTACACTTCTCTGCACTCGATTCCGACCACTGGTGCACACTTAGCGTCAAGATGAAGCTCACACTCTCTCTCGTACACAGTATGCTCACTCACAGACTTCAAAACTTCTTTTAAAAAATGACAAAAGGTTTTTCATTAAGGTCAAAAAGTGGTATATATACCTTACAATTCTCAAACCCTAAAGTTCCAAATCAACCATCTACTCAATCTAACTATCAAAACTGGGATACAATCTGGAAACCTCTGTAAGCCCCAATATTTACAAGGTGAAATGTCGATTTTTCTCAATAAATGAATAATTACAAAATATGATAATCTGCCGAGAAGTCAGTTTCCGTAGGGTGTGTCCAGCTTCTAACACTCCCTCCCTCCTTGCTCATGTCATCCCCGACATGGTCGTTGAGCTGCTTCTTCATCGTATGGTTTCGCGCTGTCAAGAAGTAGGCGGTCTTGCCAGGAAGGCACCGGGCCTCTTGCTGTGAGAGTTCGTGAGGAAGCTCAAGGGTTATGAGGCAGAGCTAAGATGTAGATAACATAGCTTCTAGAGCTAAAGAAGAAATGTAGCCAATGAAGCCGCTCACTTTTCCTTACAAACACACACGTGATGGAGAGAACTCATGAAAGATAGTCAGAGCAAAACAAAAATGAAAACATCGAGATTACGATCATATCGTATCATGGGTAGGATAAAAGGGTTAATGGATGAGTTAATGATATTTAATCTTTGTTGTCCAAATAAGCTGCGGATTGCTCTTTGGAACTGTAGCTTTGTGCTTACTATAATGTATATGTTTTGTCTAGCAATTGGGATAAGTTGTGAGTACAAATCCTCTTGATTCATAATAAAATAACCACATTCACATCAAAAGGGAATTCATAGTCAATAATAGGTAGTATGATGGGATCTGGTGAGAGAAGTATTTCATTGAGCCTTTCAAGAGCAAATAGAAACACTATGCGTTGCTGAAAGTGAATCTTGCGACTAATCCAAATGTTGACTCTGATAGATTGCACTGAATGGAATTGAAATAAATTATCTCTATGTGGATTATGGTTATTCATCAATTATATACTTAGTATGTTCAAAGATAAAGGTGTGAAAGAAGTGAAAGGAGAAGAAGAAGAGAGTTTCTCTCCCAAGCCCTATTGTTGCCCTTAGGCAATAAGGATACTGTCGGGAGAGAAGTACCTGTAGCAAGGAGATTCTAGAGTTTGTGGAAGATAATGAGAACCTTAAGAGAGAGAGATGCTTGTGGAAGATGAAGATATGGTTACTAACCCTGTGCTCATAATTGTTTCCCGCAAGAAGGTTGTACTCATTACATTGACAAGGTTGTTGCTTGAATACCTTCCAATGAAACAATTAGGACACAACAAGAGAGATCAAAGGAGTAGTAAGATAGAATTAGAGATAGATCTAAGTGTGGTGGTGTTATTAAAGATAGATAATGAGAGATAGAGATGGAGTTAGAGACAAGTATTGGATTAGATATGCAAATGAAAGTAAAACTAGCAACATATATCTTACATGAGAGCAATCGCCACCACCTTAATGGAGAGAGAAGATGAGGCAAGACTTCAGCCTTTCTTCAAGAGAAAGTGTGGCACTAAGATGAGTGTGTCACTATGGAATTGAGCTATTCTCACTCACTCATAACTTGCCCCCAATGAAGAGAAGGCTGCCCTTTTTATAGGTGAGGGAGCCATGTTTTACATAATCACTTGATTAGGCTAAAGAGTTAGCCCAAATCAAATGTTCTTTGGATATTTCTTAAAATGGGTAATATTAGGACTCAAAATATCTTGAAATTCAGGATTTTTGGTCGTTGAGGCTCCATGTGGATGCATGATGTATGTGGGCCCCACCTAGGCATCTTCTGTGTGGCTCCAGCAGGGGGTCCCAACTTGTGTGTCTTGTCTTTCAAGCATCTTTGAGGTGTCACATTCACATTCTTGTGTATTTTATCCTCCAAATATATTATTTTATGGAAAAATACCAAGATTACCTCTTTTCACTTGATTCACTTGTTTACCATCTCTTCTTGCAGTGTAGTTGTGATAGGATTTTTCACTGGTTTCCCTGCAACTTTTGACCTGTAACTCGGATTGGCATGCTTCAAAAGGAAAAATTGGCCTACTAAAAGAGCTTGAGTTGGGTTTGGCCTTTTCTCCACGCCCTTAGGTTGGGATTTTCAAATTGGGATAGTCCAAGAAGCTTTGGATCTTCCTTTTCATAAAGTCTTGTAGTAGGTCCTTCCCTCTTGTATGTATCCAAGAAGGTATGCATTATTGAAGGGTTATATTATTAAATAAATCTGAAAAGAAGAAAAGAATTTATATATGGTAGGATATAGCTAAGATATTAGAAGAAATATACAAATGCTTTTTCCCCAGACAAAAAGAGACACAATCATTGATACTTCTCTTGCAGCACTTTCTAATAGTAATGTACATTTATATTACTTCAAAGGTAATACTAAGGTATGGTAGAAAGCTTTTATTTATGCATATGAGTATTATATGAAGTATACTTATACGTCAAAAAGTCACAAGATAAATCGTGTAATGCCCGTTTCCACTATATACGTGCCACAGCACGACATCCACCCCCTCTAAACATGCACATCCTCCGGTATGTGCCATATTGTCTCTTTGTAAGATCAGCCCTCTTGTACATCTTCCTTGCTTTCTTCTTCATTGGATGATTCCAGAGCTTCATGTTCACTTTGATCTTCACCTGTGTTTTGCTCTTCTTTCTCATCAACATCTTCTAGATCATGGTCTCCTCTTCTCTTAAACATTTTGATCCTTTTTCCTGCAATGGGAATCTTTACTTTTGTACCATCTAGTTCAGACAAGCTGTAAGTAGCATTTTCATGCACATGCTTTACAAAATACGGTCCAAACCATCTTTTTGAGAACTTACGCATGACTGTGTGCTGGTTATCAAGGCTACTATCATAGACTAAAACCTAGTCACCTTTGTCAATTGCTTTTCTCCTGAGTCGATGTCGCTTATCAAAGTAGTCCTTGTTTTTCAACCTTGCATTTTTGAGTTGTTCTTTTGCAGCTTTAATGTTTCCAGGTCTTCTCTCTAGTTGCCTTATACGCAGTGCAAGGAGATCTTCCCTGCTAAGCCAATCTTGCCAAGGTAGTACATTCCATGTGGGAATTGTATCTTCAATCGGCATCATTGGATTTTGACCATACATTGGATCCGCAAGCATGTAGCCAGTTATTGAGCTATGTGTTATACGATCAGCCCATAAAGCATATGGTAACAGTTTTGGCCACTCACCAACTCTTCCTTCACAAGCCTTGGCCAAAGCTTTGATGATAGGAGGATGCCCTGTTTCACTCTTTCCATTGCCTTCAGGGTTGTAAGCTGTAGTAAGAGAAATCTTGATTCCTAATCTAGAAAATAACTCCCTTGCTTCTTCGGCATCCAGCTCACCTCTTTCTGCAGTGATCTTTCTCACACAACCATAACGGCAAATCACCTCATCAAGAAGGAATTTGCACACAGCTTCTGTAGTTTTAGCTCTTAATACTCTTCCTTCAGCTTGGTTAGTTAGGTCCTCTCATGCAAGAACCAAGTATCTCATCTGTCAAAGTCCTAAAGGCATTGTGACTAGATCCACAACCCATTTATAGTGCATGGCTAGTGGATATGTAGGGTGCAATCTATCATGATTTCGGACATTTGAATACGTTTGACAAGCTACACACGACTCTACAAACTGAGATACATCTTTATACATACCCTTCCACCAATATTTTTCTTTCAACTTGGAGAAGGTTGCCCACACACCTCTGTGTCCAGCCCATAGACTCTCATGAAACTCTTGCATGAGCTTTACTTGAGTCTCTTTTTTACATATAACCCGTTGTGGTGTAGCACCCTTTTGTTTATGATGCTTCCACAAGTAGCCATCCCTCAAAAAGTACCCATATGTTTTCCTGTGTATCATCTTGAATTCTTGTTCAAACCAATCATCCTGTTTTGTTAGAGTACTCAAGTAGCTTCCAATAAGAAGCCAATCACCTTCATAAAGCTCTTTCAAGAATGATTCAATTAGATTAGTCATGCAGACATTGTTACCTTTGACAAGAGAGATAGAATAGAACTTTGTGCCTACATCATCTCCCTCGTCAATCATTTGTGACTCATCTTCATACCTTGCCCTTGATAGCATATCTGCCACTGTATTGTCTATACTTGCAATGTGCTTAAACTCAGGATTTAAGGACTTAATGTAGGCAATCCACCGCAACATAGCAATGTCTGGCTTTGAGCAGCTTGTAATCATCCCAAGAAGTGGTAGACAATCTGTTTCTACAACCACACATACACCAATTAGGTACTCTTTCCCACTTTTGAAGGCTGTAACCATACCCCATAACTCTGTTTATCTATGGATAGTTTCTTTGGCGAGCACTTAGTACCTTTGCTCCAAATCTTACCACATACCTATGTCCTTCTTTGTCATCTTGCCCTATTGCCCATCCAATCCCTGTAGGACTGGTGTCTATTGTCACAATTTCTGGCCTTTGACACTCATAGTCTACCTTTCTCAAAGTTGTTGCTAACTGGAGCAACTCCTTTAGCTTTTTCATGGATTTTACATGTGCTTCTGTCCATTTAAACTTCTGATTCTTTCTAAGAAGCTGATAAAGAGGATCAGCTACATGTGCATCATGTGGAATCCAAATAACATAGAAGACACATGCTCCCAGAAACCTTCTAAGATCAGTGATGCTAGTGCACGTTTCTTTCATTCTTTGGATGGCATCTACCTTTGTTGGACAAGGTTTCCTACCATATGGCCCGCACATGTGCCCCACAATGAGCACTTAATTGACACCAAACATAGACTTTTTTCCTGACAATGTAAGATTCACTTCTTCCAACCTAGACAAAATTTTATCACATTCATTTATGTGATCTACCACAAACCTACGACATCCCTTGAGATCCAAAGCTTCATCTTTGTCATTTTCTTCACATGCTTTGATAGGCAAATCATCAATGAAAGGCATTGTGATTTGAGGAATAAAGTCACGTAAGACCTTATTCATCCTATTCATCATATGTGCAACCAAGTTGGTTGCTCCCTGTGGCAAGGTACACATCCTTACCAAACCCAAAGGTGTCCTCATGGTTGTCAAGTCTCTGCTTTCGATTGCAAGCTGAAATTGATCTTACCCTGAGTAGAGATCCCCCATTGAGTAGATTGCCCTCCCTGCAAACGCCTCTGCAAACTCATCCACAATTGGACCTGTACCTACATTTCTAATTGTCACCTTGTTTACTGGTTGCATATCTTGGATGAAGCGTAGAGAACCATTCTTCTTTGGAACTGTGAACCACCTGTTTGAGTACGGAGCATAAGAAGGCTCCAAGATTCCCATTTTGATTTTCTCATTCAGTAGCTCTACGAACTTTGGCAAATGAGCCTTTGGAACTGGAATAGGCCGCAGATTCCAAGGCACATGAGGTATTGTGAAAATTACCATAGGAGCTACAATAGAAGGATCAACACATCCTATCTCATGTGGCTCAAATGCAAAAGCCTTACCATGCTTTGAAAGCATTTCTTTGAAGCACTTTGTCTCCTCCTGTGTTAGAAACTCCTCGCAACCAATCTGCAACTCTTGAAAAGACTCCTTTGTGAAGGTATGCCCGATCTTTTTAGGATTCCTCAAACTTGGTTGTAAAGAAGCCTGCTCAATCTTTTCCCTGTTGTTGGGTGGTAAGGGTGAAGCTACTGGTTTCACCTTCTTTGCTACACTCTTGTATTTAGTTTCAACATGGACTTCTGGGCCAACTGTTTGGCTTTCTTTAAAGGCTTCTATTACTTGATACATTTCCATAGAGAAAACTTCCACAACTTCATTTTCAAGATGCAAACTAGACCTCATTATAGCATCAAGCTCACCCATAGTATCTACAAAAGAAACTTGTTCACACAAACCCAAAACATTTTCAGTAGGCTCTAGCAACCCACTCTTTATCATGCCTATTTGTACATTATGCACATATTTCCTCTCACATCTCTTCAAATCTTCAAGTTTTGTAAAACATACTGATCCATTCCTTGTTACCAAGGATCTCGTTGAGAAAGTTTCACCTATTTTTGGATCAGGCGAGACCCTTTTTCTTTCTGTACCACTGCAATCCCGCTTTACAATGGTACTTGGCCAAAACCCATCATTTCTCTATGATCATGAAACTCTTTGCTCACCTTTGGTAGAGGATGTTCTCTGAGGTTGTCACGGTTTCTTTCATGGTTTACACAAACTATGAGAAATTGGACAACTCGTTTACCATCTTTGCTATGTATCCTAGCATATGCTGAACCATCATCCATTACCTGTGTTTCCATTCGAACTCCCACAATGTAGGGTTGTCCAAGGATGAGATGATATGAAGATGTATCCTGTACAAAGAAGTTTTGGTCAATCTTTACATCACCTATTGTCACCTTCACACCTAGACATGCTGCATACAATTCACCGGATGAATTGTTTGCCACTTTCACCATCCAACCATGATCTATGTCCATCGGCCATTTGCACTTGTTGTAGAGACTCTTTGACATTATGTTTATGTCTGAACCATGGTCAATCAAGGCAACAAATGGCTCTTCAAGATCACCTACCTTGACCAAAGTTTTTGTAGTAGCCCTTGCCCAGTGACTTCGTGAATAGTAGCTCCTAGGAATATCTTGAACTTCTTCATCATCATTTGAGAAATGCACTTGCTTCACTCTCCCACTAGATTGGTAGCATCCTACCACAGCTCCATCATCCTCCTTATTTAGCAGCTGCATCCCTTGTGTCTTTGAGGTTTCCCCTTCAACCTGTGGACGAGAAACTTCAGCAAGGGTTTGCCTCTTCCTCTTGATGATGTCAATGATCTCCTCATGGAATTCACGCTTTGAAATGCCAAGAACTTCTCCCATAGTAAACTCAATCTTGCTATTCAAGATCCTTTCCTCCAAGACTTTCTTTAAATCTATAGCAACCTCAATATCAGATTGTAGTTTATAAGTTGGGCCTTTTGTCTTACCTTTTGTTGGCTCTTTCTTCTTTCCTGTTGTAGACTCCTCCATGAGTACTTCAGGTGGAGATGCTCCTTGTGTCGAGGGTTTTTGAGAAGGCATTGAGTCGCTTCTTCCCCCACTTCTAGAAGATCTTTTTGATGGTCCTTCATCAGCATTTTCACGTCTGCGCTTCTCTTCTACAATTGCCTCATTTTGTTGGCATTTTGTAATGTAGGCATGCACTGACAATGAGTCCACTGGATCATTCCATCCTGTTTCTAGACGTATGCAATCACCTGCTTCATGTAGAATATCTTTTGTAAGATTTTCCTTTTTAGCTAATTGCATGACATTTGGCCAAATTTGACCATGATGGTCAATCACCTCTTCATCACAAAAATGCTCAATTTTTACTCCATAAGTAGCTACCTCAACTGAAGAGCTGGCACGGTTAGTTGCCATATCTTCAACTATGGTTTGCATTCCCCCCTTCCCAAAGTTAGTTCTCAAGGGTAGACCTGTCTCTCTTAAGTGGATTTTACCATCCTTAAAAAAGACAACATCTTTTGACAAAGCATCACTAAAATCATGACAATCCCTTCTTACATGGTCTGTACTATCACACCAAATACATCTATTAACAAACCCTTCTTTGGGCTGTTGTCTTTGCCTAGGAAGTGGCCCTGATGGTTGGCCTTTTTCTTCAAGCTTTGCAAGCTTCACCTTCAAGTCACGCATTCCCTTCACAAGTTCATCTAGCATGGACTCATCAAACTTAGGAGCTATATAAGTAGGCTTTACCATTTTGTCAGAACTTGAGGTTGAAGGACTTGTAGTGTTTACTGCCATCTTGTCCCTTCTTCTTTGTCGTTTGGCAAGCAACAAGACAGCACCTTCAACTTCATTCCAGTCGGTCTTTAGTCCTTGCTCAGCATCTTTATCTTCAAGAAGAAGCTCCAAATTTTCTTGAAACTCTTTACCTGCGGCTTGTAAGAAAAGATATGTCTTCTCTGCATCTAGTGTGGCCCTTTCTGTCCTAGTGAGTTGTGCATAGCGCCGCTCAAATTCCCTAAGTAGCTCTGTTATTGATAGTCCTTGCTTTGGCTTGACTACCCATTCTAAGAATGTCCTTTTGGTCACTCTCTCCGAATCCTCCATGAAATATTCCTCATTTAAAGCTACTTTGAGTTCTTTCCAATTTCTCCTATGCCCATATTTAATTGCCCTAACATGCTCCCCAATTTCTGGAGCAACAACTAGCTCAAAGCTTTGAATCATCTCACCTTCTGACACGCGATGCAGCTCCATCTCCTTCACATACTCGCATAAGTACTTGGTTACATCTTTGCCATTGAACTGATCCATTCTGTTGACGACCACTTGTATGGCCTTCGTTGCTAAAATCTCCCTTCTTTCAGTAGCATGTTGTTGTTGCATGAACATTGCAAATGCTTGAAAGATTTGCATTGTTGTTGGGTCAAAATGCATACCCTGCTGCTCAACATGATCACCCATGGTTACCCACAAACTCTCACCCTAGCAGATTTGCATCGGGTTCACCAAAAATATGTCAAGAAGTAGGCGGTCTTGCCAGGAAGGCACCAGGCCTCTTGCTATGAGAGTTTGTGAGGAAGCTCAAGGGTTATGAGGAAGAGCTAAGATGTAGATAACATAGCTTCTAGAGCTAAAGAAGAAATGTAGCCAAAGAAGCCGCTCACTTTTCCTTACAAACACACACGTGATGGAGAGAACTCATGAAAGATAGTCAGAGCAAAACAAAAATGAAAACATCGAGATTACGATCATATCGTATCATGGGTAGGATAAAAGGGTTAATGGATGAGTTAATGATACACTACAAGAGGTTGTGTGCTCTTGTGACGCTCTTAGCGACGGAAATACACTGGGTTTTTATAACCCCCGGCGTCGCTAAAACCGTCGCTAACAGCGTCGCTACGAGAGCGTCGCTATCTGCGTCGCTATCTGCGTCGCTATAGGCGTCGCTATATAGCGACGCTCATAGCGACGCCTATAGCGACGCAGATAGCGACGCTCTCACAGAAGAGTATAGCGACGCATATAGCGACGCTACAGAGCCATAAATAGCGACGCTTATAGCGACGCCTGAGAGAATATTTTTTTGGTGGCAGGGCATTGAATGCCCTGCCACCCATCAACCATATTGTACTTGATTCACTTTTTTAAAAAAGTGCAAAGGTAAATAATAGACCCAAAATAGTCACCGACAAGACGCATTGTTTGCAAAATTGACAATTGTACACATCATAGACAAACTGAATTGATTGGCAAATGTAATAATGACAATTGTACAACATCATAGGCATAAAGAATTGATTGGCAAAAGGAATTGCGGTGACAAATGTAATAATATACATGGTTCAAAAAGACGTATAAAATCCGTCTCATGATACATAAGCTATGAGAAACCCTAAACTAATGCTATCTAGCTACGGCTAAACTGACGACGTCTAATCAGACGTCTCATCGCGTCCAAGCGGCGTATCTGTCGGATTCTGCAAAAGAAGACAATAAGACAGCTTTCAGTAAGTATAAACATATAACGACATTTATAAAACAATACAAAAAATAAAAAAGAGTAAACCCTAATACTAACCATGCCACCGCGAGAACTGAGAATGTCCATCAGGGCGTTTAAGCCCTTCCTGCCTGTGTACTCGCGCTCGTACGGTGTGGGATCACGTCCTGTCATCGACCACTGTCAAAACATACAAAGATTTCATTATGTTAGAACTAAAAAACTCATAAACCCTAAACTATCGAACATGCATAAAGAGCAATGTGAAAAGACTTACAAAATCGGCCTCAAATGATGCCCATCCACCGCTCCCCAAGTGGTGCGAGCTCCCTGCCTCTACTCGCGCTCTGGCTGCATCCTTTTGTTGCTTCCACTTGTCGGGATTCTCGCGCGCTGCTTTCTTCGCATTCTTCCAATCTTCTTTGGCCAGCCAATCTGGCCTATTCCACCCATTCTTGATTGCTTTTTGCACTTCGGAACGCTTGTGTTTGCAGTATTCGCGCATTCGAATCTTCATCAGGTCTTCATTGAAGCGCTGATCCCGTGTTGGAACGGGAAACTCATCATGAAGTATGCTGATGACTCTGTTTTTTAAATCACTTGGTACTTCACTCCATTTGTTTAGTATATAGTGTCTAAACAGCTGAGAGCAAAGACCACGCATGCGCGAGATCACCTTCTTGCCGTCATCATCCATGATGATGCCGCCGCTGATGTCGACGGAGTAAGGCAAGCCCTCTGGCCGGTGACGCGTGAACCTGGGTGTCCCGGCAGGGATCTCTAGCGGCGTGTCGATGGGGGTACGGACGTCAGGTGTCTCCACCGGCGTCTGGGCCCCGAAGCGAGGAGTGTCGAGTGGGGTGGCTCCTGGCGGAGTAGGTAGAGGTGTGTAGCTTCTAGGAACAGTCAGTCGTGCAAAACCTGGCGTAGATGGCGATGCTGTGGCTGGTGTGGGGGCGGGCAAAGAAGGGGAGGGTAAAGAGCCTCGTCGAACACGAGGCGGTGTGGAGGCATCGGTGGCGGAATCCCCACAACAACCGCCACCGCCACCACTAGAGCGCCGGTGTCTAGACGAGTGTGACGCTCGTCTCGTCGACGCCGAAGCTTCGGAGCGCGCCGAATGCTCCGAAAGAGAGGGAGATGCGGATGGTGTAGGAACGCGCGATGATGCGCCAGAGCGATGACGCTCCACGTACCACTGTCTCTGCTGCGGTGACAAAGAAGAAAGAAACTCCTCATCATCCATACCTGCATTAAACACACGAATATTTAAACTTAATATTGAATGAATAGAGTAGACAATGACGCAAAGACCATTAAATACAATGACGTAATGACGCATATAAATACAATGACGCAATGAATCGAGTGGTAGAAGAGGCAAGTCGAAAACTCAGAATTTTCAATCAAAAGATGTGAGCGCGAGTAGAAAAGAGCGTTACACACCATGGAAGCTACTTAGAGAGCCAGAGCTTTTACAGCACGGAGCAAAATTGTTCAAATACAATATTTGTGGCTTTAAGAGATCTCTCTCTCATCCTCGCATAACTCAGCATAACTTCCTATATCTATATAGAGCTCTCCGTTTAAACACATATCCTCTGTTTCATTTTGTAGCTCCTCTGCATGCACCCCATATAGAGTAGTAGCATCTTGATGCTCGTCTGGCACCACCGCAGCGGCTTCTGATTGAGCATCTTCTCTGATCTCCTCCATTGATGTCGTTGTGATTGGCACATGGTAGCCTTCATACGTCCTTGCACTACGAGGGGCTACCTCTATGACGTACCACCAGTTTGATGTAGACTTTGTAGGATGAAATACTACCTGCCAGAGCCACATAACTTACATGAGAGCTTTCAAGCACATAACTTGTAAAAGGGGGATGTTAACTATTTATATACTTACTTGTTCACAATGCTCGGGTAGTACGAAAGTGTCTCTTAGGTCAGTCCATTTCTTAGTAGAATCCACCTCAAGAAAACCAGACTCTCCTCTACGCACAGTAGCGTTTCGACCCTCCATGATTATCTTGAACCATTGCACGTCGAACAAGTCGACAAAAAATCCTCTTTAATCGATCCTCAAAATCTCTTGCAGCGTGCCGAAGTAAGTGAGTTCCGCCACCACGGGATCTGCATCAGAGGAACGTCGTCGACTAGACTGTTCAAATTTTGCCATGATTCCACAATCTTGAGTAAAACGCTTTTTGTCGATTCGTTCCACCCTAAAATGTCGACCTTTACACCATGCTGCTGTGTATGACTTATACTACAACGAACAAAGATTATGAGTGGCCGTTCAAACGTTTATAAATAAAGTCACTTGCTAGTCGTACATTGCAAACTTACCTTGGTCGCGCAACCCCGAGAGTACTCCCACTCTTCTTCAGTCACTTCGTCACCGCATTGTTGTGCGCTTTTCAATTGGTTGTGCAACCATCTTAAGCTCATGAAGGTTGGTAGGCTCTCCAGAACCGCTGGATAGTGCATCGGTGGTCGTCTTCCCCGTCTCCACTCGATTCGTGCCCTTTGTCGCTCTTGCTTTGCATCCTCATATTGTGAAATCCACTTTTGCATCACTGGATTGTGAAGCATGCAAAATCGGTTGATTTTAGCCTCTAGATCTTCCGTCATCTTCTTCTCAACACCGAGATTGCACATGACAATCCCAGATATGCGCTCATCATCTATGGTTCGCCATAGCGTGTCCCGGGATTTATCAAATCCGTCTAGCCACTCTCCAATGTACACTAGGGACTCTGATACCAACCAACCTTCTGCCATGCTACCCTTCGGACGTGCCTTTTGACGCACATATCCCTTAAGCGTTTTCATGAAACGCTCTAAGAAGAACATCCATCTGGAATGAACTGTGCCAGCTATTTCCACCTCATCAACTATGTGAATAAGAAGATGCACCTGAATGGTTAGCATTGTAGTAGGAAAATGTTTCTCAAACATGCACACAAGCTCCGCAGCATTTAGTTTGGCGAATGGTATGGAGTCTACGTCGATCTCCTTTTGTGAGATCCATTGCACCAGCTTTGCAAGTTTGTAGATTGTGTTACGGATGTCGAGAGACAAACATCCCTCAATGGCAACCGGTAAAATAAACTGTAAAGTATGTGCAGCAATGATATTAAAGTCCACATTTTATGCAATGATATTAAAGTCCACTATGAACGTACCTGACACATTTTATGCCAATCGTGTGACTTCAAACCGGTAAGCTTTCCTTCTTTAGTAAAACACGTTCGGAGCGAGTGCATTACGCCAGTGGGGGTCCGCAAAGATCGAATGGCCTCTTTTACTTTGCGTTCTTGGGCTCCTGTGAAAATCCATGGTGCTTTAGGAAGTTTTATCGATCCATCAGACGCTGTTTGCGGCCAATATTGCTCCATACGATCCACATTTCTAAGGTCAACTCTGGCTCCCAAAGTATCTTTCTTGCCGGTCAAATGGTCCCATAGTAGATTACCCACATTCTTGAATATGTGCATTGGATCGAGCAAGTGATTGATCACGAGTCGGGGCCAGTATGGTAACTCGTACCATAGAGATAGTCTCTTCATCCCTGGAGGCAATCCGTCATCGCACATCTCCTTCTGCTCTAACCATGCTTGTGCAGACATCCTTGGTGGCTCTCTTCCCAAAAAGCCGTCGCGTAACACATGATTCTCCGGAAGATACGCTTGATGACCTTCGTAGATTTGCTTCTTCAGTGAGGGTGCCCTACGTGCATTCAGTCTAGGTCCACATGTGACACATGCTCTGTATCCGCTTGTTTGAAGCCCTGCATGTATACACATGATAATAGATCAACTATGGGGAAAAACAAGATTTACAGTGTCTGAGAGAGGAGTGTCAATAGATCACCTGAGCATTCTGTTAGCCCGGGATAGTCATGCATGGTCCACATTAGAATACCTCTGATCAAAGCATTCCGTCGTCCTGTGTGTCGGCTCATATCCACCACCTCTATGCCAATCCACAATTGTTGTAGCTCTTCCAATAGTGGACGAAGATACACATCCATATTCCCCACTTTATATCGCCCTGGCACAATCAAGCTTAGCCATAGGTGCCCCTTCTTCGTAGTCAACCACGGGGGAATGTTGTAGTTGACGATGACAACGGGCCATACACTGTAAGATGTTGATCTTTGACCAAAAGGATTTACGCCATCCATAGCCAGGCCTAAGCGCAAATTTCGAGCTTCCCTGGCAAAATCCGACCATGTTCCATCTATATGTTTCCAGGCTGCGCAATCTGCAGGAATTCGTAGCACACCATCCGAAGATTTATTCTCCTCATGCCATGATGCTAGGGCGGCCATGGACTTACATTCGAAGAAATGCTTGATGCGAGGAAGCAAAGGAAAATGTCGCAAAACCTTTTGTGGAATTTTTGTCCCGTGGAGATCTACTCGATATCTTTCGGAATCACATTTCGGACACTTCTCCATGTCTGTGTATTCCCCTCTGAAAAGAATGCAGTCAGTAGGACAAGCGTGGATAGAATTGTAATCCATCCCCAAGTTTCGCAAAATCTTTCTTGCTTCATCTCGGGAATCTGGCATCACATTGTCAGCTGGTAGAATGTGCTCTTTCAGCAATCTACACAACATAAAAATATGATACAGTCGTGTAAAAATCTATCAGATCATTATACATTTAGAGTTCTATTAAAGTAAACTAATTGTAATAGATCACCTGAAAAGCGCTGTGACGCTAGTGTCACTCCATCCAAACTTTGCCTGCATGTTGAGAAGAACCAGGAGTGCTTTCAATCTAGACATACGTGCTCCATTATACAATGATGTATCGGCTTCACTTTTCATATCATCATAGATAAGCCTTTCTGAATCCATGATCGTCTCGATCATTTCATCAATCTCGGGCTCAAACATTGTCTCGTTGGGAATGTGCTCTGCATGATCATCCCCCGAGCTGTCAGAGGCTACATCTTGTGGCCTCACATATGCTGCTTGACCAAAGCGCCTGCGAATACGTCTATTGGGTTGCAAGATTGCTGCTTGTTGGCCAGCGTCAGAGTCCGACGAGTTATAATTGGCAACAACTCGATCTATAATAGATGGATCGAACTCGCCAAATTCGCGAACGTGCTGCAAAGAAACACGTCTTGTCCGTCGCACAGCATGCTTGCATTGATTACAAGGACATAAGACCCTCGTTGAGAGATAGGTGTTTCGGTTGGACGGTCCCACATCCTCGTCGCTACTCATAATTAGGATAAAAAACTTATAACCTAAACAACAAATTTAATATTCTATTGGCATTCTTCGTCTTATCTCTCTCTCTCTCTCTCTCTCTCTCTCTCTCTCTTTACCTCACATTCTCTAGTCATGTCCAATCCCCGCACACCTCGGTCTAGAGGTGCACGGAGATCAGAACCACCAGGTTATAATCTCGTCTTTATTGGTCAATACCTATATTTGTGGGTACAAGAAATCTAGACACCCACGTCTACATGATACTGCATGTAGTGGACAAAATCCCTTTGCCTCTTCTCTAGCTGTAGCACTTCACTTCATCTTAACATCTTTTCACAGTAGATCTCTTCACTGTTCGTCTAACTCTAAACCCTAAACCGTAAGTAATTCTTGCGTGGACTCGATCTAACGTAAATAAGCGTAAATCTAAATAAACGTAAATCTAACTAAAAATAAAGCTAAATCTAATTTAACGTAAGTCTAATGACTAGAGGTTGTCTAGATGGTCATTGTGTCGGGGATGTAGTGACTCTTGCCGCCCTGAAGATCCACCTTCTTCCCTATCTTCTGAAGACATTTCACCAGTACTTTTGGATCGACGGAGCCCACCATGAGTGAAGGCAGCAATACCCTATATTCCATTGAGGGCTTTCTTCACCCGCTTCATGCAGGCATCGCAGTCTATGGAGACCCGCATCTAATCTAATATAACGTAAATCTAAATCTAACTTAAATAAACGTAAATCTAGTTAAAAATAAACCTAAATCTAATTTAATGTAAGTCTACATATAACCTAATCTTTAACGTCGTTTAAGATAGTTTCCTACGACGTTATAACTCTCTTCTTCCTGTGTGTGTACGCGTGTGTGGATGTGTGTGCCAATAAAAAGAGATAAATGGTATAACCTTTCTATCACCCATGCCAAGTATGATAGATTGATTATGCCATTTCTCTCTTGAATAATAGGTCTTCAGTTCAACTCCTCGTCGGCTAGATCTTTAGGTCTTTTAATTTTAATTAGTTTCCTACGACGCTCCCTTAGTTTCTCTTTCTTTCTCTCTCAATGTGTGTGCGTTTTTTTGGATCATATGCATGTTTTCTTTCTCTTTTCCTCTTTCAATGTGTGCGTTTTTTGTTTATGCATGTTCTCTCTCTCTTTTCCTCTCTCAATGCGTGCGTTTTTTGTTTATGCATGCTCTCTCTCTCTTTTTCTCTCTCAATGTGTGTGTGCATTCTTTGTTTACGTATGTGTGTGCGTTTTTGCACTCTCTCTCGCTCTCTCTCTCTCTCTCTCTCTCTCTCTCTCTCAAAAACACTATGTGTGTGTGTGTATGTGTGTGTGTGAGAGAGAGAGCGAGGGAGAGAGAAATAGGGGAAGGGAACATGAGAATGAGGAGAGGGAAGGAGCATACCTGGCTCTCCTTCCTCTCCTCGTGTGTGTGTGTGTGTGTGTGTGTGTGTAAAAGAAAAAGAGAGAGAGAGAGAGAGAGAAAGAGTGAGGGAGAGCGTTACCTGCTCTTTGCTTGAGGGCGTCGAAAAACTCAGATCTGAGATCTGAGTTTTTGGGCGCGCTCGGTTATTTTTTTTACCCCAGCTGGCGTCGCTATGAGCGTCGCTATGAGCGTCACAAACTTCTTTGTAAATTTGCGACGCTCATAGCGACGCTCATAGCGACGCCGGGATTTTTTTTTTTGAGCGTCGCTGTGTGAGCGTCGCTAATGTGAAGAGTCTCTTGTAGTGATATTTAATCTTTGTTGTCCAAATAAGCTGTGGATTGCTCTTTGGAACTGTAGCTTTGTGCTTACTATAATGTATATGTTTTGTCTAGCGATTGGGATTAGTTGTGAGTACAAATCCTCTTGATTCATAATAAAATAACCACATTCACATCAAAAGAGAATTCATAGTCAATAATAGGTAGTATCATGGGATCTGGTGAGAGAAGTATTTCGTTGAGCCTTTCAAGAGAAAATAGAAACACTATGCGTTGCTGAAAGTGAATCTTGCGACTAATCCAAATGTTGACTCTAATAGATTGCACTGAATGGAATTGAAAGAAATTACCTCTATGTGGATTATGGTTATTCATCAATTATATACTTAGTATGTTCAAAGATAAAGGTGTGAAAGAAGTGAAAGGAGAAGAAGAAGAGAGTTTCTCTCCCAAACCCTATTGTTGCCCTTAGGCAATAAGGATACTGCGGGGAGAGAAGTACCTGTAGCAAGGAGATTCTAGAGTTTGTGGAAGAGAATGAGAACCTTAAGAGAGAGAGAGAGAGAGATGCTTGTGGAAGATGAAGATATGGTTACTAACCTTGTGCTAATAATTGTTTCCCGCAAGAAGGTTGTACTCATTACATTGACAAGGTTGTTGCTTGAATACCTTCCAATGAAACAATTAGGACACAACAAGAGAGATCAAAGGAGGAGTAAGATAGAATTAGAGATAGATCTAAGTGTGGTGGTGGTATTAAAGATAGATAATGAGAGATAGAGATAGAGTTAGAGACAAGTATTGGACTAGATATGCAAATGAAAGTAAAACTAGCAACATATATCTTACATGAGAGCAATCGCCACCACCTTAATGGAGAGAGAAGATGAGGCAAGACTTCAGCCTTTCTTCAAGAGAAAGTGTGGCACTAAGATGAGTGTGTCACTATGGAATTGCGCTATTCTCACTCACTCATAACTTGCCCCCAATGAAGAGAAGGTTGCCCTTTTTATAGGTGAGGGAGCCATGTTTTACATAATCACTTGATTAGGCTAAAGAGTTAGCCCAAATCAAATGTTCTTTGGATATTTCTTAAAATGGGCAATATTAGGACTCAAAATATCTTGAAATTCAGGATTTTTTGTCGTTGAGGCTCCATGTGGATGCATGATGTATGTGGGCCCCACCTAGGCATCTTCTGTGTGGCTCCAGTAGGGGGTCCCAACTTGTGTGTCTTGTCCTTCAAGCATCTTTGAGGTGTCACATTCACATTCTTGTGTATTTTATCCTCCAAATATCTTATTTTATGGAAAAAGACCAAGATTACCTCTTTTCACTTGATTCACGTGTTTACCATCTCTTCTTGCAGTGTAGTTGTGAGAGGATTTTTCATTGGTTTCCCTGTAACTTTTGACCTGTAACTCGGATGGACATGCTTCAAAAGGAAAAATTGGGCTACTAAAATATTTTGACTTGGTTTTGGCCTTTTCTCCACACCCTTAGGTTGGGATTTTCAAATTGGGATGGTCCAAGAAGCTTTGGATCTTCCTTTTCATAAAGTCTTGTAGTAGGCCCTTCCCTCTTGTATGTATCCAAGAAGGTATGCATTATTGAAGGGTTATATTATTAAATAAATGTGAAAAGAAGAAAATAATTTATATATGGTAAGGTATAGTTGAGATATTAGAAGAAATATACAAATGCTTTTTCCCCATACAAAAAGAGACACAATCATTGATACTTCTCTTGCAGTACTTTCTAATAGTAATGTACATTTATATTACTTCAAAGGTAATACTAAGGTATGGTAGAAAGCTTTTATTTATGCATATGAGTATTATATGAAGTATACTTATGCGTCAAAAAGTCAGAAGATAAATCGTTTAATGCCCGTTCCCACTATATACGTGGCACAGCACGACAGCGCATCTTGATCAGTGATTCATATCTTGCATGTAGATTCATCATTGTTGGGCCAAAAATATCATTGTTTATGGTGAAGAAGCCAATTTAGAACGCTTCTTCAAAGGCCTGGAGGTGATAGGATGGCATAAACATTATCCTTTGATACAATGCATGTATCACCTCCTTGGAAGGCTGACCAGACAGATCATATGCACATCTGTAAGTATCTTGGAAGAAGAAGATATTGTCTGTCACCTGGCCTTGCTTGATTGTCTCAAATACTGCTAAAAGAGTTTTGCAAATTTTCTTCATCATGATGCACGTAAGGTCAGGTGAGCCAATGAACAATTTGATGGCGCCCGTTAGGGTTTTCACCATGTATTAGACACTTATTCTCTCACCTGCCTTCAAGCCTGGGAGCTTAGGATAATTCATCCAAGTGGGTGGCTCCTTTGTAATATCTCCTGGGCCTTCCACGTCCTGATCCTTGGTAGAGGAAAAAAGCTTAGGTTGTCTCTGATGTTTTTGGGTGCCTCTACCGAGCCTCTACCAAATGGATTACGTACTGTGGGTACTTCGTCAACCACGCCTTCCTTCATTTGGCTGAGAGTCAACTATTAACCTGGCCCCTTCTGGCTAGGAGATATTTGCGTTGTAGAGTGGCACTTTCGGCTCTTCTCTAATCCTCTTATTGATGGTGGAGGCTTCATACTTTAGCCATGGGAGAGAGGGCTGAAGCCATTCGTGCCTGAAGTTGCTGGCGTCAATCTTCTGGATGGTTATGGATTTGAAAACCCTCTGCTCCCATTCCAAGGCTTCCTTAGTCGTCTCTCTGATCTCCACCTCTATTGCTTTATGTAGCTTTTCTTCCTCTTCCTGTGTCAGATCTTGTGGCTCTTGAGAGGATCCTACTAGGATTTCCTCTTGCATAGGTGTTTCCACAGGATCTGCCACATTTTCTAAATCTATGCCCTCATTGGCTACTGGCCCTATGCCTTCTTGCTCTCCAGCTTGTTTTCCTCTCAGCTCCTCAATCTGCTTTAGGAGTTTCTATTTTTCTGTTTCAGCTTCTTCTCCCATGTTCATTAGGAGGTCGTTCAACTCGGCGTTTATCTTCTCCGCCTCCTCGAGCTTTCTTTTGATACTTTCTAAGTCCTCTTGCATGGCTTTTTGTTCTTCTTTCATTCGTGTTTGCATAACAATTGACCCTTCTGCCATCATCAATCGTTGCTTTTTCTCTAGAGTTAGCTCTGTCTGAAGTTCTTTCATCTGTTCTTCATAAATTTGGATTTCCGTAGTGATGTGAGTCGAGCTAGTAGCTCTGACTCTGGCAGGAGATGCCCGTAGCCTCTGGATGGTTTGATCTTTCACTTTAAGCTTGTCCTTGAGCTCAAGGACCTCATCCTGGCTAGCTTATTGATCTAACTCCGCCTTTTCTTTGGTGTTTCGCATTGCTTCAACTTCTTTGGACTCCTCAGCCAGCTGTAGGGTCAGGTTATCCCTTTCCCTCTCTGGATCTATCAATGATTTACTAAGTTTCTTACACTCCTCTTCGACTCCTTGCATTCTTTGGGCTGCTGCCTAATTTTCTTTTTCCATTTCTTGGCATCTTTGCAATGCCTTTGCTAGACTGGCCTGCAGCTCCGCTTCTCTCTCTTTCTGCCTTTGACTTTGTCTTTGTAAAGAGTCTACTTCCAGCTTTATCTTCACTTCAGTGGCCTTGAGAGTTGCCATATCACTTTCTGAGGCCATGGACTGCTCTCTTAACCTGGTTAACTTTGTCATCACCACATCCCAATCGTTGGAGGGCGGGTGCAGGTCCACTGTATCTGTGGCCATCTCCTTTAGTTCTACTAACCTGATGCTTTGCATTTGCTCTTTAGGCCCTATGCTTGCCAAGTCGAATGCGATTGTGGCAGCCTCCTCTTTTGTGTATCCTACAGCTAGCAGGTCCAAAAATGTGTTGTATGCTTCATGTGGCTTTGGCTTCTCACTCTTGGGTTTAACCTCTTCCCTCTCCTGGCTTTGTTCTTTCTTGGACTCTTCATGGCCTTCGTGTTCGTCTTCCTTCTCTTTATCTTCTTGTGGAGGGCTGCGTGGAGGTGGTGAGGGTGGTGGGCTGGCCAGTAGAGATGTAGGCTTTTTCTTTAAATCTCGGTCTGCCTTTGTCTTCCTTTCTCTTTCTTGGCCCTCCTGCTTGTCTAGCAGTTTCTGTCGTACTTGCTCCACTTCCTCTCCTGTAAAAGGTACATGTGGACTATTTTCTGATGTGGCATCAAGAATCTCAAAATTTTTAATGTAATCTTCGAATTTGTCCCTTTGCACCCTTCGAGATGATCCCGACATTGCTTCTAGAGACGGCTTCCAGAGCTCACTCAAATCGCCTTTAAGGGCCCTATCAGCTCTAAAGCTCTCCATCAGCCGCTCTGGTCTTGCCTCTTTTTGTAATTTTGTCTCTTTTTTCGACACTTGGACAAATTCTTTCTTTCCCTTCTTTTGCTGTGGCTGCTCTTCTTGAACAGGCTCTAGCCGTCTTTTCAATCTTGTGGCAACCCTTGGTGCTTTGGACTGTTCCTCCTCCTTGTCTTCTTTGAGCCTCAGCTAGTCGTTCTATGATGGGGGGTGAGGCCATCTTCCTTTTGCGTGCAATGCCCCATAAATCACCTTAGTGATTAGTTCTCCAGGCACAATATATGTGGGCTTCTTCTTACCCATATTCACTAGGTTGTCATGTATATATGTTGCATAATTGGTTAGCTTTGGACTGCTCTTCATCATTGCCCAAGTGGATGTCGTGGCAATTGCTCCTGGAGGCATTCTGTACTTTTGTGGCCGCTTCGTACACATATGGAAGTATTGTTTGTACAACTGACTCATGATTGCCACTTTTGGGTTGGTAATATCTTCAAAAGTGTAGTTACTTTTCTTCTCAGTGTACACCTTGACATCATCTCTTCTTTTAGTTACACTATCCCCCTTGTTGGAGAGGTCTAGTGCATCTGCTACAACTTTCTCGGTGATGACTATTTATGCTTCTGTCCTGCCTTGCAGATCTGTTACTCTAGCCACTCCATCTTCTTTTATTGTTGTCACAAATTCTCAGACTCTCTTTATGTCAACCCCCACCGGCACTGCTTCAAAGTAATTGTGAAGATCAATCTTCTTCAAGTACCCGGCCATCTTGCTTCTTACGAACTCATTGAGTTCCCGCGGTAGCATTGGCTCGATCACATTCCCTTCAGTGTCTTTTAACACTCCTTGGTAGATCTTTAGGTCGTTGGACTCTAGCAGATCTTCTTGGATCCATGTGCTGGTGGGCTTTAGTGTTCCTTCTGGTATGATGAAGGGCTCCACTTCTTCTAGGTAATCCTTAATGGTCATTCTTTTCTTCTTTGCCGGTGACTTCGCGGCTGCCATAGATCCTGCTCCACTCAGTAGTTCGAAGTTAGCGTATTTTTTCATATTAGCTGAGAAACTGAGTTCTATCTATCCAAATGACTTGAAAATTGAAAATAAAGCTTAAAAGGAACTCTTGAAACTGTGCATGTGCTCACAGTGTAATTCTGGCCAAAAATTTCCATTTAGACATCCTACGCGTAGGATGTCTTTTTTATCAGAATTGGGTGATACTTGACATGCTGGTAGTCCTTGGCCTATGGAACATGGCTATGTACTTGGATATGGATTTGGGCATCAAAAAGTGGATTTTTTGGGCTGTTTCAGGATTTAGGTCACAAATTGGGTAGAAAGTCCATAACAGGTAGCAAGTGATGTCCAAATGGGTTGAAAATTGATATATGGGCTAATTGCACCATGGTATTGGCTCCCATGATGTCACTCTTTGCACAGAAGGTCTAAATTATGCTGGAGACATCCTACGCGTAGGATGTCTATTTCATCAAAATGGCATGGGATTTGTTATGTGAGTAGTCCTTGGCCTATGGAATATGGCCATGCTCTTGGATTTGGATTTGGGCAAGAATTGATGCTTGTAAGAGCCTGTGTAGTGTTTTTGGGCTCAAAAAGTGTATCTTGAAGGTGTTGGGAGTTAAAAATGATTAGAATGGCTTCAAAATTGGTATATGAGCTCTTGAAGGTGATGTGATTGGATCTGAAATGGACAAACATCCTCTGTAGGCCAAAAATGTCAAATAGACATCCTACGCGTAGGATGTCTACTTCATCAATTTTTGCTTCTGACCACACAGATTGGTTGGTTATGTGCTTGTGAATGTGTTGTGCAAGTTTCATGTGATTTGGACAAGATTTGGTAGGTCTATGGCCCATTATTGCCTCTATGCCCTAACTTTACATTTTTCATGCATATGAGGTCAATTTTGGTCCAAATGTGATGAAACTTGGTGGCTAGCATGTAAAGGTCATTCAGAAAATGTGTGTGATGAAAAATGTTGGGATCTGTGCCCAAAAATTCCCTTGAGACATCCTACGCGTAGGATGTCTCGTGATGATTTTTTCATGGATTTTGTCACTAGTGCTTGCCCTTGGTCCCCCTTAGTCCCTTTTAAGCCTAATTTCAACAAAAAAGTCAAATGGATAGAAAGTAACTCCCTATGTGGATTTAGAGCCTCCGATCCATTTTCTGACTTTTGGAGTGCTTTTTGGCGATGAAATTTCTTGATGTTGGTCTCCATAGCTTCCCGATCCCTTGGGGATCCTTGCCGTATGGTTTTTGTCGACTTTGGCTTCACTGGAGCTCCTTTTGGCAATTTGTCGCTCTAGAAGCACCCGTGGTTACGTTTACATATCTTCGATGGTTTGTGGTGGTCTACCACCGTAGGACTTGCTTGTTGATGGTCTAGGAAAGCCGCTCATGAAGTTTGGTGGCAAACGGACATGCGGTTTGGCCGCGAGAGCTTTTTGATGCTTTGTGTGTCTGATGCCGTTTCTGAAGTTTAGTGCCACTTCGGGTCACTTTTTGGTCATGTGGGCCACATAGACTTGTCGAGCATGTCGAGATGCTCCTACCCATGAATTTTGGTAGCATTTGGGCACCTTTTTGCCGATTTCCCATTTGGTGGCCTCTTGCGGGATTCTAGGAATTAGGGTTTTTCCCGATGGTTTTCTACTGCCTTTGGACATCCAAGACTGGTCTCCTATGCTAGGGTAAGCTGCCGATGAAGTCTCGTTACTTTTGGGTTTAGCCGTTAGGTGGCCGCTTCTACTTATAGGTCTCTACCGTCCGCTTTGTGTGTGAACCCTGCGCTAGTTTTCATGACAAAACGACAAACATGCGCGAAAAGCTCAACGTGGTGAGCCTACCTCTCATGTCTGAAGCCCGTCGGGTAGTCGTGCGCGTCGTAGAAGCTGCTAGAAGTTCCGCTCGCTCTAGGTGGTGATAGCCGTTTTTCGGCTTTCCATAATTTCCATAGTAAGCTACCTCACCCTATCAAATCACTCAAACATTTTGGTTATCCCTACTATTTCACTGTACATAGGCGTGTGTGAGTTAGGGGACTTTCCCTATATTTTCTTAAAAACCCTTAATTAGCTAATCACTGGGCTAGTTGAGCCAAAAAATTAAAAAAAATTAAAATTATAAGTATATTATGGCCCATTTGTGTGTAAATATTTCATTGTATATAGGGTCTAAATAAAAGGGTTTTTCATAATTATTTTGGTATTTATTTAAATATTTCTACCTATGGTGTGTTATTTATGCTATGTATATTGACTCACCATTACCATATTTTTTCTTACCATTTTGCATACTCTTTATTCCATATAAAAATAATTTCATGCAAGCTTCTCTTATTTTTGGTGTAACTCCATCCCAACAAAAATCCAAAAAGACTAGTTTATTTATGTGTATATTTTTTCACTATTGTCATTTTTCCTTCCTACATCTATTCTCTATTACTCTCATAAATTAGACCACCAAAAATATTCATCTTTTTATGGTAGACTTATAATGAGAGAGATTTATTTTGGCCCCTTTATATTTTTTCCACCTATATTATTTATATTTGACATATACATATTTTTTTAGACCCCTCAATATTTGATTTTCTTAGTTGTACTATTCACTTATATCATGATCTCAACAATATCTTCAATTATAAACCTAACAAATAAGGTCAAGGATATGTGGCATGCATGCATACATCATGGGGAGCTCACTCTTGGACATATTCAAAAGAATCATCCAAAGAAGGACCTCACAAGGACCTTGTGCAGTGGAAAAAACAGTCGGTTTTACTGAATTTTTAAAGATCACATGCTCCCCAAATTTGAAAAGGTGATACAAACCAAAGTTGTAGCTCGTGAGCTGAACTTTCGCCTCAAATTTTTTCATATTTTTTTGAGCTACGAACTGTGAGCTATGATTTTATTGGTGGACCCCAGTTTGCCCATGCTATGCAGCCACACTCCCTCTTCCACTTTATCATTTTCCTCTTTCACACACACTCCTCCCTCTCCTTCCCACTCTCAAACCTGCAACTCCCATGTCCTAATTCACCCTCTTCACCATTGCCACATCTCTCACACCTCCATAGCCTTCATCCTCCATTTCTACACCCTATGTGTCCCCCTTTCTCTTTACATATATGTCCATATTACCATACTCTCTTCAGCTTTGTAAAGAACTTCAAAAAATCAGCAAAAATCTAAGGATAACCTCTGCAAATGAAGGCTTTTATCATGAATTTTCCAAGGTTTGAAATAACATAGCTTCATCGACACGCGTTACTTCGCCATGCTGACCGCTTCTTCTACCAGTGCTGTAAAGAGGTGAATGTCAACTTCTCCAAGCTTCAACCTTGCTTTACAAGCTTATCCCTTCTCTAACTTTTCTCATCATATATCACACGATTTGGTGAATGATTTTGTAAATATTTTTTAGTGATAATTACTAACTATTAACCACTAACCTTATTGTAAAATGCACCCTCTACTAGAGTAGGCACTCCCAAATTATTCACTCAATCCTCTCTCCTTTCATCCTCAAAAATTCTCTTCCCTTGAGCCCACATCCATGTGACTCAAAGGACAAGAGAGACCCACCCTCATTAAAAAAAAATAAAAATATGCATAATCTTTTATTCCTTCAAATAAACTTGATTAGGCCTAATCCAAATCGGGGCTTCTAAAACCTATAAATAGAGCCCTTCTCTCCCTTGTAAATCATCACATGATCACACTACACCACACCATTCTCAACACATAACACACCACTCTTCAAGCCTAGTTGTGTAGAGTGTATGCATTGTGAGTGCTCTATTCCATCACTACACATAGGTGCATGGAGAAGCTTGAAGTTAGTTATGCCATCTAGAGGAGTGGAGTGATACTATACTCTGCAATCACACTTGTATCCTACTCTTGTCCATAAATAAGATTCATAGTTTTGGGTGCAATTGTATGCTGCAACTACGACTCTTCTCTCCAAATTGACTTGATAAGTTGGCTCATCAGGTGGTTGAAGGTATATTGTCCTTGAAGTTTGTTGTGTCATTTCATGCTTGGTGGTTTGAGGGCTTGTTGAATTGTTTGCCTAAAAGATAAATTGTAAAAGGGTGCTCGGTGAGAGGGCTCCCGTGACCCTAAGACAATTTGTGTATTGGCAACAAGGTCAAATTTTGTGTTGTCTCTCTATTTCTCATCAAGCTTTGTGTGAATCTAGTCTTTAAGGCTAAGAATGAGTTGCTCAAGTTTATTTGTGCTCTTTACCTCTCTCTGGCGTGGTGAATGTTTGTGTTTGGTGTGTGTGGCTATCTTGCATTCCCCTCTCTTTGTGCGTTTGAGTACAAGGAGAAATCACGTGATTCCTAGTTCGCATCTACAACTAGGTGGTGCCCCTTTTCTTGTTTGGTTTCGGGCTATGGGTTGTTGTTGTCTCTGATTGTGCTTGCCCCAGCCCCAATTGAGCAGCACGGGAGCCTCGAAGGGTGTTTAGAGGCCACTCTTCTTGTTGCCCGCCCCGGACCGCCTCAGTGGCAGAAGCTCTCTCTCAAATGTCAATAGTAAAAATGAGGTGAAAATTTCTTATAATGGAGGTCCCCGAACCATTTTTCATGAAATTTGACATGTGCTCTCAACTTGTTGCGAGATGCGGTTAGTCTCAAGAATTTCTTGATTTGGACTCCATTTGCTCTGTTTACCAGAAATTTGGCATTTCGGTCAAAATCTCTCCAAAACACGCTTTCCGCTCCAGTCTCATAATTGCACCCTGTACCATAGGTTGTCCTATAGTACTCACTGATCATCCCCATATTTTTTTTGTTTTTTATTACGACCGTTTTTCACTTGCTTTTTGTATTTTTGAAGTTTTTTGCTGAAAATTAGCAAAATTAAAAGGAAAATAGAAAATCAAACCCAAAAAATCCCCAAAATCATAATAAATCACAAACATCACACCGCCAAACATTATATACACTCACATGCAATTTTTTATGGCCGGATTCCTCCGTTATACCAATATTTTTCCCGAAAAATGGCTATTTCTACTTATATACACACACCTAGGGGCTTGATTTGGCGTTTGGCCCCATATACCTATAGATACATGTTGTATAAGGGCATATGTACTTGGGTTAGTCTAGAAAATTTTGCAATCAAACAACAACCCTTAAAATAGTCGAAAATCATGCCCTTTTTTGCTCTTTCTGCTATTGAGTCCGCATTTGAGAATGCCTCCCCCCCCCCCCCCCCCCCCTAGCCGGAGTCCTCCGGGACGACAAGTTATTTCCGCGGGGTATGTACCGTGCATAGGTTGAAAAATTTGTGCTAATGCTTGGCCGATTTATGTGGCCCTAATTTATGCATACTCGGTGAATGCATGGAAAAATTAATGTTGTGCAAGAGAAGGGAATAAGCAAGATGCTTATTGGCATTCGTCGTCGAGGTTTCCTGTTTTCTTTGCAAGTAATAGCTGTAACTCTATTGCTCTCTGTTTAATTGTCTTTTTTGCAAAAGGCAATCGCTCTGCCGCTACTATTGATATAGCCGTAGTTGTTTCTATGGAGAGGATTGGCTTGGCCGGAATGGCCGTGGACCGTATTTCTTTGCTTTCCATTGGTAGCTTGTTTTTGCCGGTTTTTGTAGGTGTTTTGCTACTTCCTTTGTTGCCAGTGTTTTGTTGCGGATTGGAATCCACATAAGTCGCTTGTCCTTTTTCAAATGCAGTTGTCTGCCTTCCGTTGTTGCTTGTACTGAAGGGAGTTCCTTTTGCTTTTGTTTCGGTATCCAAATGCGAGTAACATTGGGGTTATTTCTGAGCATTTTCTTTGGGATCCATATCTGTTTCATGCCCTTGGTTTTTGGTAGAACTATCTGCTTCGGTTGAATTCTTTCGTTGCATTGTTTTTGGTCTGCCATGTCATTTCTATCCTTCCGCATCCATACTTGTTTCCCTTGTTTTGGTAACCTAGATCTTTGCACTGCGGTCGGCGACTTCGTATGTATGTAGTTAGCATGGTTGGCTTGTACCTGTTTGTTAGCCTTGGGTATCATGTTGTTCTTTGGTCGCATTCTTGCTTTTGGCTCTTTTTCCAGTGATTGCATTGCTGGCAGCTGATTATTCTGGTATTGTTGAGCAAAGGCTATTACCTGTTGTTCTTGTGCATGCTGAATTCTGACTGCATTAGCATTCCAATATATCTGCACATTGTACTCTTTTTGCCAAGGTTGTCCCAATAACATTGGGTGTTGTGTGCATTCATCCTCGACTACATAAAATTTTTGTGGGTAAATATATTGATGTACTTGTACATGCAATGTAGTCCAGCCCAATGTTTTCAACGAGTGTGATGTACTACTTTTCAGTATTTGAGGAGTAGGATGAAGTTGACCTGTGGACTTGAGCTGATGGTATAATCCGTAAGATATCAAATTTTCTTGAGCTCCAAAATCAAGCAATGCCGTTGATTCAACTTTATTGCTCCCTACTTTGACTGCAATTATGGGCTCCATTGTGTCTTCATCCAACTTCGTTAGTCGAATGGCATTGATTCGCAATGGTGCTCCACTTTGTTGTTGTTGTCGGAGAAGTCTTCGTTTTGCAATGCGTTCTTTTGCTTCTGCTTGAGCTTCTTCTCGTACTCTCTGTTTTTCCTTCATTCGTTGTTTTCCTTGATGAATTTGTTGCAGCATATCCTGTGTGAGTGGTAAATGATATTTCTTCAGTCGACATCCACTAATCCAGTTCGGCATTTCTTCACCTGCTAATGTAGCAAGCTTGACAGCTCTGTTTTGTGATAGATCACTAATCACAAAGGGTCCCATCCCTCGCTTTTTAAGTTTCTTGGCATGTTGCTTCAAAGTATAAACAAGTACATAATCACCTGTTTTGAACTCTTTAGTGCGCACATGTCTATCAAAAAACTATTTTTGTCTTCTTTTTTTAGCATAGATTGAAGCTACAGCTCTCAAGCGGAGTTCATCTAGCTTTTCAAGATCATCTATTCTAGAAGAGAGCTCATCCCCTGCCATTCTAAGCGTTTCGCTACTTGTAGAGTTGGAATTAAAAACTATATGGGTAGTATAGCATTTAGGCCAAACACCATGTTGTACGGTGTTATTCCTATCGATGTTTTGTAAGCTACCCTGTATGCCCATAGTGTGGAGTGTAGCTGTTGATCCCAATCTGTTCTTGACTCTGACACAATTTTAGTGAGAACCGTGCATAGTGTTTTATTTGTGGCCTCAGCTTGTCCATTTACCTGTGGATGGTATGGAGCAGATTTTCTATGTATGACCATGAATTCCTCTAGCAGATATCCAATGACTTCATTAAGAAAATGTGTCCCACGATCACTGACAATTTCTATTGATAAACCGTATCGTACAAAAATATTCTCATACAAAAATTGGGCAGTGGTCCGTGCATCTGCTTTTCGCGTTGCCTTGGCTTCCGCCCATTTTGTGAGATAGTCCGTAGCCACAATGATATATTGGGTATGGGTAGGCCACCATATTCCTGCGGTTAAGACAATTTTTGCCGTCTTATCGCCCGAAAAATGGCCTCCACTTATTCCGCTATGTGCATGTTGAGCCAACAGAGGATCACACCCACATTTTTGCTCACACTCATCATTTTTGTAACCATTGATTGTAATAAATGTCTTTCCGACATTGATTTTGATTGGAGCCATTCATTAAGTAACGGGACTCAATTGAGTTTCCAGCTTGTAATTCCGAAGTAATTTCACTTGCTGATGTAATTAGTTAGAGATGTTCTCACCTCCAAGGCTGAAGTATATAAGCCAAAGTTTTGTAACCTAAACATAGAGTTTTATTTTAATCAAAGTGAGTTTTTTGGAGTGCCGTGACTGTGTCTGAGAGAGAGAGAGAGAGAGAGAGAGAGTCTTATCTACTTGCTACGCGAGCTACGAAGCCGCCATTGGAGAAGCGACACCGCCATTGTGTTAGCAACGGCGAGAGCTACGCACAGATACAAAGAGTGCGCGCTATCGGCTTCTATGTGTGGTAAGTTCCTACGAGCTTCAGTGTGAGTTTTCTTCCAACTCGTGTGTCGGAATGGAGCGTGCAGCATATCTATAGAACCACAACGAGTAGAGCTATGCATTAGTACCATCGGGGTCAAGTTTCGGTCACCTGTATTTTTCGGCCTGTCTTCATACGCGTTTACCGCACGGAGTGATTATAGGTTGATTTTGTAGTTCAAGTCTTTAGGGTGTTGTTCTTACCTAGTGTATAGACTTCCCCTTGAGATTGAGATCGATTCAATGATTCTAGATCCTTTTTCGTATAGCATTCGTTCGTAGTACGGATTTCAGTCACTTGCGTATTTTAGAACTTAGATTTGATTTCCTTAGTAGTGATTGTCATTAGAAGGTCAAGTAGGTGATTTGACACCCACCTAGTTGTTTCCATGCGCCTGCGGGTCAAGCTCCATCCTCGTCTGACAAATTCTGTTGTTGGTTGAGTTCTCGCAATTTAGCTTCCGCTAGCGGCATAACCGCCTTAACATTTGGCGCCGCTGCCGGGGACGAGAGGCCTAAGTAGGTGACCTTAGACTAATCCTACGAGGTGAGTCGTATAAACTACTTTGTATACTTTAGTTAGAAAAGATCTAGGAGTGGTGGACTCCGAAGATCTCGAGAGATACTAGGAAGTGGGGTATTCCTGGGTCTTCCGTGTTGACAGTATTTTTAGATTAGCTTAGATTTGTTTGTTGTTTTGTTGGTGTTGAGTAGTTGTTGATAGAAGAAGAATTTGCTAGTCCATGAGTGGCAGTGGATCTCTTTAAAATCACAATTACCAAACCCATTTTATGATTAGGAATAGCTTAGGTAGGACTTCATTTGATCCTGATCTGGAGCTAGTAATCATTGGAGTATTTGCTTGATATGGTTGATTGCATCTTAGATCACTAAACCGTCGAGTTAGTAGTGAAACTTGCAATAAACAAAAGCCAGAGAAATTTTCTGTGTATCTGGGAGTTGCTGAGCACTTGAGAAAGCTTTAGGAAGGATTCTGTGCCAAAAAACTGGAAATCTGCAACTTTAGACATCATACGTGTATGATGTCTAAATGACCAAACAGATACCAAAACAGAAATTTTGACTTTACCAGAGTGTTCAAAAGGGGAGTTATACCCTAATTTCAACTTAAAACAAGAGCATTAACACTCAAAGAAACCCAAAAAGACAAGTCGGAGTCCAAGAAACGCAAAGAATAGGAAATTTTGGATTCAGATCTTGTTTTTACATTCAAACCTGACAAAAACACTTGAAACTCAATTATAAACATTGGAGAAGGCTTAAAACCAAAAATAATCAAAATCTGGGAAAAAAGACATCATACGCGTATAATGTCTTTTAGCACATCCACTGCTTAATTTTGATATCTGACCTGACAAGATTGTTACAAACACTGTAGAAAGCATAAATATCAAGTCTTGACCCAAATTGAGGAAAAAGACATCATACGCGTATGATGTCTTTGACCTAATTTTGGACATATTTTGATACTTTGCCAACACAGATCCATTGTAATAGCTGTCTAGAGGTTATATTTCAAGTTTCATCCCATTTGGATCACAATTGACCCAAAACAAGTCAAAAGCAGAAAATTGCCAAGAAAAGCCTAAATTAGCCATAACTTGCTCAAACAGAGTTCAAACTGAATTTTGTGAGTGGACAGAGCATAAGGGGGCTACTGAGAGTGAGCATAACCAAAATAGTCCAAATCTGTGAAAAAAGACATCATACGCGTATAATGTCTTTTTCAGCATAACTGCAACAAAATTCTCACTTGATGAAACAGAAGTTGTCCAACTGACAAGATTAAACAATTGACCAAGTATCAATCAGTTTGGATCAATTCTGACCACAAAAACTTGGGAACACAAATTGCCGAGACGGAGAAGTTAAAGTCCTTTAGGGGAATTGATGAATTTGAGATCGGGCAGGAATCTCCAGAATAACCAACCAAAACAAGGGGAACAAGCAAGTGTCATATCAACCGAGGGAAGTGTAAACCAAAGTTGGGTGCAACCATTAGGGCCGATCTTTGAAGGAAGTGTTTCTGATACTTCTTCGGAGAGATCTTACGAGATTTTCACCGAACACTTGGAACACTTGAACCTGAACAACAGAGAAAATATGGCAGCAGGATCATCAAACCCTTCCGCCACAATGAAGCTATTGTTCATAAAATACCAGTACGACAATGAGCAAGGTGCCAAGATCTACAAAGATGGAATGGACCGCTATTGTGTAAAGATAGAGGAGAGACCTAGTGAGTTCAAGGACTTAGTGCCTGTGAGCTATAGCGGAGATAGATATCTAGATGACGAGGGTACCATGTACTTGGTAGTCCTAAACCCTAACATTGTGGACAAGTGGGGATTGATGGGCACCAAAGCCAAAGTAGATGAAGAACTTGAGGAGAAAGCACCAATAATGAACTTCCCTGATGCGAGGTTAAGAAGAGAGAATGAAACTACAAGGATCAACACTGATAACATCTATGTGGGGCTATACAAATATAATAATGGGGAGCAAGATCTCTATTATAGATGTGAAGAACCCTACACCGGAGAGTTGACAGACCAAAAAAGACTTTATGTCTTTACCTACACAGAGGGATCGAAAGTGAAAATTGCCGCTTACGACAAGTATGGGAGGCAATACTCAACAATGGGCAAGAAAGAATTAGAAGGATATACATACTTTGGGGGACCACTACATCAGTATTATGTTACTTCTAGCTCACAAAGACTAGCACCAACAAATGGAGGGCAAAACCCAATGATGACAGGAGGACAAAGAACTCAGGCTGCTAACTCTTTCAGTCAACCTCAGTACTCGAAGCCCGGACCAATGGGATCATTACATTCCAGAGAGTCAATGGATACGAATCGAGGTAGTGCAGTTCCAATCCCCACATATACCACTCCAGGTCCAAGGTTCGAAGCGGAACCATCACATTTACCTCCTAGTAGTAGACTCAGGGCAGGGGGGTAACCCATGAAGCCCATGATGCTAGAGAAAGCTTTAGCCGGGACACAGGAGCAATGAGATAGACGTATGAGACCATCTCAAGTAGCCAAGTGTATGCCAAAGAAGTATGGTGATTCAGGAGATCTGTATGCACATGTGTCACTCTTTAAGCAAGTCTTAAGAGCTGAGCAGATAACAGTTTCCATACACAATACGAGGGATTTGGTCTTACTCTAGAAGGTACGGCATTGACATGGTTTCAACCACTGAACATGGGGGGATTCCATGACATTGACCATTTGCTAAGAGAGTTTGCTGAGGAATTCTCAAAACGAGGGATTAAGCACAATACGGTCTCACAAATATATGCTTTTAAACAGAGAGAACACGAAAAAGTGAAGGAAGCTTCACTTCGCTTCAAACAATACATTGAGAGATGTCCAGTACGTGAACGACCACAAGATGACAGACTATCTGTTCTCTTTATTGAGGGACTGAGAAACGACACTCTCAAGAAGGACTTGCACTTGAAAGCTTGTACAAGTTTCGAGCAAGTAACGAGAGAGGCATTGTACTTAGTGGATAACTGTACGGTTTATGGAGAGGTGTCAGCGGATACAGATTTTGCATCCAGTAGCTCCTCCTCCGTAGCGAGCGAGACTACCACTAAAAAGAATGTTCAAACAACAACCATGCCAAATGTAGAGCAAATGATAGAAGATGCTCTAAAAAGGATGGCACCATACCAAAAACCATTGCCAAAAACACTGAAATGGTGTGCTATTGAACAAAAATGGACAAACCATCCAACAGAGGAGTGCTATTACAACAAAGGGTATGTAAGGGAGCGTCAGTATGCACCTCCTACTCAATTAGCACCACCTCAAGTACATCCAGTACCTCGATACCCAACGGGAAATGTACCAGGACCTATGGGGATAGAAAGACCGCAACCAGTATTGGGACAACAACCACCTTTACCAGGAGCAAGACCAGTAGGCATTAGATATGCACCAACCTTAGAGAATCAGGAAGAACAAGCCTTAGTGCCTGTTCAAGCCTATTATGAAGAATCTGGTGCACACATGTCTCCAACTGTGTATTACCCACCAGAAGAACCCAAACAACCAGAACCATGGGGCATGATTGGGAATGTTGGAATACCAACAGTTACAAGTGCTTCTGATGAAGAGAGATACAATTTGGACGCAAGAACATTGATGTTCATAGCTCATGGAGGGTTAACAGGACAAAGACCATCCTATCCACAAAGGACGAATCAAATGGGACCAAGACCAGCACTAGGACCCTGTTACAAGTGTGGAGGTGACCATCTGATGAATGTTTGTCTACATACGGAAATCATTAGAATTAACGCTTATTGCACTGAGTGTGGGGTTACTCACTTCATTGAGGATTGTTCAAAGAATCCAAACAAAGTTCAAAAGACGACATTGAATATGCTAGAAACTATTCCTACCAGCAGTGGGTCTGAAAATGAAACTCTGATACCAACGCAAGTTGTTACTAGAGCTCAAGCTAAGAAAACCACTAGGGAACCTGAGAATGGAAAGTTAGCGACTGAAGTGGTTAGTCAAGGACCGCGGAGTCAGAGAAACACATGGAAAGCTAGAAAAGCACGCATGAAGTTGAGAAAAGAACGTGAAGACGCTATTCTAACTAAGGAACTAAAGCAAACTAAAGCTAGATTAGAAAAACTTGAGAGTCAAAACGGGAAACGAGAGATGAGCCCGGAAAGAACGAAACAAAAGAGTATCAAAGAAACAACGAGCTTAAGCTCAGGGGGATCAGTGCTAGTCGACAAAGTACACGAACCATTGGACGCACTGATGAGAGCTTACGAAGCTAGGTTTAAAGACCAACCAAACACAAGAACAGAGGTGGATGACATACCCAAATGCGGAATTGGAAAAGCAGAGACTTGAAATGTGCCAGAGAATGATCGAGACTGCACAAGCCTTATTAGAACCACCAAAAGAAACAATGAATTGTGGAACGGAAAACCCAATTCAGCAAGAGACTATCGTTTCACGGGTAGCTGAAAAGACTCCCAGTGCACAAAAGCCTGAAAATACACACAAGGATGACCACATAGTATTGAACACAACCGATCACGAGATAGAAAGTTTTCATCCTGTCATACAGAGGTCTTACGGAAGAGATGAGGATTACAATGAATTTTGGAAACAAGTGAGAGGCAAACTTTGCAAACGAGCTAAGTTGCCAAGCTAATCAGACAAATTGGGAAAAGGACATCAGGAATCCTCCCATAGTGGAATTTGAGGCAAGATCTCAAGTGGACTTGGATCTGCAATCTTACTGGGGAGATGGGGGCTCTGTTAGAACAATGGAGAGAAAACCTCACTCACTGAATACCTTACCTTCATACTTAGGAGAGTATGAAGCAAAATCCGAGACTAGAGCACTTCCCTCACGAAGAATCTCATCAGAAAAAGCCATGGACTCGCAAGGATTGATAGAGATCTTGTCAACACCAGTGACATGCACTATCACTCTAGCTGAGCTTTTGAGGCTAAGACCACATATGTGGACCACTGTAGGAAAATGCTTGGAGAAATTTGGGATAAAAGACCCAACATTGAGACTACAAGAGGGTATACAAGAGCTGAGTAAACCACAAAAGAACGCTAAGCCTATACCCTTAAACAAGGTCGGAGAGTATTGCGAAGGTGAAGAGGGGAATACAACCTTACCAGTTGAATTCCAAGGAGTGAACACGATGGCAATACTAGACAGCGGAGCTGGGGTAGCCATTGCTACAAAAGAAATTTGGAAAAAATGGGGGAAACCAGCAATAAGGAAGACTAGGTTGAAACTCCAATTAGCAGATGGACACATGGAGAAACCTATGGGGTTATTAGAGAAAGTCGTAGTGACTTCTTGCGGCATTGAATACGAACATACTTTTGCTATTGTCAATTTTGGCAAGGAGAATAACTATGATATCATACTGGGAAGACCATTCATGAGACAGTTGAAAATGGTCCAGGATTGGGGCTACGATCACATATACCTGAGAAATATGGAAACCACTACACGTGTGAACCTGAAAGACCATAGCTACAAAGATGTGAACCGAACACCGGTAGAGGAGTTTGATTCAACTACTTTGGCGGGATCCGAATTTCCGGCCTGGTTAGGTAAGCCCAAGGAGTTATGGATGTGTGGAGCCTCGAAATGTGGAAGTCTGAGGCGAGAAGAATGTGTTTTAGAAAGGGCTATCGAAGACGAAGATTATATAGGAGAACCCTTTCCAGAGGACACGCTTGAACCATTAGAATGGACACACATTCTAGCAACCCTAGATGTTTGTGCAATTCCGGATGGTCCCACAACGAAATTTTGCGACAAGGACGGGTACGACGTGGTTCCGTACTTCATGTTGAGAACTGTACTCGAAAAAGAAACTGAAAATAACGATACACTGGAAAAGGAAGATGAAGAGGAGGTGTTTCACGACATTCCCGATCATCCTGAGTGGGGAAATGAAGCAGACAACGAGTCAACGGACAATTCAAGCGGAAACGAAGAAACTATAATGGATGTCCGATTTTATGATTTTCCGAACCAAACTAAACAACGCCAGAAACGCTATAGAGCAAAGAGAAAAACAAAGGGGGTTAGAACCAATCCGATGCCTAGAATAAGAGGAAAAAATCAATTCCTAATACTAGTAAAGGCGGAAGATTGTGTTAAGGACAAGATTTCTGGAAGAATGAGAGGCAATAAACAAAAGAGCTTACGAAAAGACAAAAGAGGCTCAAGAAATCAAGTTCAAAGGAATGGAACGAAAACAGAAACAGAAAAATCAGAAAAGAACAAGCGCAACAGAGAACACACGGAGTCCAAGTTAGAACGTAGAAACAAGTACAGAGAGCTCAAGAAAACTCTGAAAGAAGTTTGGACGACAGAATTTGAGAGTGGAGAGGACGAAAACGCCAAAATCAAGGAAAACATGGATGTTCCCTCTCACTATAGGAAATTCACAATAGAGGATAGGAAGGTGGTATTAACCCAACCTATTCGAGAGAGAAGGGAGAACGAATCTTATGACGGACCGGAGGATGCAAAAAAAGTTGATTTAGCAGCTCCAGGTGAGACACCTAGACCGGTGTACATAGCCACAGATTTGTCTCCAGGCGAGGAAGAGAGACTTTTGAGTCTTCTCAGAGAGTATAGGGATGTGTTTGCATGGTCTTATAAGGACTTAAAGGGAGTTGACCCATCGATATGCCAACACACAATCCCACTGAAACAAGACGCAAAGCCTAGCAGACAGAGACCATACACATATAATGATACATTTGCTAAGCGAATCAAAGAAGAGATAGATAAGCTAATGGAAGCTGAATTCATATACGAGATTGAACACACCGATTGGGTATCTCCGATTGTGGTAGTACCCAAGAAGAACGGAAAACTCCGAGTGTGTGTCAACTTAAAGAAAGTGAATGCTGCAACAATCAGGGACAATTATCCCTTGCCGATAACTGATCATGTTCTAGAGCGTGTATCAGGGAAAACAGCATACTCCTTTCTTGATGGTTTTTCAGGATATAACCAGCTAGCCATAGCACTGGAAGATCAACATAAAACAGCTTTTGCAACGGAGTGGGGAATTTATGCTTATCGGGTTATGCCTTTTGGTCTAACCAATGCTCCCGCAACCTTCCAGAGGCTGATGACGCATGCTTTCAAAGAATACTTAAGGTTGTTTCTAGAAATATACATGGATGACTTATGTGTACATTCTCTTCTGAGAGATGAGCATCTAGAACACCTAAGAAAAGTATTTGAGAAATGTAGGACATATCGCATTTGTCTCAATCCTGAGAAATGTGTGTTTATGGTCCGACAGGGCAAATTCTGGGACATATTGTCTCACAAAACGGAATATCCACGGATTTAGAGAAGATAAAAGTTATAGTGGATATGCCTAGACCAACCAATGCGAAACAAGTACAGAGCTTTATGGGACATTGCGGATATTATAGACGATTCATTTACATGTACGCTATAATAGGCCAACCACTTTACAGGCTAATAGTGAACTTTGAATGGACAGAGGAGTGTGAGGAATCGTTCAAGAAATTGAAAGAGGCACTCATTACTGCTCCAATCTTGAAATCACTAGATTGGGAGAAGATATTCCATGTGCATATAGATGCTTCGGCATATGCAATAGGATGCATTCTGGCTCAGCCAGAAGAAGGAAACATGGATTTTCCTATCTGTTACGCCAGTCGACAGCTCAACAATGCAGAGAAGAATTACACCACAACAGAGCGAGAAGGATTAGGAATGATATATGCTGTGAAGAAATTTCGGCATTATCTTCTAGCCAACAAGTTTGTGTTTTTTACGGATCACCAAGCCTTGCTCTACCTAGTGAATAAACCATGCAATACCGGGAGAATAGTGAGATGGTTCATTATCTTACTGGAATTCGACTTCACGGTAGTAGTAAAGAAAGGAAAAACACATCTTAGAGCTGATCATCTTTCGCGATTGACGAATGGAGAAGACCCTATAGGAGTAGATGACGACATGCCAGACGCGTACTTGTTCAACATAGAAATGATACCGAAGTGGTCTCAAAATGTCGTTAACCTATTAACCTATGGAGGAGAGTTCGATAGAAGAGAATACAACCAGAAACATATTGCTATTCAGCAATCCAAGAATCTTCAATTGGTTGCAGGAAGGTTGTATCAATTGGAAATGATCATGTTTTACGACTATGCATCAATCCTGAGGAATATAATATATATCTGCGCGAAGCACATGTTCAGGAATGTGCATTTCATTGTTCAAGAAGGAACACATATAGGAATTTGTTACAATTGGGAGTCTATTGGCCAGGAATGAAAGAAAGCGTACATGAATATGTCACTGTATGTATTGTATGTTCATCAAAACCGCCAGCAGAGTATTCGACATTATATCAGATAATGATCGCTCCAGAATGGAGTCAGTATATTGTTGAATATCTCACAAATAGAACTTTCCCAGAAGGAACGTCAAAAGCTCGTCAGAAATCTGTAGAGACAGAAGCTAGAGATTACGCTTTAATAGGAGATCAACTCTATAAGAGAGGTAAAGACAACCAGCTTAGGATTTGCGCATCAGAGACTGAGTATGTGATAATACTAGAGCAAGCTCATGGAGGAGTAGGTGGAGGCCATTTCTCAGTGATAAGACAGCAAAACTTGTCTTAGCCGCAGGAATATGGTGGCCAACATTACATATGGACGCTGAGGAATACGTTAAACGGTGCGATGACTGTCAGCGGACCAAAGTACCACTTAAAAGAGATGATATGCCGCTTAGACCAATGATGGGGGCAAGAGCTTTTGCAAAATGGGGGATTGATTATGTCGGACCCATTTCACCTCCTGCATATAAGACTCATGCACAATACATCGTTGTGGCTACAGACTATCTAACAAAGTGGGTCGAAGCAAAGGCAACTCAAAAAGCGGATGCCAGGACCACGGCACAATTTCTATATGAATACATCTTTGTACAATATGGATTGCCAATAGAAATTGTGAGTGATCGAGGCACACATTTTATAAATGAAGTGATAGAGATCCTTCTAGATGAATTCTTGGTAATCCATAGGAAATCAGCCCCGTATCATGCACAAGCAAACGGACAAGCTGAAGCAACAAACAAAACCATATGCACGGTCCTCACGAAGATTGCATCTGAGTCGAGAACTGACTGGGACCAGAAGTTGCATTCAACATTATGGGCATATAGGGTAGCATATAAAACATCAATAGGAACAACCCCATATAACATGGTTTTTGGGCTAAATGCTATCTTACCAATAGAATTCTTGATTTCAACCTTAAGGGTGGCTAAGGATCTAGAGTGGACAGGACACGAGCTTTCTGATAGAATAGATGACCTGGAAAAGCTAGACGAGCTTCGCCTAAAAGCAGTAGCTTCTATCTACACTCAAAAAAGGCGACAAAAGGAATTTTTTGATAAGCATGTGCGGACTAAAGAGTTTAAGGTTGGGGACTATGTCCTAGTTTACACTCTGAAACAGCATGCTAAGAAGCTTAAAAAGCGAGGGATGGGACCTCTGGTGATTAAAGATCTATCACCAAGTGGAGCCGTCAAGCTTGCTACATTAGACGGAGAAGAAATGCCCAATTGGATTAGTGGATGCAGAGTGAGAAAGTATCTTTTGCCCCTAACCCAAGACATGCTTCTCAAAATACATCAAGAAAAGCTGCGTGTCCAGAAAAAGAAAATGATTTTGGAGGAAGCGCAAGCCGAGGCGAAGGAAAGAATGGAGAAAAGAAGACTACTACGTCAGAAACAGCGCAATGAAGGAGCAATACGAATAAACGCAGTCAGTATAACAGAAATGGATAATGACAAAGAAGAACCCATCATTGAATGCAAAGTAGGAACCAACCAAATCAAAGCCAGAGCACTATTGGATTCAGGAGCTCAAACTAACCTACTTTCACTCAGTTTGTATAGACAATTGACAAATGACACTAAATTGGAAACTGCCAAGCAAGAGTTAAAGAGTTACTCTGAGAATTCAATCAAACCTGTCGGATGCACAGTTTTACATATACAGATTAACCAGTATGTGTATCCTCATATGTTTTACATGGTTGAAGACCAAGCTACACAACATCCATTATTGCTAGGACAACCATGGCAGAAGCAATACAATGCAATGATTGACTGGAGTTCTAAATCAGTGCTTATCAAATACGAAGGTGAAAGTCAATCAGTTAAGTTCACCAAAGGAGAAGAGCCAACTCCAAAGGACGAATCCAAAGACAAAGGTAAAAAACAACCAGAGAAAAAGAAGAAGCAATGGCAACCAAAAGTTTCTTTACAACCGGATTACTCTTCGACGAGGAATTCTCAACAGTGGATAAAGAAGACAAGCAATAATATAACAGCTCAACCTTGGGAAAAAACGGAGTCAAAGTTGGTATGGAGACCAAAAAAGGTTGTGCCAGAGAACACAAAGGTGGAAAACAGAGTCTTCAATACCAGACAACAGAGTGATTCCAGACAATCAAGGATAGTGAAACAGATCTGGATTCCAAAGAAGTTCACGACGGCACAAAGCTATAGCAAGCAATTTTGGATCCCAAAGATTTGTAAACAGGAACTCCCTTCAGTACAATCAACGGAAACTCCTAGGTATTTCAAGTCGAGGAAATCAACACAAAGAACAAAGCAGGTTTGGGTCGCAAAGAGTTTGTGGCAAGCACAAGTGAAGCGGAAGCAGATTTGGATTGTAAAAAAGAACAACAAAGTAAAGAAGAATCCATCTACTGATTCTACTACCGAAGTGCCAAAACCAACCCAAAACCCGACCACCAATCCTTCAATCAAACAAAGAGCAGCTTTATTGGAAAGACTGTTGTATCATCGCTCTACAATTGCATTGGGAACTTATGACCAAAACAACTACAATGCTTCGCCCACAGACACTTCATAGTCGCCCGGGAGGACTCAGACTAGGAGGGGGGAAGGTATACAGGAGTTACAAAGCAGCTACAAGCGCCAAAAACAAAGAAAAACAAAAATTATATTACAAGGGCAGTGTCTTACATGATTTTGCAATTTTTATGTTTGATTGCGGATATGGATAATATTTATGCCCTTATATACCTTGTTTTGCAACAAGAAGAGATCAAATGATGAATTTGGGTCTCTAGACGTGTAAATATCACTAAATAAGAGTGTTTTTGGAGCTAAAAAGTGAAAAAAAGTGGTAATCCAAGTCCAAAAATCACAAATAATTGTATATTCATATACACAGAGTTACCAGCTATTTATTGTGTATGTTTGGAATTTTTTGGCTTCAATTTGCTATTTTTCTTTATTTTTTATGATTTTCTTAATAAAAGTAAAAGAAAAATAAAAAAGCAGGTGAAACGAGATCAGAAAAAAGAAAAGAATAGATGGTGATGATCCTAATGACAAGGGCAACCCATGGTAAAAATTGAGTACAATTCGGGAAATGTTGCAGAAAGCCCGAAATGACAGAATTTTGGCAAAGTGGACAGATTTCTCAGAAACAGGTCAAACGGAGTCCAAATTGAGAAATTTCAAGTCCTAAAGTGCATTTCACGACGAGATAGGAGCACATGTCAAATTTGGTAACAAGTGATCCGGGAAGTCCGAAGTTAAGTATTTTTCACATCACTTTCAAGCTCATTTCCACTATTACCTTCTTGGAGAGAGCAAAGAGCACACAGGAGCATCCGACCTTCTACAGCCTTCTACGACTGCTACGAGAGCTCAGAGGACACCAGACATGAGAGGTAGACTCGTTGCCATAAGCTTTTGATGCTTATCGTTAACTTTTGTCGCGAAAACTGACCAAAACCAAGAAACAAGAGCAGACGGGGAATGCGGTAGAATGCTAGGTAGTGGCACAACCGCCTAATCAAACCTTGCAAGAACTTATAGGTGGGTTACCCTAGTATAGAAGATGGGTTTCTAACACTCAAAGCTCGAGAAAGAACGACTGGAAAAACCCTAGGTCAACAGAGCCTGCAAGAGGCAAACAGGAAAAAGTTGTCGAAACGACACAAAACTTCTCACGAAGCTTAACAACATCGAGGGCAATGCAACCATGGAGCATCTCCAGGTTTGGACCACCAAAAGTAGGTCGGAACAACCGATTCGGCTGTGGACACACAAAGCGTCATTTTGGCATAACGGCTGAAATTGACGACCGAATGAAATGAAACTTCACAAGCAGTTTCAAATATACATGGATGACTTATGTTTGCAAGCAAAACCCAAAAGAAAGCTGATTCACTTACCGATGGTGAAAAAGACGCTTTCGGGCAACCAAAAGGAGAAAGATGGAGAACGGGAAGCCAAAGTCAAGTTCAACCAAATAGATGGCTTCACAACATATCCAATGAGCTGGAAATGCAACTCTCGAGAAGAAAAGTTGAAGAAATTCAACTCCAAGGCAAAAAGACGACTTCGGAGACTGAAATGCCTATAAGGGGGCTTTTTAGCTAAACTGATGACTTTTTAAGTTGAAAACTAGTTAGCAGGGCTTAGGGCACTAGCACAAAGCATTCTTTGCACAAAAAGACCAACATTTCAAGAAAAGACATCATACGCGTATGATGTCTCACAGCATGAATTTCACATCCATTTCAATAGTTGAGTGCATAGCCTCATTCCACATGTTAATCACATCCTATGAACCAAGTATCATGAGAATTGGAGTTAGAAAACCCAAGGAAAACCAAAAAGACGCAAAGTAGGCCATAAAATTGATTTTTGGTCCTAATTTTGTCAAAATAACTCCAAACTCATTGAAACTTTGTAGGATTGTTGATTAACACATCTACAAGCTATCTGGAACCAAAAAGCACCATTTTGACACAAAAGACATCATACGCATATGATGTCTATTTGCACTTACAGAGCCAAAACTGCTCATTTGTCATCATACATCCATTATATATACCTAATACATGCTACATATGAAATTTGGAACCATTTGGTCAAGAGGATCACCCCATTAGCCCAATTGAAGGAAAATCCTTCACCTAAAGCCTATTTTTGGCCCAAATCCAACATACTCAAGTCCAAACCAAGATTTGAGTAGATATAGTCCTTCACTAGTACATGGGGAGTCCACAGAACCAATCCCATGCAAAATTGATGAAAAAGACATCATACGCGTATGATGTCTCCAGAGCCATTTTTAGCCCAAAATCTATCCAAACTTCATAAATCCACTAAATAAGCCTATCTAAAGCCAAATCCAAGCTTCTAGAGAAATTTGGTCCAAAAATACACTAAAGACATCATACGCGTATGATGTCTCACTATGTGATTTTGCCACCTCAGGGCTTCAACCACCAAACAGAAGTGATCTACATGCCATTTAAAAGTGAACCACCAAGTTTTATCCAATTTGGATCATAAAATCCAAATCCCTTTTAAAATTTTGCGAAGAGCCGGAACTGGACTAAACTGGCCAAAACTTGACCAAATGGGATCCAAACTCAAATCCAAGCATATGATACTCATGTATACACTATCAGCTACAAGCACAACCAATATGAAGTCATTTTGACATAAAAAACATCATACGCGTATGATGTTTTTTGTGTCAAAATGACTTCATATTGGTTGAAGCATGATGTCTCCAGCATGATTTTGAGCCCATTTTGCATATTTTTTCATCTACCTTGCATCCTTAGGCCCTGAATAGCTCATGTTTCAATTTTCAAGTCATTTGGATAGTTAAAAGCTTCATTTCGGCTTTCAGTACTAAAAAGACGCTAACTTCTGAAATTGGAGTTACAGGATCCATGGATTCCGCCAAGTTATCGGCAACGAAGAGAAAAAGACCAACAATCAAAGATGCTCTTGCAGAAGCGGAACCCTTTGACATTCCAGCAAAAACCCTCAAGCCAACCAAAACTTGGGTGGAGGAAGCAGTATTGGAGAAAGAGGGAATAAAGATCTACCAGGGGACTTTCAGAGACCCTCAAGGGCAAGCGGTGGATGTACCGATGATCCCACAGGAATTGGTAGATTATAGCAGGTCAGAAGACATCAGCAGGTACCTGGAAAGGGCAGACTTGCACAGTTTCTTCACCTCGAGAACATCAGGTGTGGATACAAGAAGAGTGTACGAGTTGGCAACATCCATTCAGAAGGATGGGAAAGCCACATTGACAGCCATGGATGGAGAGAAAGTAGAAGTACAGATCACTCCACAGCTCATTGCAGACGCATTGAAGCTGCACAACAAAGGGAGCTCTGTCAGGGAAAGAAGGGAGGCCATAGAGGTCTATGGATCCAAGAAACAGAATGCAACCTATGGAGATATGGCGGACCAAAGAGCGGCAACCCTTTGCCGACTGTACAACCAGTTTCTCCATGTTTGCAGTAAAAGACCGCAAAAGTATACGACACCGCCCCATGCCATTGCGACCACCATCACATGGGCATTAAAGAGCAATATGCCAAAAGAGGTGAATTACGCTCAACACATCCACGAGCAAGTAATTGCCATGCACAACAAGAAGCCAAAGTACATAGGAGGAGCGGAAATTCTGACAAGAATAGCTTATGAAGCTATTGGAGCTAGAGATCAGTGGCCAAAGGGTCCCTCCCAGAATGAGTGGCTTAGAGAAGCCGACGAGGAGGAAGAACAACCCGAAGTATCCAAGAGGGCGTCCACAAGAGCACGCCGGAAACTAGAAATAGTTTCAGAACCTGAAGAGGAGCTAGACGAGCCGCTTATGAAGAAAGTAAAGAAGAAGGTGGCTCCCAAGCAAACCAAAAGTCAGAAAGTGGCAAGAATGGAAAGACTAGTGGAGCAGTTTAGAGCAGAAAGAGCTCTAAAGAGTGACTTTGAAGAAAAGTGGGTGCCAGACCCCACCAAAGTCGGAACTAGCTCAGCCAGGCCACATGTTGATCAATACGATCAATATATTAAAGCTTATGAGGAGTCAGAGGCTATACTAGAGCAGCAACTTGTCGAGCCATACACTGAAGAGGAGGTACAGCTTTTAAAAGCTGAGCTGAAAAAGGACGACAAGGGGAAAGGGAAAGTAGATGAGTCTACTAAATCTCAAGAGAAAGACGGGCAAGCCGACAAGGGGAAAGCCAAGGAAGCTGAGGACAGATACCCCTCTATGACTGATGTACCAAGCCCGAAGAAGACGAAAAATATCTTGGAAGAGACCACAATAGAGATGGACACAGATGATTTGGAAAAGCCGAAGGCCGAGACCAAAGAAAAGGAGATAGATCCAGTTCATCAAAAGAGAAATGATTATGAGGATCTGGTAGCAATAGGATACACTGAAGCAGAGGCCCTTGAGGAAGTTTATGGGATCACCCTACAAAAACAAGATGATCGGAGAGGGACGGAGGAAAAAACAAAGAGTACAAAAGAAAGTGAAGAGAAACTGGTCGAACAGAACGTACTAGAAGAGCCGAAGCCAGTGGAGGTGGTGGCAGAAAGAGCTTTAGAGTTGACAGATGAAGATGAAAAAGACATGCACATGGTGCATGAACTGCTAGGCAAGATCAAAGAAAGATCCACGGCAAAGGAAGTAGAGATTGAGACAGCCAAACAAAGGGAAGCAGAGTTGCAGAGGAAATTAGAGAATGCTATGACTGAATCTGAAAGTTATAAAGCATCACTCTATGACGCGGAAAACGAGAGAGACGGCTTGATACTCCAGCTAGCCGAGGCTTCAAGAGAGGTAACAAGTGCACAAGAAGCAAAGGAGCGGATAGAAGATGAGTTGGAGGCAGCCAAGGATGAGCTCATTGAGCTAAGGGAAAGAGTCGAGCTCCAAGAAAGAACAATCACTAGACTTAGGACTACCCCTAGAGCTAGCAGAGTAGGAACCGAACAAGAAGGAGTTATCATACCAGCTTTGGAAGACCAGGTCCGAAGCTTACAAAGAGAGCTGAGATTAGAGCAAGTGTAAAGGTTGCACATTGCGGAGGGATCATTGGCCTCAGAGGAGAGGCTCACATTAGAAAATCAAACACTACGGACAGAGAATGAGGCCCTCCGCAAACAGCTCCAAGATCTACAAGAGCAACAAAGAAGAGAGACAGAGACACCACACGAAGAATCAGGTGGAGCAGCCATAGAGCTACCAGAAACTGGAGAGGCAACCACAATTGAAGATCCAGCCCCAGCTCATGAGGTGGCCTCGACTTCAGGAATCTCTGAAGAAGAAGAACAAATGCTCCATGACCAAATAGAAAAGTCAGCAGAGGAGAGTGCCAAGGCGGAAATGGAATGGGAGAGGAGACTCCTTATCTCCATTAGACTTCAGGGATTAGACACAAAAGTGCTCCATGAAGAGTGGATGCAACCCAGCCTGCCTTTCCCTTTGATGAAATTTGAAGTGCTAAAGACGAAAAAGAGAATAGAGGAGGAGCAGTATGTCGCTCTTTACGAAGGCGACATCACAAAGGAGGAACAGTCAAAGAAGATAGTAGATTCACAACCTAGATGGAGGAAAGGTTGGCTGAACAAATACCCAGCCTACCTAATCTACTTGGTGGAGGCACCAAAGGAGATTCGGGAGAATGCAACCTTCTGCCCGGTGCCAAGAGTCAGAAACTGGAAAGAGCATGGCAAGATTGCAGAAAAGAAGCCAAATTGGCTTAATTATCCCAGGATGCCAGGACCAAAGGCAGGAGAGAGAATAGGTAAAGCCTACATGGTGAAAACCCTAACGGGCACCATCAAGCTCTTTACTGGCTCTCCTGACCTTTCGTGTCAGATGCTCAAGAAAATCTGCAGGACTCTCTTAGCTTGCATTGAAGTGTTCGCGCCAGATAAAGCCACAACCTCGAGTTTACTATCGACGGCCGACACAGTGACTGATATGATATATGATCTTTCATTGCAGCCTTCTCCAAAAGTGTTGCACCTCCTATACCGAAGGATTATGTTTTTGCCTAGCTTCCACATGCAAACATTCGAAGAAGCTTTCTACACCGGCTTTTTCACCCACGAAAGCAAAATATTCGGCCCAACCTTGACCATCGGCAACCTACGATACGAATCACAATTGCAGATGCTCAAGACGACAGGACTTTATTGACCAAGCATAAAAGTCATGTCAGGGACGACATGAACGCAGAGGGGGGGAGTGTTGAGCCAGCAGAGGATCACACCCACATTTTTGCTCACACTCATCATTTTTGTAACCATTGATTGTAATAAATGTCTTTCCGACATTGATTTTGATTGGAGCCATTCATTAAGTAACGGGACTCAATTGAGTTTCCAGCTTGTAATTCCGAAGTAATTTCACTTGCTCATGTAATTAGTTAGAGATGTTCTCACCTCCAAGGCTGAGGTATATAAGCCAAAGTTTTGTAACCTAAACATAGAGTTTTATTTTAATCAAAGTGAGTTTTTTGGAGCGCCGTGACTGTGTCTGAGAGAGAGAGAGAGAGAGAGTCTTATCTACTTGCTACGCGAGCTACGGAGCCGCCATTGGATAAGAGACACCGCCATTGTGTTAGCAACGGCGAGAGCTACGCACAGATACAAAGAGTGCGCGCTATCGGCTTCTATGTGTGGTAAGTTCCTACGAGCTTCGGTGTGAGTTTTCTTCCAACTCGTGTGTCGGAATGGAGTGTGCAGCATATCTATAGAACCACAACGAGTAGAGCTACGCATTAGTACCATCGGGGTCAAGTTTCGGTCACCTGTATTTTTCGGCCTGTCTTCATACGCATTTACCGCACGGAGTGATTATAGGTTGATTTTGCAGTTCAAGTCTTTAGGGTGTTGTTCTTACCTAGTGTATAGACTTCCCCTTGAGATTGAGATCGATTCAATGATTCTAGATCCTGTTTCGTATAGCATTCGTTCGTAGTACGGATTTCAGTCACTTGCGTATTTTAGAACTTAGATTTGATTTCCTTAGTAGTGATTGTCATTAGAAGGTCGAGTAGGTGATTTGACACCCACCTAGTTGTTTCCATGCGCCTGCGGGTCAAGCTCCGTCCTCGTCTGACAAATTCTGTTGGTGGTTGAGTTCTCGCTATTTAGCTTCCGTTAGCGGCGTAACCGCCTTAACAGTGCATGTTCTAGAATCAATAGGTATTCGCTTTCACTTGCACGGATTCTAAGTTGATTGTCCTTTCCTCGCTTATAGAGTTGGTTCCCAATTAATTGAAAGTCGCGAGCTTCTAGCTCTATAGCTTTTTTTCGTGCTCTTGTTATGTTCTCAGAAAATGTTCTGGTGGTTAATAAATCAATGGTATATTGACTCCATGCAGGTGCAATGTTTACCTGAAACAATGTCGCGTGATCCACTAGTCGTTTGGCACTACATATAGTACAATTGGTAACATAAGAATGTGTGTACGCATACATAGTTGGCCAATAAACCCCTAACTGTTTCAGTCTCTGGTGTGTTTTCACTGTTGAACAATGAAATGCACAATCCTAGACATGTGCTTCTTCAAGGTACCACTCGAATTGTTCCGGATCTATACATAATCGTAGAAGTTGATCCGATCCTAGATGATACAGCCGTCCTGCTATCAACTGGAATTTTTTTGTTTGTCGAATTGTTTGTTGTTTGGATCTGTATTCCGTATTACCAAACCTACTTCCATAGGAAAGAATGCTAATAATTTCCTAAGACCATTTGGGTATCATTTCAATATTGAAATGATAAGCATCTGGTATGTCATCATCTACTCCTTCAGAAGCTTCCCCATTGTGTATCCTTGAAAGATGGTCCACTCGTAGATGGGTTTTACCCTTTTTGACCACCACTGTGAAATCAAACTCTAGCAATATAATAAACCAGCGTACAATTCTCCCTGTACTGCATGGTTTATTTACCAGATACAAAAGAGCTTGATGATCTGTGAAGAACACAAATTTGTTTGCGAGCAAATAATGCCGAAATTTCTTTACACCATAAATTATTCCTAACCCTTCTCGTTCTGTGGTTGTGTAGTTCTTTTCCGCAGTGTTTAACTGTCGGCTTGCATAACAAACTGGAAAATCCATTGTTCCGTCTCCAGGTTGAGCCAGAATACTCCCGATTGCATATGCAGAAGCATCAATGTGAACATGGAATATCTTTTCCCAATCCGGTGCTTTAAGTACAAGTGTTGATATAAGGTTTTCCTTCAGCTTTTGGAATGAAGTTTCACACTCCTTGGTCCAATCGAAATTTACTAGCAAACGATACAAAGGTTGTGCGATGACCGCATACATGTATATGAATCTTCGATAATATCCGCAGTGTCCCATGAAGGATTGCACTTGTTTCGCGTTAGTGGGCCTGGGTAGGTCTACTATGACTTTGACTTTGTCTAGGTCAGTGGTTATGCCATTTCTTGAGACAATGTGTCCTAAGATGCGGCCTTGCTTAACCATAAAGATACACTTTTCCAAGTTAAGACAGATTCGATATGTTCTGCATTTTTCAAAGACCTTTTGCAAATGGTCAATATGTTCCTCTCGTAGTAGAGAGTGTACACAAAGATCATCTATGTATATTTCTATGAATATTCTTAGGTATTCTTTGAACGCATGCATCATTAATCTTTGGAAGGTAGCTGGGGCATTAGTTAGGCCAAACGGCATAACTTGATATGCATAAATTCCCCATTCTATGGCAAACGCTGTTTTGTGTTGATCCTCCCTTGCAATTGCCAGTTGGTTGTATCCTGAAAACCCGTCCAAAAAGGAATAAGCCGTTTTTCGGCCACCCGCTCAAGCACATGTTGTGTGATTGGCAAGGGATAATTATCCCTTATGGTGGCTGCATTTACCTTTTTGAGGTTTACACACACTCGCAGTTTTCTGTTCTTTTTGGGAACTACCACAATGGGTGACACCCAATCTGTAATTTCAATTTCATAGATGAATTCAACTTCCATCAGCTTGTCAATCTCCTCTTTGATTTGTTTAGCAAATGTGTCATTATATGTATAAGGACGTTGTTTGCTAGGTTTTGCATCCGATTTCAAAGGAATTGTATATTGGCATATCGATGGATCAACTCCTTTGAGGTCTTTATAGGACCATGCAAACAAATCTTTATATTTCTTGAGAACTTGTGTTAGCCGTTCTTCTTCTTCGGGCTCTAAATCGTTTGCTATATAGACCGGCTGAGGCTTCTCACCCGGTTCCGCGAGGTCTATCCTTTTTGCATTTTCAGGCCCATCGTAAGATTCTTGGTTTGTTCTTTCCCTGACTGGTGGATTCATGATTATTTTTCTATTCTGGATGGTAAATTTCCGATAGTGTGATGGTACATTCATGTTTCCCTTCTTTGACTCCCCTTTACCATCACTATCTTCTTCTGTAGTCCATATCTAACGTAAAGACTGTTTCAGTTCTTGGCATTTCTGTTTACGCTCCAGTTTGGTCCACTCTTGGTCTTTTGTTGTTTCTTTTTTTTATTTTTGAGATTTTTGTGATTTTGTTTCTGTTTTAGCTTTTCATTCCTGTTTTATTTCTTCTCGCGTTCTTTCCCTTCGATCTTTTGAGAATCTTCTTGATATTTGATCTTTTACACAATCGTCTGCTTTTACAAGCATCAAATAGTGAGTTTTACCTTTTATCCTGGGCATTAGGTTCTTTTTCGCTTTGTTTCCTGCGCGTTTCCTCCTATAGCGTTCCTGGCGTTTAGGGTGCTGATTAGCAAAATCATAAAACTTGATATTCTCGGTTTCCCTTCCACGCTCGCTTGAGGTGTCTGAACACTCATTATCTGCATCATCATTTACTTCCAGATGTTCAGAGGAGTTATAAAACTCTTCTTTTCCTGGTGGTTCCATAGTCTCATCTTCTCCTGGTATAATGCTTACCATATAGTAGGGTAGCACATCATAGCCATCCTTATCGCAAAATTTTGTTGTTGGACTATCTGTAATGGTACAGACATCCAATGTTGCTAGTATGTGTTCCCATTCTAGAGGTTCCAAGGAATCTTCAGGGAAAGGTTCCAGAATATACTCCTTGTCCTCTATCGCTCTTTCTAAGACTCATTCCTCTCTTCTTAAGCTTCCACAATGTGAAGCTCCGCACATCCATAGCTCTTTTTGTTTCCCTAACCATGCTGGGAGTTCTAATCCTGCTACTGTAGCTGAATCAAACTCCTCCATAGGTGTTTGGTTCACATCTTTGTAACTATGGTCTTTCAGGTGGTATTTTAGTTGTTGTCTCGCCATGTCTGAGGTATATGTGGTCGTAAACCCAATCTTGGACCATCTTCAATTGTCGCATGAATGGTCTTCCCAAAATGATCTCATAATTGTTCTTTTTGTCGAAATCGACTATCGCAAATGTATGCTCATACTCGATCCCGCACGAAGTGACAATCACTTTTTCTAAGAGTCCTAGAGGCTTCTCCATGAACCCGTCTGCCAATTGCAATTTCATTCTTGTAGCTCTTAAAGCTGGTTTTCCCCATTTTTTCTAGATTTCCTTGGTGGCGATAGCAACTCCCGCTCCACTGTCAAGAATAACTTTGGAAACTACTCCTTGGAATTCTACTGGTAGCGTGGTGTTTCCATCTTCTCCCTCGCAATACTCTCCAACCTTGTTTAATGGTATTGGCTTAGTGTTTAGTTGAGGTCTGTCCAACTCTCTGATCCCTTCTTGTAGCCTCAAGGTGGGGTCTTTCACTCCAAATTTTTCTAGGCATTTACCCACTGTGGTCCACATGTTTGGTCGTAACCTTAGGAGTTTGGCTAATGTGATTGTGCATGCCACCTGGGTGGACAATAACTCAATCAATCCTTGTGAATCCATCACTTTGTTAGAAGAAAGTCTTTGAGATGGGATTTCTCTCACTTCAAACTTGGCTTCATACTCTCCTAGGTAAGAGGGTAAAGTTTTCAACGAGTTTGGTTGGCTGTGCCCCGAACTAATTGATCCCTGGTCTCCCCCTTGTGAGTGTATCTCAAAGTTCATTTGTGACCTTGCCTCAAATTCTTCAATAGGAGGTAAGATCACATTCTTCTCTTTTCTCGTGCTATTCATGTGGTTACTCATCCTGTTAGCCTCGTTGGCCTCACGGATTTGCTTCCACAGATCGTCTAGACCATTACAGTCCTTACCCATTTTTGTCAATGTTTTAGGCTGGAACCCGTCACTTGTCTCATCTGTTGTATTTGGCACTATGATAGGCTCTCCTCTGGACTCATAGGCATTCGTGAGTCTTTTCTTTGTTTCTCCTTGTTCCTCTAAAGTTGGTTGGATAGGGGTTGGAGCTGGTACTTCATGCCAATTTACAGGTTTACCAAGCGGGTCTTCCATCAATGATTGAGCTGTTTCAATCATCTTTTTACACATTTCCAACCTTTGTTTTTCTATTTTAGCATATGGATAAGTCATCCACCTTTGCTCCTGGGTTTGGTTCTTTTTTAGTTTGGCTTCATAAGCTTTTAGAAGCGCATCCAATTGCTCATTTACCTTGTCTGCCAGTACAGATCCTCCTGATCCTGCACTTTTGGGCTCTGCCATTTCCTCGGGTGTTATAGTTGCCGTGGTGTGTGAACTTAAGATAGCTAGATCCTCTAACCTCTCTAATCTATCCTTTGTATGTTTTAACTCCTCGGATAGAGCTATTTGCTCTTGTTCTTTCCTGGCTTTCATACGTGCCTTTCTAGCGTTCCAAGTGCTTCTCTGATTTTTCATTTCTGAACTTTGGGCATCGGTTTTTGGCTCTTCAATCATGGGTTCGCTCGTCATTCTTTGAGCTTGGGCTCGTGCCACCGCCTGAATAGGTATGATTGTTTCATTTTCTGACCCTCCACTGGAAGGTACTATTTCTAGCATGTTCAAGGTGGTTTTTGCTCCATTGCTCGGGTTTTTAGGGCAATCGGGAATCAAATGAGTAACTCCACACTCGGTGCAATATGCATTGACTCTAATGATTTCATCATGAGGACAGTCTCTTAGCCAATGGTCTCCACCACACTTGTAGCAAGGTCCCTTGGGTTGTTGAGGTGCTCCTTGAGCTCCCCTTTGTTGGTATGCATATCTCTGTCCGCCCATGTCTCCGTTGGCTATGAACAACAATGTTCGTTCATCTAAGCTATATCTTCCTTCTCCTGTTGCATGTGCAGCTGTTGGTGGTCCTGTACTTCCTATCATGCTCCATGGTTCTGGTGTTGAGGGTTCTTCCGATGGATAATAGACAGAGTTTTCCGCATATCCATTGGGATCTTCATAATATGCATGCATAGGCACCAAAGCCTTATCCTCTGATTTGGTTACGGTTGGTGTGTATCTTATACCGACTGGTTGTAATCCTGGTAGGGGTGGTTGTTGCCCCAACACCGGTTGTGGTCTTTCTACACCTACAGGTCCTAGTAGGTTGCCTGCTTGATACCTAGGCATGGGTGGAACTTGAGGAGAAGCTACCTGAGCTTGGGGAGCGTAAGGTCTCTCTCTCACATATCCCTTGTTATAATAACATTCCTCGGTCCCATGGTTTGTCCATTTTTATTCAATAGCACACCACTTGGGCTGTTTAGCCTACGGTTTGGCGTACAAGTTAATCTTTTTTAGCACTTCATCTACAAGCAGCTTTTGGTTTACAGCTACTTCTCCCTTTGGTGTTGTCTTAGAAGACTTGCTTCCACTTTGTTGTGAAGATGAATCATCGTCAAGGTCCTTGAACTCCCCCTCTTTGTAGACCACACAATTGTCCACAAGGTAAAGAGCCTCCTTGGTCAATTCATTCAACGTCGTGATTCTCTTCATATGTAAGTCTTTCTGGAGATCCACATTCCTTAGTCCTTGGATGAATATAAGCATAAGTCTGGATTGAGTTGGCAGTTCTTCCACAGGATAGAACTTAACATATCTTTTTAGTCTTAGGGCTGCCCTTCGTACAGATTCCCCATCTTTCTGTTTGAATTTATGGATTTGTGAGACGGTATTATGAGCTATCCCCCTTTGTGAGAATTCCTCGATAAAATCGTCAAACACTTCCTCCATAGACTCAAAGTCTCTATGCTCTACAGAGTCAAACCAAGTAGCAGCGTCATCCTTTAGGGTTAGTCCAAACCTTGTAAATTAGGTAGGGAAGTCTAACATCTCTTCAGCTCTAATTACACGCACAAAGGCTTCTACAAGATCTCTTCGATCTCTGTTTCCTGTGTATTTCTTGTTTACCCATTTTTGCACTTGAGAAGGTCTAATTCTACGATGGTCTCCAAACCTCATCATTGGATCTCCACGTCCTAATCGATATACCTCCTCAGGTCTTCTGCAGTAGACTAGTTCCTCTCCCAGTGGTGCTCCTAAGCCATAATTTCTAACAGTTCTCGACAGAGATGGTTCATCTCTTCGAACTCGTTCTATGGGTGGTCCTCCAGGCTCTCTTGACCCTTGACTCTTTGGCTTACTCTCTCCTTGATACCTTGAATAGAGTGGTGGTTCGCGCAAATCCCTTAGCCCTCGTGCGGCTTGATAACCATCTTGGTTTTGGTCTTGCTCCATTGTTGTCGACTGTCGAAGCCATGCCTGCAATGATGGCTGGTTTGCTGGTTGGTTTTGATTGTTGAACGTCTGTGGTCGGGTAGAATGTGAGGTGGCATCATAATCTTATGAAAAGGGATTCATCGACTTGCTAGGGGTGTAGGTGGCTCTTGGCACTTCGTCTGGGGCGTATGTTGATGCTCCTGGAACTGTCGCCTTTTCTACCTTCTCTGGGAGAATACGTTGGTATTCTCGCCCGTATCTATTAACAAAAACTATACCCTTCTCCATAGCAGTTTCATAGGAGAATAAGTAAAGAACCTTGTCTTTGCTCAATTCGTTTAAGTATGGTTCTTTGCTGAGAAAGTGAGCGACTATTCCCTCACTCTCATGCTTGTAGATTCCCACGTTCTCATTACAAGTTAAAACCCTGGTTGTTTTCATATCATACATAAAAATAGCTCTAGGCCGATCAATGTTTGGTGGCGGTTCTTGAGCTTCTGAAACCATTTTCCCTTTCGCCACGTTATCTCCATATCTGTTGTAATCTTCAGGGTTACTAACTATCAGATAGTGGTTCCCCTTTTCGTCTCGGAATCTATCTCCATCATCATAGACTCGAATTATCTCCAATCTCTGAGTCGGCCTCTCTTCGATACAAATGCACTTGCATCCTCGATAGTCAGAATAGACTAGGGCTCCCCTCGAGTTTGTTCCCTCTAAGAAGATCACAGTGAGCTTGGAATCATTCAAAGGATTTAGGGAGGTGCTTCCTCCTGGCATTGGTCCATCATAGGTGAAACCTCCTGGCTGTTGACTACCCATTATGAAGAAAGATTTGGCTGAAGAAGTGTCAGTATCACTACCTTCCTCAATAATCGGTGCTAGTGGATCTATGAGTTACACTCTCCTCGGTGGCCCCACTAAGCTACCTTGGTCACCTGCCACCTTATGGTCTCTAAAAATGTATCTTCCTAATCTTAAATTCATCAAACTTATCAATGCAATTTATCACAAATCCAACCACTCACCTCGCAAAGGATCAGTCTACGCACAACTTCTTTCTTTGCTGCTGAATATACCTGTACACAAGCATTTAATTTTGGCAATTGAATCAAAGCATTTATCTGCTAGAGGTTATCTTAATAATGATTGGTATAACTGGAGAGTTAATCTCAACCACTAGTGTATTTTATACATTGTTGATGTTCTGGATTAGGTCTACTAATCTAGAACTGTACTTCCCTCGGATGTTGGTCAATTTATGTGAAAAAATCTGAATTCAGTCTTTGCTCCGTCAAATGGACAAACAAGGTCCAAATTCACTTCTGAAAGAACTTCTGGAACCCTTAAGCCAAATGGAATCTCACTGTCTAAGCCCAGTCAAATTTTCTCTTCAGTAGGCCCCAACAGACATTCTACACATAGGATGTCTCTTGCTTTGTTTTGCCTTGATTTTTGCACTATGGATTCCCCTTGATGTGTTGAGTCCACAGCTGTTTTTACTTTTTGATTTGGACACCTATAAGCTGGTCAATGGATCAGAAATCTGTTTCGACAGCCTGTTGCTGATCTTGATCAGTCTAATCAACTCCAATTTGGACCAAAATTGACTAGGGGGCTTGCCTCGGGCTATACAACACCTTGCTATGCCCACTTTCAGTATCTGGCTTTAATTTCTTACTGTATTTTATACACTGCTGATGTTCTGGATTAGGTCTACTAATCTGGAACTGTACTTCCCTCGGATGTTGGTCAATTTATGTGAAAAAATCTGAATTCGGTCTTTGCTCCGTCAAATGGACAAACAAGGTCCAAATTCACTTCAGAAAGAAGTTTTGGAACCCTTAAGCCAAATGGAATCTCACTGTCTAAGCCCAGTCAAATTTTCTCTTCAGTAGGCCCCAACAGACATCCTACACATAGGATGTCTCTTCCTTTTTTTTACCTGGATTTTTGCACTATGGATTCCCCTTTATATGATGAGTCCACATCTGTTTTTACTTTTTGATTTGGACACCTATAAGCTGGTCAATGGATCAGAAATCTGTTCCGACAGCCTGTTGCTGATCTTGATCAGTCTAATCAACTCCAATTTGGACCAAAATTGACTAGGGGGCTTGCCTCAGGCTATACAACACCTTGCTATGCCCACTGTCAGTATGTGGCTTTAATTTCTTGCTTTAGACATTCTACGCGTAGGATGTCTTTTTCATTAGAATGGCTTCAAATTCAAAACACAGGCTTCCCTTGAGTTTATAATTACTTTGGTATGCTCAAAATTTGGTTTGGAGTGAAAAATCACACAGAAGGCATCCTACGCGTAGGATGTCTTTTTGGCTTGTTTGACCTCAGACTTGACCCACAGCTTCCCCTTGATGTCAGCAACCCAATGGCATGCTTGGATTTTGGTTTGGATTTCAAAAGTCCCCAATTTTAGCTATTCTTGCCTTTTTCAGTCAAAAGTGCTAAAGTCTACTTTGAACCCAATTTTCTCACCCAAATGAGGTGAAACCCCTCTCAGTCACTCAATATATCATGCAAATCATGCTCATACAGCCATCATATGGTTTTGGTCTTAAAATAATGCTTTGGTACAATTTGGGTAGGATGTCTGGCAATTTCAGTCTATCTGGCCTTATCCTCTCAAGAGATGGTCAAATTTCCACTTTCCACTTGAAAATAGGGTAAACCCCACCTTCTGAACACACTGGTCAACTCAAAATCCCAAAATTCCCACCAGATTAGCCTGTAGATACCCTACGCGTAGGATGTCTCCTGGCTTGAAATTAAATTTTTTTCTGACAGAAATGCTCCTAAAGCTCTGCAGCTCTATCAAAAACACTCACAGTAACTTTTGGACTTCACTTCACTTTTCAAACACACTTTTGCGTCATTTACAAACTTGTGATGAATTTACCAAGCAAGTATACATGCATGAAGTGCTCTAGATCCTGAATCATGATGTCCTACTTACTCTACTCCTACTCATCATGTGAAATGGTGATAATGGTGTTTTGGTTTCTTTCTGGCCTCTCTGGACTCTCAAGCTCTCCTCTCACCGCTTCTACCACTCCAACTCCTACTCAAGAACTCAACTAATACCTAAAACTATCTTTGTCTACCTAAATCTACCTAAGTCGAAGGATCTAGGCCAGACACACGCTTCCTAGACTCCCTCTAAGACCTAGAGAGTCCTCCCCCCTCTGATCCTATCTAAATGCAAAACGAGACTCTTGGCAAGCCAAAAATCCCTATCCTCAAGGACTAGTCTCGGTCACCTGCCTAAGGTTTTCGTCCCCGGCAGCGGCGCTAATGTTGGACGTATACGCCGCACGGACGTCAGCAGAGCGAGAACTCACCTAACAAGATTTGTCAACTAAGGACGAAGCTCGACCCACAGGCGCGTGGAAGCAAGTATAAGGTGTCAACCTACACTCGACCAACTCCTAACTAATTCCTACAGAGGTCTCTACCCAATGTCTAAGTCACAACCTTCAAGAGTGCATAAGAGGAAACTTCCTACAATGCTTTCTAGAGCCGAACACCCATCAAACAATCTTGAAACACCACAGAACTTGAAGGAGACCCTACTATTACCAATAGATCGCTCTCCCTAAGGTCTATGAACCAAAACCCCAACCCAAAACACCCGATGCAAAATCACATAGGATGTCTGGCCGAAATTTGCAGATCTCCGTTTTCGAAATCTTAAGTGCCTAATGTGTAGCTCTACTCAATGGGAACGCGTGAATATGCTGCAATGCAAAATCGGACAATGTATGCTCACAGAATCACCAGATGAAGCTTGTAGAAGGAGCTCAAAAAACCGGACCGTACACGTGCAATGTAGGTATCAGTGCGTAGCTTTTGTCGGGGGCAACACGCTGTACTTCTCCGCACTCGATTCCGACCACCGGTGCACATGTAGCGTCAAGATGAAGCTCACACTCTCTCTCGTACACAGTACGCTCACTCACAGACTTCAAAACTTCTTTTTAAAAATGACAAAAGGTTTTTCATTAAGGTCAAAAAGTGGTATATATACCTTACAATTCTCAAATCCTAAAGTTTCAAATCAACCATCTACTCAATCTAACTATCAAAATTGGGATACAATCTGGAAACTTCTGTAAGCCCCAATATTTACAAGGTGAAATGTCGAGTTTTCTCAATAAATGAATAATTACAAAATATGATAATCTGCCGAGAAGTCAGTTTTCGTAGGGTGTGTCCAGCTTCTAACAACTGTCATTGTTTCAAAAGGCTCATGGTGAGAGAAGGCAACGACACAAGAAGACTTGCGCTTGGAGTGTTGATTTATGTGTTGTTGACTTACCACAACTGTATCTATGGTTCCAGGTAATGTTTTTCTTGTTAGGGAGAACTAAATCACGAAGTTGATTGATATTAGTATGCATTCTTGATATGCTTCTTGTATAACCGATTGTAGGGTATGAAGCTATGCCTTCTTGGAATTATATCTATGATGATCATGTACTCTACTTGTTGGGAATTGCGGCAGCTTGTATGGATGACGGTGGATGGACACTTGTTATGTGCTCCACATCCTCTCTCCCCATTGTTGAGCGTATGGTCTCAAAAGTTCACATGGAGGTTCATCTTCGATGGTTGGCTGAGACTACAGAGCCATATGCTTACTCTGGAAAGAGTGATTTTGTGGTGAAGGTGAGTTTGAACAAAAATTGCATAATGTACCTCTTTATAGCGAATATAGATTTTTATACATGTTCCATTTACATTTAATATATTATACATTAAATGATATTTATGTCTTTTTTTTTAAATTTGGCAAGAGAATGCATTTCATGTGCTTCTTTTAAAAAGACCTGGTTGCACACCATTGCTTCATTTTGAAGGAGGCATTGCAATAGGAAAAGAGCTCCAACAAAGTTTGGACTCTTATATCCTTAAACATTTTCTTCCATCATCACAACGCTCTAAACAAGAGGGCAATATTGGAAGTTGGCAAGGAGGAATTGAGAAAAGTCTAGTTTTCATGCTCATGTTTGTAGAGTTTCTAACTACCTCAAATAGCACTGTCTTGGAGCTTGGAGCAGGGACGGGACCAGTTTTAAGAGCATGTCTACATACAAGAAGGTGGTGTCTTGGAATGGAGAATGATCATTCCATTATTGAGAATCATCTTCGACCACTGATAGCTTCTTACTTTGTGGATGTGGGAGCCTCCTCCTCATATGTACCAATGGAGGATGATGATATTGAGCTCTTTGACTTTCAAGTTCCCACAGATTGGTAAGTTCTAACTAAAAACATCATTGAAGTCTCCTTAACAATTCTTTACATGGTTGATATATAGCCTTCGAAATAGGTCTTTGCTATGGCGGCTCTGCGCGACAGAGAAACCCCCTCACCATAGGAGCTCGGCATCGAAGTGGGGCTCGGCCCTGTGTCGAAAAGTGCCCATCTCGGCCATGCGCTCCCATCCAGACCATCTGCGGGCTATTTGGTGGAGGTGAATCTTTTCTCCCTCCCCGTTGCAAGCGGTCCTTCCCACGCTGCTTGGGTCTCGGCCCAGCCTTCCCCGCCTGTCAAGAGGCCGATTCCGCTGCCTACTTGTCGGGCCTTGCCGACAAGGAGTCGGGCCATGCCTTCCTCGCCTATGAAGCTGTCCTTCCCACAGCCTGAGCGCCCTTGAGAGGCCATGTTGAAGTCGATTGAGAGAGAGAGAGGTTGCCTCCTTCTTCAATTGAGAGAGAGAGAGACCTAAAGAGAGAGAACCCTTTCCCCTCCTCCCTGGCTCTCCCCTCCCCCTGAGTATTGATACCAATGTAAGACTAGGGTAACTGAACCTGGGATCCTCCTCCCTACCACCCCTTATATAGGCTAGCTCCTAGCACTTGCCCTAAGCGGACCCCCAGTCCGCACTGGTCTAGCTGACCCTTGGCCTAGGTCCTTGACCCCCTAGGTTGGGCCTTGCCCCGTAGGACCCTTTTCCTGACAGAGAGAAAGAACAACACCATAATATACAAGATCCACGAACAAGAGTATACAAGAATGGAAATAACTCAAGGGGAAAAAATATAGAATGATAAATAGCACCAATGAGTTCATCATCACTAGGACTCATCATCACAATTTTCATTCTCCAGAATGAGCACAAATATCATTGGCAAGATATGTAGCTCCTACTCTACTGCGCACTGCCTCCATGATACTCTCAAGATCATCCGGATGCAAATGCCAATGAGGGGCACTACCTTTCTTTTTGCTGACAATCCTCTCTAGTCATAGCTTCATAGCAAGGACTAGATGGAAGTAGTGTATGGCCACCTTCGGCCACTCATACTGTACAAAATGGATGTAACGCCCACATCCAACCACCTGTTGAAAATAATGCTCTGAAACAACCATACTATGAGCATTATATGCCTCACCATAATCATTCATAGTGGATTCTTGAATCATAAACTTTTCCTTGGTGCATCTAAGAATATAGTAGTCAACTCCCTCCTCATTCGCCTCCTCAGCAATAACTACAAAATTAACTCCCTCTACAAAGCAATCTATAGGTATGAATATTGGTATCATCTCAGTATTGTGTGATGTTTTCTTCAATGTAGCTACTTGATGTGATCATACCTTGTGAGGGTGAAAGAAGTTGGAGTGTCTACGTGACAAACCACTCTGTCATGGTTCAATTTTTCCACTTACCATGTGCGTAGACATCGCAAAAGCATGAGTGGTGCCTAGTAAAGATGGTGGGATCTCTAGCTGGGCAAACGCATGAAATGGTGGTCATTATTTTCTACCTTCCAAGTACTTTCAAGAAAAATGGGCACATGGTAAAATATTTTTTTAAAAGATTAAAAACTATCGAAGATTACATGTGTACATTCCTCTCATCAAGATATTTCTCCTCATATGTGGCACATCATGTACATCTCTATTTTAAACATTTAGTCGAGTGTCCATATGTGTACAAGGTAGTGTCAAAGACACTACTTCTTGACCACCTTTTCATGCTTTCACCCAACTGCGATGCTCTGGATGGTATGCAGCTGGGGTATACTTGGCACAATGTCACAATCCAAGCTAGTGAGAACAATATCTTGGTTATCGACACACCAAAATAACCTCCTCACTAATCTTCCACCGGCTACAGATGAGTCACATGCCATGTGCCACGAGCATCACTCCACAACGTGTTTAGCATCTCTAAATCGACCAATGTCTCGTCAAGGCTGATATCAATAAAGAGCTCATTATCATGCCGTGATACGTGCATAATGTGAAAGTAAAATATCTACCTCACTCTTAATTCTTTTGATATATGGGACCAAATGCTATAATGTACATAGTGTGATATATGCAAAAATGGATGCCACGATTGCAGTTATAAACATACCTTTCTGGGCAGTCAAAACCCTAGACATGGCACTGATGCGTGTTTTATCACATTAAAACATGCCTAATTTTCTTTATAAATGTAAAAATTTCAAGTCTTTGAAAGTGGCTCACTTATTTTTCCTAGAAAGTTCAATATGGGCGATCTCGACGGCCAAAAAAAAGCATGTTCTATGTGTGGCCGTAAAAGACGTGACCAAAGTGTTTGCCAAGTAAAAAAATCAGGTTCAGCATGAAATTTTAGCCTAACAGAACTTTTCCAAAAATTTAGGGATTTTTCCCATCTCGTTTTGGGTATTTTACGGATAATAAGGCATTTTTCAACTGCAATAGCTTCAAGTGGCCATAGAATGGTCAAAATAGCCTAAAAATATCATAAAATAACTCAAAATTCCACGTCAACAATGGTTCCATCCTTGATCAAGCTGAATGTGATGTTTTAGAGCCAAGAATGAGCTCTTTTGTCGACATCTAACAAAGGAGATATGGCAGTTCCAAGCCAAGGTTCTAGTGTAGTCACGTGTTGTTTCCTACATATTTGAGGCTGTGAGGAGGGTTTCCCCTCTTCAAATTATCACTTGGTATTCTCTTTTTAAAAAATTGAAGCTTCCATGAAATGGTCACAACAAAGAATTGAAGCGTTAATCTAGGGTTTTTATCGAGGTGAAAGAGCGCTACATCTATGCAATTGGGAGAGAGGCTACACCAAATCATCACACACACAAGATTTTTGAGTTGATTTTGGTTCTTTTTTAAAGTGAATCTTTCATGGCTAGAGTTTTGGTCCTTTTTAATGTGTCTTTTGATTCAAATCTTCAGCGACTTTCTTGATTTTGTTGTGAACTCTCACCGCCGTCAGAGGCTTGATGCTTTCCTAGCACACTGCGCACTTCTTGACACATTTTTGGTGAACCTGATGTGAAGTAGGCTAGGGTGAGGTCTCAAAAGTTTCATTGAAGGTCTCAATACAGAGCTTTGAAGCTATGGAGCAACAAGAGAAATAGGGGATGCGGTTTGATCAAGTCACGATGCAAATGTTTCAAGCCTTTGTTGTGGTTGATTGTAGTACTTAGCTCAAGTACATTGTCACATCAAGAAGGGAGGAGTATCTCTTGCATGCTTAAGGGATTGAAGTGGTGTTTGCATGCAATTTTACGTATTTTTCTCTACTCTAACTCCAAGGTGTTATATACATTTGCACCGTGATTCATGGCCAGCTACATGTTGAGTTAGTTACACTATGCGTCCAACTATCCATCTTTTATTTCCATGACAAAAGAGTCTTTGTGTTCATGTGTTGCCTTGACTTTCTGGAAAATCCCAACCCTGCAAGGGTTGAGGGTGGAACTAGAGAAGTTTTTACTCTCTATTGATACTTTGGTATACCAAGATATTTATAATACATAAAGAAAATATTCACATGCCAAATTATTCAAGACCATTATTTATGTACTCACATGTATTATTACAAAGGGTCCCGATCTAAAATAGGTGCAACTTGGCGTAACAAGTGTCCATTGTCATAGGTGAAAAATAGGAGCTTTATGACACACATAGCGTCTTAGAGATCGGATTTATATAAAACCAAATGAGAGCCAAACAAAAGAGCTCTTTATGTTTGTGAAAACACCCAATTGTCGCATCACTGGAAAATGTCTAACCTCTTTTTGGTCTTGCACCATACATATCCCCATGCTATTCTTGATCAAATTATCCTATAGTGTCCATGCTTGTGTGTGCATTATCAACGAAATCATTATACATCAATGGTAAATGTTGAAGGAGGGGGTAAATGATTACTTATGTATTCATGTGTGCATAGTCCATATTGTATCATATATTCCCAAGGTATTCACTAAGAGTTACTATATGGTATCACGTACGTACAATAAAGGGGCTTTATAAGTAAAAATAGGCATATTTACAAAGGTGATTCATGTATATAGGGATAAATAAGGTAGCTTTTGTGCACATAGGTGACGTCTCCCTAGTACTACAAGTGAGTCCCAGACACAATAATGTGTGTTTGTATTGATTATCCAACATTAGACTAAATAGTACAATCTAATCAACCATACAATGGAAAAACAAGATAATATATAAAACAATATTTTACTATAGAATAAAATTGCAAAAAAACTTTTGACATAATAACTTTTTTGAATAAGTACAAATCGTTCCCATAACCATACAAAAGAGTTTCATTGTGCTGTCATTAGACACATAACAAACAAAAATTTGCTCGAGCCAATGTGGATCTGATGCTACAGAAGTAGTCTGTAAAGTAATACCAAGGAAAGATCCTCTTACCTATCACCGTCCAAGAAAGAAACACACCAAGCATCCATATCTTGTTAGCATTGTCTTGGGAAGATATGAGTCAACAAGAACTCCTTCCCCTTTTTATCAATGTCGAAGATTATTGCTAAACTAGCACCATGCATACAACTAATAAATATATTTCAATTTAGTTAGTAATACGTATTCCTGGTTTATTCATACGCATGCCCTTTGTATCCGTTTCCATGTTTACTTAAGATGGAATATCTAAAAAAAAATTAATAACTTCTTGTACATATTTGGACCATGTCTTCAAAACTCAAGCTACCTCCATCGAGATCATCAAATGAGATTTCAATCCAACTAACAGAAATTAAACCCAAAAAAAACTCTTATAATCATCAAAGAGAAGGGATATTAATCATGTTCAAGAAGATAGTATTAATGTAGAGACAAGACCAGTCTCATATTATTTAAACAACCTTTCATCACATATACTTCTCCCTTGCTCAAAATAAACCGCTAAATCTTGTTGTATTGAAAAACCAACATTGTAGCTCAACCAACAAGCTTCCATTAACAAATATAAAAGGACTGATCAATTCCTCCACATTAAAAATAAAAATCAAAGTAAGCTAGATCAACATATAATCAAAGTCAGTTCAAACAAATCCGTCCATATGCGTTCAAGGTTTGCACAAGTAGATCAAAATTATCTCCTTTATATGATGCATATCTCCTAAATGTTTTTGATTAACACTCAATGTAACCCGAGGAAAAAATTGTGTTTACATATTATGGTGAAGATTTCAAACAAATAGTAAGATTATAACCTAACAATACTCTCATAGGCATGTCAACAATTCCCTTTTTTTGTTCAAATTATAGTAACCTACTCATGGAAGATTGTAGATATGAGCTATTGAAAAATTGACGAGACTCCCTGAGAAAGCCTCATGTGCATCAAACCCTCAGCATCTATGTGTGTTGAACACTCATTAAGGACGAGTATAATCTTGGAATCTAGGAGCAAATGTGGGCTCAAGGTTTGCGAGAGCAATATAAGGATGTAGGGGAAGGAAGCATGAGAAAAATCCAAGACTTGCAAACAAAGTTGACCAAAGAATCTTTCTCAAGTGTGCATGTTGATAGTACGTCCATGGTTAATTAGGTTTGGGAAGAAGCATGAATCCATATGGGGATTGAATAGGAGTAGCGTAGAGATAGGGAAGAGGAGAATGAATGACCAAGGGGACAAAGAGCGTCGACAGCAGGAAGAGGACCATGACTCGAGATGGGAGTAAAGCATACAAATGGCTTTAATAAGCTATTTTAGAGTGTCCATCTTTGGCTATTAGGTACACCTAAAGGTGCTTAGATTTATAAGGTGTCATCATGTTATAAAAGAAAGATAGAGGAGAAATTCAAAGCTACCACTGGACCAGCATCCCAACTTGAAATAGCCTTGGTGTGGAACATTTATTGTCCACATAGGGGTGTGTGTGTGTGTGTAGGGGGGGGGGGGGGGCTCCCCCACCCCAAAGGAGAGATCCACTTCGTGGAGGATATTCCTCCCACCAAAATGTAACAAATATAACAATATTTATAATTGGAATTGAGAATAATGTCCCGATTTAAAGATCATGATGAAAAGGTGATACTATTATCAAGTATCTAATATAATGTAGCAACAATATTGTACACCACTATTTCTACTTTTACTATGAGTCTAAGCCAAGTACCTTTTTTAACAATCCGAGTATCCACTTAGAAGCATCTATTTAGAATTATTCCACACATTGTGAACAAATATCTATGATCTGTAATGTACCCAACATTTTTTTATAAAAGCATTTTATTTACTTTGCAAATATTTTAGGTTTGCATTTTATTAATTCCAAGAGCATTCTAATGGAACGATCGGATCAAAAATCGGACTTTAGAACTATTAATTGAAAACAATAAGGCTGACGAGAAACTTAAGCCTCAAGACTGTATCTAGAGATAAGAGTTGACTCTTGGGAAAGAAGGAGCAATTTTAGGAAAGGAGGAGTATTTTTAGGAAAGAAAGAAGAGAGAGTTAAGTTTAGAGTTCTTATCTTGGAGCCCAAGCTCCTTCTAAAAGTAGAGAACCGGAATCATGCATCAAAATCCGTGTCCGCAAAAAAAAAGAGCCACGAACGTACTTTCCTTGCTTCTCTCTATTTTTAGCTAGCCTTAAGAGTCTATATAAAGACCCCTCTTCCCTCACTTTCAAGGACACAGACACACACTCTCAGAAGCAGAAGCTCTCTTATCTTGACTTCAGAGTTACCTTCTCTCCCTCAACCTCTCTCCCTCAAGGTCTTACCTTCAAACCATCTCCATCTCCAAGTCTTTCTCTACCATCGTCGTGTTGCCCTTGAAATTCTTGAGTTATCTTTCTCTCTTTTCCTCTTCTCTACATTGATATGATAGCCCTAAAGCGAGTGACTCGAAGCTCAAAGGACGCTCATGTCGCTCCACCTCCAAGGAAGGTGCAGAGGAAGGCATCAACTACTCCAAACGTTGCTCAAGCGGAGGTAGTGGTTGCGAAAGAAGTCGAACTCATCCAACCTCAAACACGGGAGGTAATCAAACATGTCGCTAATGTGGTAATAAAAATTTATAATTCTGCATTGTTATTCATGTTGACTTGGGAAGTTAAGCCTAAGGAACCCCTTAAACTGTCCAAGAAACGTGATTCTATCACAAGAGACAAGCATATGTTTTCACAAATTAGTGAAAGAATTGTTTGATAAATTATCACTGTTTGTTGAATGATTATTGCTTTATTGTTTGATAAGTTATTACTGATTGATATGAAGAATTGGTTTATCATGTTTGAAGAATCATTTAAAGAGAAGAATTGTTGAAAGAATATCTTTTGTTTCTCGCGGGTAGTGAGGTGATTCCACGATTAGTGGAGATTAAGCTGAGGTTATCGACTCTCTTTTGTGCCTCGCGGTTAGCCGGATGCCTGGTGGTTAGCAAGATGCCTCACGATTAGCGGGATGCCTCGCGGGTAGCGAGATGCTTGGCGGTTTACAAGATGCCTCGCAGGTAGAGAGATGCCTCGCGGTTAGCGAGATGGGAAGGTTACGCAATTCACGGTTAACGAATAAATCCTTTGCAAAGGCTTTGTTGGTTAGACAGAGGAAGTCCGCGAGTAGCGGCAAACTTATAAAAAATTAGAAAAGTTCTTTTTGTTGAAATATAGGACTGTCTTCATTAGGCCTTGTTTGAACTGTCTTGGTATTGTTTGAAGGGCTGTATAAAAGAACTTGTGTTTGGAATTAATTAAGGAACACTGTTTGTATATGTAAAATAGTATGGTAGTAATTAGAAAACAAGCTAAAAAGTATGAGTGTGGAGTGGAAAGTGAAAGTTAGCTCAGGTTACCAGTCAAGGATGGGTGGTTTTGATTAGTCGAGAAACTCTCCACTCCCTCTTATTAAGAGAAGTGAAATTGGAGACTCATTGTGCCAAGAGTCGAGATGGCCCAAATCTATGTGACACAAGATTACTATTTAGTTTAGACTAAGTCTCATATCATATTTATGGTTTATGGATGGCGGCCTTGCCTCTTAAACGTGGGAAAAAAGACGTTGTTTAGGATTCTAAATATGTCAATGGGATTTCATCTTTATGTTAGAAAACAGCTTCATTAGAATCCTAGATTTATCAACCTGGCTTGTGGCGTATGACCCTTATAACCACGTAAGGGATGGATAGAGGACTTCCTCTCTTCTGATGCTTGTATCTCTACTTTGTGGAAATAGAGTAGGGTGTCGTCAATGGAAAAGGAGAATAAAGGAAGGCCGTTTATCAAGTTGCTCCAATCTTCGCGGGGTTGGGGACCTCACAATTGGTATCAAAGCTTAGGTTAAAAAGATTTAACTAGCTACTTCAAGCTTCCTCATGTGTATGGTTACTATACCCATTATCCGACTCATAGAGATATTACGCTATGTCGATTGACGTGTATCATAGTTATGATTGAAACCTCTATTATGTTTTCTCATGGAGAGATCTTTTGTAGGCCCCTATATGACGTTTTGATAATTTTACGAATCAAAAAATTGAGTTGTTTTTCTACAAAGAAATTGTTTGACTGGTTAAGCTATGAAAGTGAGCTTCTTTTGTGGATTGAATGAGCCATGACTGGTTAAGTCATGTGATTGGATAACCCATGACTGGTTAAGTCATGTGATTGAGATAATCATGACTGGTTAAGTCATATGATTGAGTTTTGACAGACTGGATAAGTCATGACGACTAGTCCAGTCATGTGACTGAGTTTTGATAGACTGGGTAATTTTAGATTGGTTAAGTCATGTAATTGAGTTCATCGGATAAGTAAGGATTGATTAAGTCATACGATTGAGCTTTTAGTGGTCTGGATAAGTCTAAGTTTAGAAAGTATCCTATTGATTTGAATTATTATAAATATTGATGTACACTCAGGGGATCCTCAAATCACTTCTACATTGAAAAACCCTCAGAACGATGCTTTCTATACGGAGATTCAGGAGCAGAAGTTGTTGCTCAAACAAAGGCAACCACCTTCTTTTAAAGGAGAGGGTGATGATATTGAGAAAGATGCAGAAGTATGGATTGAAGCTATGGATGATTACTTCTCTGCTGCAAGGACCACACCTACAAACCAAGCAATACTAGGGATGTTTCGCCTCTCTGGTGAAGTGAAATTATGGTGGAAACAACATTGTTGTGACATGGGAGTGTTCGAGAACTCCCAGAGTTGGAGGAAAATTAAGCAAGCAGTGAAGGAAAGATATTTATCTCTAGTCCATGAAGCAATAAAGATGAATGAGTTCTTTAGCTTCAAATAATACACTTTATCCTTGGAAGAGTACTACTCAAAGTTTGTAAGACTTAAACGTTACGTACCATCAATGACCATAGAGCAGCAGGTAGCTCGCTTTTGTCAAGGTTTAAGAGAACCAATTAGCTCGCGTTTGGAAGCCATGAAGCTTACCACAATACAAAATGCTTTACTATGAGCTAAACCTTTGATGAAGAAACAAGGGATTACAAGAAGAATTGAACGGAATCAGAGCTTCAAAGATAGTCAGCCACAGAGAGCTTATGCCACTAATGCGCAAGATTCTCAACGCTTGAATGTTCGATGCTTTGAATAGTGGAGAGTTGGGACATTATCAAAACTCTTGTCCACGATTGGCTAATGGAGCAACAGTAGTAGCAAGAGAAGCAGATTAAGGACATCACCCTTTTAAACATAATGATGGTCGCTAGTAATTCGAGTAGGAGTATTCTCGCTTTTTCTCGATATGAGAACATCTCGAATCCCTAAATTGGAAAGATTTTAATGTACCCAAAAAGCATTTTATTTACTTTGCAAATATTTGAGGTTTGCATTTTATTCAATCCAAGAGTATTCTAATGGAACGATCAGATCAAAAATCGAACTTTAGAACTATTAATTATGACCCTTATTCACTTGAAAACAATAAGGTTGATGAGAAACTTAAGGCTCAAGACTGTATCTAGAAATAAGAGTTGACTCTTGGGAAAGAAGGAGCAATTTTAGGAAAGGAGGAGTATTTTTAGAAAAGAAAGAAGAGAGAGTTAAGTTTAGAGTTCTTGTTTTGGAGCCCAAGATTCTTCTAAAATTAGAGAACCGAAATTGTGCATCGGAATCCGTGTCTGCAAAAAAAAAGAGCCGCGAACGTACGCGAACTTATCTTTTCTTGCTTCTCTCTATTCTTAGCTGGCCTTAAGAGCCTATATTAAACCCCTCTCCCCTCACTTTCAAGGACACGGACACACACACTCAGAAGCGGAAGCTCTCTTTCCTTGACTTCGGAGTTACCTTCTCTCCCTCAACCTCTCTCCCTCGAGCTCTTACCTTCAAACCATCTCCATCTCCAAGTCTTTCTCTACCATCGTCGTGTTTCCCTTGAAATTCTTGAGTTCTCCTTCTTTCTTTTCCTCTTCTCTACATCGATACGATGGCCCCGAAGCGAGTGATTCGAAGCTCGAAGAACGCTCATGTCACTCCACCTCCAAGGAAGGTGCAAAGGAAGGCATCAACTACTCCAAATGTTGCTCAAGCGGAGGTATTGGTTGCGAAAGAAGTCGAAGTCGTCCAGCCTCAAATATAGAAGGTAATCAAACATGTCGCTAATCTTGTAAGACAAATTTATAATTCTGTATTGTTATTCATGTTGACTTGGGAAGCTAAGCATAGGGAGCCCCTTAAACCGTCCAAGAAACGTGATTCTATCACACAAGAGACAAGTATATATTTTCACAAATTAGTGAAAGAATTGTTTAATAAATTGTCACTGTTTGTTGAATGATTATTGCTTTATTGTTTGATAAGTTGTTACTGATTGATATGAAGAATTGGTTGATCATGTTTAAAGAATCATTTAAAGAGAAGAATTGTTGAGAATATCTTTTGTTTATCGCGGGTAGCGAGGTGAGTCCGCGGTTAGCGAAGATTAAGCTGAGGTTATCGGCTCTCTTTTGTGCCTCGTGGTTAGCGGGATGGCTCGCGGTTACCGGATGCCTCGTGGGTAGCGGGATGCCTCGCGGTTAGCGAGATGGAAAGGTTGCGCAATTCGCGGTTAGCAAATAAATCCTTTGCAAAGGCTCTGTTGATTAAATAGAGGAAGTCCGCGGGTAGTGGCAAACTGATAAGAAATTGAAAAAGTTTTTTTGTTGAAATATAGGATTGTCTTCATTAGGCCTTGTTTGAACTGTTTTGGTATGTTTGAAGGGCTATAAAAGAACTTGTGTTTGGAATTAATTAAGGAACATTGTTTGTATATATAAAATAGTGTGATAGTAATTAAAAAACAAGCTAAAAAGTGTGAGTGTGTGGTAGAAAGTGGGGGTTGGCTCAGGTTGCCAGTCAAGGATGGGTGGTTTCGATTAGTCGAGAAACTCTCCACTCCCTGTTATTAAGCGAAGTGAAATTAGAGACTCATTGTGCCAAGAGTCGAGATGGCCCAAATCTATGTGACACAATACTACGATTTAGTTTAAACTAAGTCTCATATCATATTTATGGTTTATGGCTGGCGGCCGTGCCTCTTAAACGTGGGAAAAAAGACGTTGTTTATGGATGCTAAATATGTCAATGGGATTTCAGCTTTATGTTAAGAAACAGCTTCGTTAGAATCCTAGATTTATCGACCTGGCTTGTGGTGTATGACCCGCATAACAACGTAAACGATGGATAGAGGACTTCCTCTTTTCTGTTGCTCGTATCTCTACTTTGTGGAAACAGAGCAGGGTGTCGTCAATGAAAAAGGAGAATAAAAGAAGGCAATCTATCAAGTCACCCTAATCTTCGCGGGGTTGGGGACCTCACATGATCTATGTACAAGTATGTAATCTAATGTAACAACAAGTATCTAAACTAATGTAACAATAGGTGAACACCACTATTTCTACTTTACTATAACTCTAAGCCAAGTACCTTTTCAAACAATCCAAGTATCCACTTAGAAGCATCTAGCTAGAAGTATTTCACATATACAAGGTCATACCAACCCTTAACCAAAAGGTTTTAGTCGAGTTTTGGAGAAAATGAAGCTACATAAAGTAGGCCTAGGCACAATAGTTGTGTCCAAACAGACCCCAAAATCCTTTTGCAAGACCAAAACTATCATGGTATGACAACAATTAACGGGTACTAAGTAGTATATGCATGTCTAAGGACAACAAGGCATACCAAATCTATTCAACAATTTTTCAAGTATCAAATAAGATGTAACACTAGGTAAACACCACCAAGTAAAGGGTAATGGCAGAAACATAGTAAGCCTAAGCCAAAGAAGGTATCTTGTTAATAACGTAGAGTGTAATTAATAAAGTGATCAACCACATCAATGTATCTTGTACAACCTAGAGTTCAAAATTTTAGATTAACCTTGGTCAAAAGTGTGAAAAAACTAGAGAAAAAGCTATCTTCTACTTATTTGCTATAAATTTTCTCTAGACTGAGTGAGTATTCAAGTATTTGGTTAGTATAGAATACAATCTCCATCATAAGAAGCAAAAGGAATATCTTGTGAAGGAAAACTTACACCTTTACCTAATCAAGATCCATCAAAGAATCCCCCAACCATTAGGTGTAGGAAAATGAGAAACCAAAGGGGGTCTAGGTTTACAAAAAAGATGCATTCATAGCTCTTTGAAAAAATCACCATACTTATTGTAGAAGAGTACCATTTATTTTGAAAATATCTATTAAGGGAGTTATGTAATCTATGTCAAAATATCAACAAAATTTAATGGGCATACCCATAGTGAGCATGAGACGTAGAGGAGGATGGAGAATACTAGAGAGAGAGAGAGAGAGAGAGAGAGAGAGAGAGAGAGAGAGAGAAGAAAATTGGAATAAATTTTCTATTGCATGTGAAAGGGTTAGGGTTAAGGTAGCATAATTAGGGTAGCATTCATAGTAAGAGATTGGAGGGAGCAATTGGACAATGCAAAATGTAGAAAACCAATAATAATACTTGATTGTGAAATGAGAAATCAACACTAGCAAGTGTGTACAATGTGTGGCTACTTAAGTAGTAGTAGCATGTGGCTAGGTGCACCTCTCAAGGGTCACTAGCACCTTTCCCAATGATCAAGGGGGTATCTTCCAAAAGCCAAAAGTGGCTCAATAATAAGGGGGTTAATTTCTAGCAAGTGGGGATGACTAGGAAGATCTTTGGACTCTTGTGCAACTCACCATGCTATGTGTGTTGGGCCATGTGCTCTCACTTGCTCACAGAATAACTAAATCGTTTAATGTACAAGAGGTACTATCCATAGAGATAAGAGAGGTCTAGGCCAAAGGCCAAATTCCCAAGAATCCTCCCCTTGGACTTTGAACTATACTAAAACAATTTCGATTAAGTCTCAATGCCACACAAGCTAGTAATCATAGAGACTGAAGTAGTCACACAAGCTGGAGTAGCCACAAAGACTAGAAGGTGGTTTCAACTAATATGGTGCCACATACACTAAACTATCCTCCCCTCAAAAACAAAGAAGGTGGAAGACCATCCATATCCTCTACAAAACATCAATAAAGTTACTATAATAATCAGAGGTAGTATAAACATAGAAACAAGGCTCCTCCTCTTTACCCTCATTTTCATCTTCATACTCTACAAGATTGACTCTACCTTTGTCTTTATTGTTGTTGCTGCTACTGTGACATTTTATTTTTTTGGTGGATAACCTTAGATGTTGCATTTGCTACAAAACTGGTCCTTATAACAATCTTTAGAAAATTTCCATGTTGTGCCACGCTCATAATACTTCTTGGGAAATTGTTCGAAAATGCAAATCTACATGGATTCAATTATAGGGATTATTTTATTCCATATTTTCTCACCTTTTTACTTACAAAAAGGTGTTGAAATAAATGAACTTGAGAAAAATTTACAGATTGAATAGGAAAAGGGTCTTTTTTATTGGTGAAAATTTCATAGAGCTAAAGGATTTGATAAATAGTCCTTGAACGCACGCAATATATAAGTTTTACGTATAGTGACCCCTCTGAGAGTGAAAGTGAAGGTGTGGGTTTTTCTACCCTAGAATTGTGACAATATTGTCATAGCTCTCAAGTAGAGCATTCAAAAGTATAGCTACTTTGTCTACTTCAGGAATCATGTGCTAGATACATCCTCGCCTTGAGCCATAGTTAGCTTATGAAGATTTTTCTTTAAGCTTAATCTTAGATTGCTTTTGTTTAGCACCAAAGTTTTCCTATAGAATTGTTAATGCTGAAGTGCGCGTAACTGTCATGTAAGGACGTGATGATTATACCTAAATCTTTTTTATCTTTTGCATGTACTTAATCAACTTGGGGAGTCTAATGAGTGTACCTTCAGAGGTGGTGGTTCAGTTACCCTAAGTCTAACAATGCTTCATAATTGTTCCGTCGTTAAATAACCCCGTAGCTTCGTTTATTGCATGAGTTGGCATCCACCCGCATTCCCAAGACTAAAATTAAGCCTTTGAACTCACGACCAAGTGAGTTCAAAGGTGAGCACCCTATCTTTAGTGGCCTAAACAAGTGGCTAAACCACATTGCTTGTGAAGGATCCCAAATAAAGATGTTTTATCCTCGGCTTAGACAATGACTTTCACACAAGAAAAACTCATATACACACCTAAAGGTAGAAAGAAAATTGACAATGGTGGTGAAGAGGTTCCTCACAACCTCGGAATGCAAAGCTTGAAGGCTCATAGAAAGCTGATGTAGAGGGCTTTTTTCATAGATGAAAACTAAAAAGGAGAGCTTCAAGATTGGAGTCACAAAATGTGCAAAATCAATAATCGATATGCGTACTAATATGGTCGAAAATTGACTGAATTGATCAAAGATGGAGAGAGAGCTTCCAATCAATCTAGCTTGAGAAAAATTGCTCAATGAAAACACTAAATGCTACATATATGATATTTACAACTCTTCAATCAACTCTAATTCAACTATGGAGGATAGTGGCTCAGTGGACTTCACCAAAAACACACCCACGCATAGAAGATAAAGATGTTGATTAAGGAGTCATTAAACTAATGGATCTAATGTGTTAGTAGAAAATATTAACCAATATATGGCTCTAATACCAATTGAAGGGTTAGGGTTAAAGTAAAAATTAGGGTAGCATTCATAATGTGAGATTGGAGAGAACATTTGGAATATGCACAAAGTAGAATACCGATAACAATACTTGACTATGAAATGAACAATCAACACGCAATTGTGTACAATGTGTGGCTACTTAAGTAGTAGCAACATGTGGTTTCAATGCACCTCTCAAGAGTCACTAACACCTTTCCCAAGGGTCAAGGGTTATCTCCCATAGGCCAAAAGTGTCTCCACAATAAAGGGATCGATTTCTAACAAGTGGGGATGACATCTTGTGCAACTCACCATACCATGTGTGTTAAGCCATGTGCCCTGACATGCTCACAGGATGACTAAACTATTGATTGTACAAGAGGTAGTACCCATAGATGTAGGAGAGGTCTAGGCCAAAGGCCATAATTTCAACAACGTATGTGGTAGATTGGTTATCCTTGTAACATAGATGTTGGGTTCGATAGAGCTAAATGAGGTCTCTTGGATTATTTCCTTCTTGGGTTTGAGACTTGTCGCACAAATAGAAGAGAAAACTGAAATAGTCTTTCTATCACCCAAGTGTTTTATGCTAGCTCCCTTGAGAATTACATCCTTGAGCTCAGCACTCGTCAAATAGATCTTTAAGGTCTCAAGGGATGTTTCTACATAGATAAAACCTCTCCCCCCCTTCCCCCCCCAACCCCAAGTGGATCTTCACACAATCTTCTTTGTCATATGCTATCAAAACAAGTGCATGACTTGCTTTTATCATAAAAATGGCTAAGTTAATCACATGTGCAATTTTCGACATGATTACACATAAATGTTGTATCATTAGAAATGTGCATGCATTCACAATTTCCTGAAGGTCTTCATAAAATCCACAAGTTTACTAATATGGGTGCGTTGTTAATTACTTGAATATTTTCATAATAACAATTAGTGTGTTACATATTTAACGCAATGCATGGACGTGCAAATTTGTAGGGGCGAATGGGAAGGGCGAACAACTAAGTGAGAATGTCTATGGAAACGAATTCATGTGGCCTTTTGATTTTCAAGTCACGAAGAGAAAGATTTGGTATTTGGTAGCCCCGTTGACAGATTTGGTATTTGGTAGCCTGGTCAAGGGGGGCCTAAAATTGACACCTGTTTTTCTTGTCAAGGGCTATTTTGCCTTTTTCTTGTCAAGGGCTATTTTGCCTGTCAAAACAGGTACTTCAAAAAACCTCCCGTCATTTAACATATTGCCCTCACTTACTGGCTCGCTAATTAAAAAAACCCACTTTTTACAAAGATACCCTGAGAGAGAGAGAGAGAGAGAGCACTGTTTACTCCACCTGACGACACACCTCAGTAACCCTTCTCTGAGAGCTCTCTGTTGCACTCGCTGCAGGCCCTTTTATAGAGAAAGAGGTCGGCCAATAACCGCCAATCACCATACTGGTTTCCAGAGAGAGCGTTTGAGAGAGTTTGAGACATGGAGAGAGAAAGAGATAGCCGCCCGCTGCATTTTCAAACAGAGAACGTCTTCTTTCCTGCTTCGCTTGCCACCACTTGGAAAGCATCATCTCCAGATTCTGGATTTTAACCATTTTTTTCAAAAACGAGCACGCATACTAGAATCTCAACATTGTCTGTCATTTTTTTTGTGTTTATACCCTTAAGGTTACGTTATATATGACAAATTATGTAAGTTGAACGCATTACACAACATATGAAAGGGGGCTTGGAAAATTGCCCGTCAAAAGAAATTTATACTATGCCTGTCAATTTTAGGCCTTGCTGGTCAATAAGTTAGTTTTCCCAAGCGGGGTTTGAACAAAGTGTGAAACGATAGCTTCGTTCAAAACAAAATTATTATATTCTGTTCAACTATAGTACACACATGCATGTGCGTTATGTACTTGGTGGGGTGTATCATGTATGTGCGTGCCCATACAAATACAAATGAGCTTTCCTTGACACGTGAATGTACTCATATATGCATGATTACTAGGTCTCCGTAGGGTAGGGCCTTTCCCTCTCCCTGTCTCAGCTCCATGCATGCATCGCTAGCGTCTGCTTGGAATCTACACCCTGCATAACGAGGCCCTGCATACTTTCGAGTGCTTTCCAAGTACACCAAAGGCCTTTTCAACACACACACATACATACGCAAAAGCCTCACACGACATCTCAAAAAATCATTGCACTGAAAGTATGTGACACCGCCGCTATATAATTTTTTTTAAAAGCCGGAAGAGGTGAATCTACATAGATTGCAGTTCGTTAACACCTCAAAAATTGGCGCTGTAATGGGTCTCTCTCTCTCTCATTTCTCTCATGCATAAGTATGCTCAGCCTGCCCAGAAAGGTGTTGTGCTTGGAGCTAGTGTAGAGAATACTCGAGGATGAGATTGCTAGGGAGAGGCTGTTGGATCTTTGCGCTTCTTTCAGCGATTGCAAATTAGCTGGGAAAGAAGAGCTGCTTCCACCATAAGCAAAGGGCTGGCCGCCTTGCGCACAACGCTGATATGGGCTGTCATCAGAGAATTCATGCCTTTGGGGGTGGGGGGAGGTATCTACGTCTTCTCATCGGAATCCGGGACGGAAGCTGGAGGATGCCATCTTTTATAAACCAGTAGGAAGCCACCAAGTCACGAGAGCTCTCAAATCCTCGCAACTGGGCACACCCACATGCTTTTCTGACTCTTGGCGTTAAGTTTCATGGATGGAATGATGTGGAAAGAAAGAATTTCCTTTATGATTTAGAAGCGTCTAATCACCACGATTTGGTTTCTAGTGATGTACAGAAAGCCAGGACATTCTTCGTTCAAAAGCTCACAGTTGTATTGAGGCATCAAGAAATAGCTTCAGAAAAGTAACTGCAAAGCATCCGTTTTAACTTTTCTAGGTAGTGAGTGGTTCACTAAACGAGGATGTATGGATCTATGAAAAAGCGAGTTCTTTCCAATGAAAAGGATTTGAGATTATAATCGGTAAGTCTAGCATCATCACTATTGCTTTTGAGGCTTGCACAATGGGTTTTTTTGCAAAGATGCAAAGCTTTTCACTCTCTCTTGCATCTACTTGATTAGCTTTACTTAGAAAGCCAGTCCCCCCCCCCACCCCCCCATAGACCTTAAAGGGTGATTTTGTAGGGCCTGCGGTGCCCCATACCCTTCCCTAGATTTGTGGCACCCTCATCCAAAGAAATAGGAGACACACTCCTTCAACTACTACTTAGGGCTCCCCCATAGACCCCTTAAAAGAGCGGTTTTGTAAGCCCTCTGGAAAGTTTGGGGTGCCCTGTACCCTTCCCTAGATTTGTGGCAAACATTCAAACTGTTAAAACCTTAAAATAAACCAAGAGAGTTTCTTTCTCTCTCTCTCACTAACTTGCCTAAATCTGCCAAAAGCTGACGCTGATTTCCACGCAAAACTGCCTTGCTTTTTTCCGTACTCTGCTGCCATGTCAGCATGCCACGTCAGCCGGTCAGCCTGTCACGTCAGGGTTCCCGCGGGTGTTGTTTTCAGCAGAAGGCAGAGGCAGCCACGTCATCATTTCGCGGGAGGGGGCGAGGCGGTAGAATCGAGCAGCTTCACCACCCAGAAGGCGGAGCGAACGCAGCGAGCAGGTGACACGGGCAGCAGACAGGAGACGCGGGCGGCAAACGCACAGCAAGCAACGAGCAGGTTAGGGATTCGGGAAGCGGGCAGCGGATGGGCAACGCAATTAGGGTTCCGAAAGCGCCATTAGGGTTCTCTCTCTCTCTCTCTCTCTCTCTCTCTCTCTCTCTCTCTCTCTCTCTCTCTCTCTCTCACACACACACACACACACACACTTTTTTTGTAAATCAGATTTGATTAATTTACAAGTGGGAAACCTCAAACCAAGGAAAACCCACGGAAAAGAAGAGATACAAAAAGCGGTGCACTAGAGGCTCCTAGGGCTAGAAACAGTCAAAGTAAATCTTGTATGCATCAAGAGTAATGTCCCTAGCATCATAAGCAAAATACAGTGCTTGGCCAAGCGACATTTTAAAGTAGGGGAACAAGGCAACCTCAATGCCTTCAAACATCAGGAAATTGCGATGTTACCAGATGGCCCACAGAACCCAAAATTTGACCCAAGCAAAAAAGACTGCAAACTGAGACTGCAGAGCCTAAAGCATCGCAAAAAGCCAAAACCGTATGTCGACATCTGTCGAATGAAGGATCTGGAGCAACAACAATCCCACAATAAGTGTGGCACAGTCTCCTCAGTTGCGTGACATCTGAAACAACGAGAAGGCGCAATATGCCGTGCATGCAAAGTGCTACTAACAGGTAAAGCTCCCACCAAGCAGTGCCACAAGAAAATACGTTCCTTCAAAAGGGAGATGACTCTACCAAATGCTAGACAATGTGCGCCTCCACCATAAGGACGACTTGGAGAGCGACCATAGCTGATTACCATGACGCATTATCCACGCATCCGATTGTAGAAGAGCGTAGACCATAGTTACCCAGAACGCGGAACGGGAACGGCGACGGGCCTCCTTGCGAAATGGGGGAACAACAAGGGGTCGAGAACGGGAATGGCACGAAACGGGAGGCATAAAAGACACCCAAATAATGAAATTTTTAGCGTTTTGTGTTTGAATTCAAGTAGTGACTGATGCAATGGGACTAGAGTTCTTTGACTCTATTTGAAGACCATTCAACCTTATTATGACTTGATTGTGATGTGTGGCGCCGCGGTCATAGTACATAAAATGTAAACAACATACACAATGCCCATACACACTAACACGTGCAAGTACAAATTAGAGCTCTCAAATAATTGCAAGGGGTAGAAAAAGAGGCCATGGATTATCCGAAAAATAGAGAGAGAGCTTGATCCTTGAGGGCTTGAGAGAGAGGCTTGACTCCTTGAGAGCTTGAGAGAGTGGCTTCACTTCTGGAGACCAAGGGAGAGAGAGCTTGAGGGCAAGCCCAAGGGAGAGAGCTTGGAGAGCTTGAGGGTAGAGCTTGAGAACAAGGGAGACAGAGCTTGAGGGTAGAGCTTGAGAGCAAGGGAGAGAGAGAGCCTTAATGCTTGTTGCAATTGTGAAGGAAAGGGGTGAGGGGGTAGCATTTCATAAGGGTTGCCAAGAAACAAAACCCCCCAGAATCTGCCCCTTTGTGACCATTGGAGCTTAGGGAAATCTGCCCATTTTCTGCCGTTCTAGCCCGTTCCGGTCCAAACGTTCTAGTACCAGTTTGTCATCCGGAACGCTATGCCATTCCGGGACATTCCCTGCAACTCTAACCGGCCGGAACGCCGGAACCGGCGTTCCAAACCCGTGGGAACACGTTCCTTGGTAACTATGGCGTAGACACTACCAGCTGAAATACATTCCAGGCTGACATTGGCAAGATTCCAATCCAAACAACGGGAGTCTCCATTCAAAGGAGGAATAGGTGAGAGATCAGCAAGCATGCTGCGAATTTCTCGCCAAAGAGGAGAATAATGATATCCCAGTTCAAAACGAGACTGCGCAGCAGAGAACGACAGAGCATGACCCGTGGCATCCACCACCTGATGCAGCTGGCATATCCCTTTTCGAGGAAGAAAGTATGCTTGACGAGGAGAGCACTGGACCAAAGTGGAGGAGAAAGCCTTGCTCCAATGCAGGCTCTCCAATCACAAGGAATTGCCAAGAAAGGATTGCTGGCCATGCCATTCCAAATGCAGCGTAATAGCCTTCCAATCAACAATGAGGGAAGAAGTAGACATCCAAGAATGAGCCCATCAAGCTTGCCAAAAATGACCTCCCAATATGTTGGTTGCCACTAACCAAAGGACGGTGTGACAATATGCTCACACAAATGTGATACCATAGGTGTCCAAGGTTGTCGTTGTGCCACCAAGACCGGCAATAGGGTAGCTTTCCGAGGCAGCCCTCTCTCTCTCTCTCTCTCTCTCTCTCTCTGAGAGAGTCCCAGAGACAGATTACAGATTTCTTTTCACTAGATATGGGACAGCCATCATAGCAGAGCTCGCGGCCCACACTCATTCGACCACTACCGGCACTCTCATCGACCGAGCAATGAAGCTACCGAGATCTAGATGGCCACGATTGAGGAGAGGGGCTACACAACATCGACGGAGACTACAGCAAAGGATTTGAGCCATACTCTCTCGACATCCAGAGTGCAGATGAGGATGGATTCTAGTAGTAGTATCTTTGGTCTAGTTCTTTTGTACCCAGACAAGGTATTAGATTCACTATTTTGTAACAGATTGGTCACATAGGTCATTTTGGCCTTTTGAAGACGTTAATATAACATTTCATCTCTCTCTCTCTCTCTCTCTCTCTCTCTCTCTCTCTCTCTCTCTTCGGATCGAGAGAAGCAGGAATGGAAGGAGAAGCAAGAGGCCAGCAGCGAGCACAAAGGAGTACCCACATTCATACCAAAGGCACCCTCATTGACAAGGCGATTGAGCTTAGGAAATCGAGACGACCACGACCGAGATGCAGAAGCACACTTCACCGGAGGAGACTACAACAACGGATTAGAAGCATTCTAGCCACACCCAAAATGCTCCTAAGAAGTTTATCTAATACTTTGTATTTAGTTTTTCGCATTTATTTTAATTTTTCACACTTTCACACTTTTCAGACATTGTAACAGATTCACGACTTTTGTATCAGTTTGGTCTCATAGGTCACTCTGGCCTTTTGAAGACGTTAATATAACATTTCATCTCTCTCTCTCTCTCTCTCTCTCTCTCTCTCTCTCTCTCTCTCTCTCTGAGAAGAGAGAGAGAGAGAGAGAGAGAGAGAGAGAGAGAGAGAGAGATTCCACGTAACAATTTGTGGAAAAGGATGGAAGAATTCCAAGTGCTAAGTGAGTTTATACTTGCGGTTTCTCGAATCTATGAGAAGGTGATTTGTCAATTGCGCATGGGAAGAGAAATTTCAGAAATTTTTGTAAGCACTATTGGGGTTAAACAAGGATGTCCATTGTCACCAACTCTCTTTGGTCTATGCATCGATCAATTGGAACAAATGGTACTTGACTTTATGCAAGAAGAAGGCATTGAAGAGGTCACTATTTGCAATGCGGTAATCATGCTTTTGTTGTATGCGGATGATGTAGTGCTTCTAGCACACACTTTAGAAGATGCACAAAAGCTTATGGTTGTCCTTGAGAACTTTTGCTTGCATAGTGGGCTGATTGTAAATGAATCCAAAACAAAGGTTATGCTTGTGAAAACCAACCATAAGGAGAAGCCATGCATTGTGTACAACAACGAGACACTTGAAGTTGTTGAGAGCTTTAAGTACCTTGGCCTTGAGGTTCCATCCAATCACAAGTGGCATGAATGTGCTATGCGTCGTTTGGAAGAGGGAAAGAGAGCATATTATGCATTTGAGAACATGTGTAATGCGGGAAACATCAAGTGTTGGGTTCTCAAGAAGTATCTTTTTGATGCATTGGTGACACCGGTTCTTCTTTATGGAGTTGAAGTGTGGGGCGGGAGCATCTCAAAGTCTACTTGGAAAGAGTTTGAGAATGTCCAAAAGCGTTTTCTTACAAACTTTCTACAAGTTAAGACACAAACACCATATATGCTCCTACTTCTTGAGTCGGGATCTCTTCCAATTGAGGTTATGGGCATGGAAAGGGTTGTGGAGTACATGATAAAGATGTGTCAAAACCCCTCACATCGACTTCCTACAATTGCATGGGAAGCAAGCAAAAAAGTTCAAAAGACGCATAAAAGCAAGATCTTGAGCACGGGATGGATGCAAGACATAAAGAAGTGGTTTGGGAGATGGGATGCATTACACTTGCTACATGATGCTTCAATTGACTCTCAAGTGAATGAAGCTTTTCTACAACGCCAATGTATTACGGCTTGGGAGAAATCCGGTGGGTCACGCTTCATACATTACACCACCTATATTGCCCCCAACTACAAAACCATGTTCTTCGCTGAGAGAAGAAACCGTACTCACACTTACATGCTTGAGCCTATTCCCTTGTCCGCGATACGCACTATCGCAGCAATTCGGCTTAGCTCCCATTTCCTTCGATGCGAGAGGGCGTTGGGGCAATGGAGAAGAGTCAAATCGATTGTGCACATTATGCTCACTCCAAGTTCGAGAGTCTTGAGTACCACACACTACTAGAGTGCTCAGCTTTTGATCACATCCGAACTTGCTTCTCTCACATTTTCAGCCATAACTTAGACCTACACACTTTCCTCTCCCAGCCAAAGTGTGGGCTCTCCATTGCGACTCTCATCACTACAATTTTGGAGCATCGAGTCACTCATCAGCCATACACATACTACATCACATGTAACTTTGGTCCCATAGGTCATATTTGACCTCCGAGGACGATAATAAAATCTATCTATCTCTCTCTCTCTCTCTCTCTCTCTCTCTCTCTCTCTCTCTCTCTCTCTCTCTCTCTCTCTCGCACACACACACACACACACACACACACACACACACACACACACTAACTGTAAATCTCACTAGAAAGAATGGTACAAAAAAGTAAACTGACTGGAAATACACACAATTTAAAAAGAGGAGTGCAGACACAACCTGCAAAAATGTCCAATCTTGATAGGGTTGGCGTTCACGAAGGACGAAGTCCTCATGTATTAATACTCAATTCTTAAACCTTGGCACTCCTTCCATGTCAAAGCGCTCTCAGAACCTCAAAACTACTGTTCATCACTATAGTTGAGATGGCTTTTCCATAACAGGAACGTTCTGCAAACATGGCGAATACGAGAAAATGGCAAGTAAACTTTGTGGCTCACCCCAACTTGTGCCCTGTATGGATCAAATAACTACCGCAACTTCTACCAACCTCTCATACACAACAAGAACAATGCAAATAAAAGCTAAATACCGTTACATGCAAGAAACGTCATCATTCCTGCATCATAATGGAGTGAAAATTTAGCAAGAAGGGGTCTACTAGTTCAGCACCACACCTTGGTAAGAAGCGAGCAAAGAACCATAAGAAAACTAAGCAATTTATACACAGTGGAAGAGAGCAATAAACCATAGGAGAAGTACGCAATTTCGAGAGAGTCTAATGATCGACAAATCAAATAATTACTTTACCATCTCTAATCACAACACAGTCTCACTTGAACATGTGCTTTTGCTTCTGGGGACTGCAGGAGATCATCACCTTCAATCTTAAAATGAGAAGGTGAATGCTGACACCGTATCTCAGCCCGTAAATAATAACATAAAAGAGGGCCATATACTGACACATAACTATCTCATGGGCACATAAGATACACTGTCGTTGACTCTAGATCAGTATCTGGAGTTCACACGCCATTGACCAAATTGTGGATGATGCATGCAGAATCCAATCACACTGTTGCGATGATAAATGTGCCCGTTTCATAGAAAAGCAGGCCTTCAAACATCAAGAACATAAGTATCTCATGGGCACATAAGATGCACATCGTTGACTCTAGATCAGTATCTGGAGTTGACACGCCATTGACCAAATTGTGAATGATGCAGGCAGAATCCAATCACACTGTTGCGATGATAAACTCGCCCGTTTCATAGAAAGGCGAGCCTTCAAACATCAAGAATCACGTCCTCCATAGAGCCGCTCTGGCTTTACACCTGCACCCAGCATATCGTTATTGCACTCATCCTTTTGAAAAGAACCATGATCTCCAACACCTAGAAAGTCCAATGTCATTCTGTTCATTTCTACTCTTTGAGACCCTTCGAGCTCAGCACATGTGATATTATTTTGACTTTTACGCCTAGAACCTTCATGTATACGGTCAGAATGCCCCACTGTTTCACAATGCTTGTTGCCATCAAGCAAGAAAACACCTGTCATGCATGAAGAAGAGGAAGATGGAGCAAGTGAAGCTCCAGAAGGGTCCCTGAACTCTTGTGCACGTTCTTGCCCACCATATGAAGTTGAAGAAAAACATCCTGCTTTCATCGCTCCAAATCCAGAACCAAAATGTGATTCAAGACCCTCAGTTGCTGGCTGCATACTCAAAGAGTGCCAAGAGCTTGATGGTGAGCTCGTTACTCCTGTCCATGAATCATGCTGTCTTGACTCTCCTGGGGACGCTGAGCCTGTATGTCCCAGATTCCGAAACAAGAATGAGTTGCTTTTTGTTACACCCATAATGGCAGCTTTTTGCAGCAACGTTGTAGCAGGCAGTTGAGCACTTCCTGTGTGTTGTCGCTGATGTTTTGGCATGAAAAGACCATTACTGGAATAGGTTGAATTGGCAAACTGGGAAATCCCCGACGTTTCAGTTACAGGACTGATTCCCAAAAATAATTGAGCATCACCAATCCTGCTGTGCACCTCCTTTCCACATTCCTGCAAATCTGAATCACCATTTGCTGCTGCTAGCATGCTTGTAAAAATGCCAGCACTCGCCAAAGGCGGGGGCCATCGAATTTTATCTTCCCTCCCTGGATGGACATCCACCAGCTTGTTCATCTGATCGGACAAGGGTGCAACTACAGTTCGCGATGATAAGGAGCCAATGAGCTCTGAAGGACGAGGAGGACCAGGTCCAAGACCTGTACCCAAGGACAGTGCTAAACCTGGACCTATCATTGGATTGCTTGGCATCAGTGCCAGCCCACCTTGCAAACCTTTAAGTCCCCTGCACTCACTGACTTCCGAGTTGACCTCCAAGGAGTCTCTACTACCAAGAGGCTCCAAGATCTCAGAACTGGGTCTTTCACTGGTGGCTTGTTGTCGAAAGGATGAAGGTGAGGCCTCCATGGCACTTGACAGCTCCCTAGCTGGGCTTCTTATAGCATTCCCACCTGTATCAGATGATTGCTGGGCTTTGACCGGCCTGTGTGCAGACACCTTTGCATTCTCTTGAGCCAAAGCATCACAAAAAGCTCGATGTGTGATGAAACTGTCCCTCCTGCTTCATACAATCTCTCTCTCTCTCTCTCTCTCTCTCTCTCTCTCTCTCTCTCTCTCTCTCTCTCTCTCTCTCTCTCTCTCTCTCTCTCTCTATAGCCTTTTGGATACTGATGTATATGTATATGATGCCTCGTTGTGGAGGGCGTATGTGGGGCGGTTGCGGCCGGTCTACCTTCGTGCGCTGCGCACAGAAAACTGTGCTTACCTTCTTTTTGCTGCACATCGGAGAGGTCGCTCTCTACCGAACGTGGGTGAGAAGTAGCACGTCGCATGCACATGCAACCCGCTTTTCCCCTTTCCCAAAAAAAGCTCAGATACCAATGAAAGGGCGGTGGTAATGCATGTGCTAGTCTCCACCCAACCGTGCTATCTTATAGCCTCCCCCTATCATACACATTGTCCGGCCGTGCCGGTGGCCTTGCCCATAGGACCCATGTCCTTACATTGGACTTACTAATTAAAGCCTTCTTACCGACTAGAAAAAGACTGTTTTTAGGATTCCAAGGGCCTTAAGTAACCAAATTGGGGGCTGTAAAGCACGACACATCCCTCCAACCAAGACGCTCGTTTTGAGCTATCACATGCCAATTTCGTGGCTCGACTGTTAGAGAGCTCCATTGTATCAACTCACCCTTTGTATTCCCTTTGTATCAACTTCCCCCACCCCACCCCTACCCACTATTTACTTTTCAGTTCTTTGTACTTTTTGTACCGAGACTTGGTATTAGATTCACCACATGTAACCGTTTGGTCTCATAGGTCATTTTGGGCCTTTGAAGACGTTAATATTACATTTTCTCTCTCTCTCTCTCTCTCTCTCTCTCTCTCTCTCTCTCTCTCTCAGGACGGCTTTGTGACGAGACCCCGATACATGGACACCCACTTGTCTCATGGGATTCGATGTGCTATTGGCCAGATACACACATCTTCATGACGGAGGACAGCTTTGTGACGAGATCCAGATACATGGACACCCACTTGTCTCCTGGGATTCGATGTGCTATTGGCCAGATACACACATCTTCACGCCAGCTTCGGGTCAAGACTCGGAGATACAAGGGAGTACTAGCAGAGACCAGGACATGCCCCCTGCGTCACATGGAGCCTGAGACAGAGTAGCACTACACATGCCACTGCCCAGTCTACTATGAGATACGAGGCCGCTTCCCTTGCTTGTTCAGAGAGGGCTTTGGACCACTCTCCAGAGTCATGGGATACGAGGACCAGAGATACTTGGGTTTGTTTCTGCTCGAGCTGCGCAGACACAGAGAGAGCCTGATGAGAGGAGAGACTAGCCAGTCTCAGAGACGGATCACGGACTTCTTTAGAGCAGACATTGGGCAACCAGAGGAGCTACTACCACAGCAAAGCCCACATTTCCCTCATACCAGAGGCATGTTGATCGACCGAGCGGCCGAACTAGGGAGATCTAAATGCCCCAGATTGTGGAGGACTACAGAGCATCGAAGGAAGCTGTACTTCGGATCACTTTGGCCCAACATGCACGACGCCCAGTCAAACTACTGACCATGGAGGAGATTGATGAGATTTGCCAACGACCGATGCTAGATCTCCTGTGATTTAACTCTTTCTGCGGATACACCCACATTGTGTTGTATTAGCTCCCCGTTTGCTTCACAAACCTGCCCCTCACTCATATCCTACACAATCCCAGCTAGCTGCTTAGTTCACATCTAGCAGCTTCGTATTCCAAAGTATTTTTTATTTTGTTACTCAGACTATGTATCAGATCCACCAGATTGTAACTTTATGGTCTCATAGATTACTTTGGCCTTTTGAAGACATTAATATGACATTTCATTTCATATCTCTCTCTCTCTCTCTCTCTCTCTCTCTCTCTCTCTCTCTCTCTCTCTCTCCACACATACCCGATACAGTTTTACTTCGGGGATTGATTCTGTCTACATTGATGGTATCTACATACAGTTATGTACCGAGGATTCGAAGAGACCTCTAGGGGATATCACATATATTTTGACAAAGACGCTGCAGGATGCACCAGCAGAGGCATACCCACAAATTGGGCCTAGGCAACGACGACATTCTGGGAGCATACCCCAGAATAGCTAGTATGATGAGTGCAGAGAGATCAGAGCCCGACTTCAAAGGGAGGTACTCCTAGGAGTCATTACTCACAAGCAGTCACGGATTGCTTCTGGGCGTTTGGTACGATGGAAGAAGAGGGCGTTTCTAGCTCGATAGAGCAGGATTTATGTCAATTGTTTTTGAGCCAGGATTCACACAAGGCATGGCGACTCTTCCATGAACACTCTCCCCCACCAGTCTCTACACAGTCTCGAGGCAACCACCTCTTCTAGATCCCCAAAGCCATGCCCACACATATGTGCTTTCTTTACCGTGGAGATGGTAAAGAAAGCCATTGACAAGATGAAGGCCAAGAGAGCATACGATCAAGATGGCTTGGTAGCATAGCATTTTATACATGCCAGAGATCTGCTTGCAGAGATTCTAGCAGTCATGTTCAACCGTGCCATGTGTGAGGCCCTACCAAATACTTGGAGTTTTTCCACTATCGTACATATCTTCAAGTCAGGGGATCCTATGGAGCTTGGGAACTACCGCACTATCATGATTGGACACACATTGGCACGGTTGTACACATCCATCCTTGAGCAACAGTTAAGTAGATGGGCAGAGAGAGGATGTACGCGTAGTAGGACAAGCGGATTTCAAGAGAGGCTTCTCTACTCTTGATCATATTCTGACACTCGGAGCCATTATTGAGGAGGGGAGATCACGTGAGTGTTGCTTTGTAGATTTCCGCAAAGCCTTCTATACAGTGCCCAGAGCTAGATTGATACGCAGACTGCAGGAGATGGGGGTACCCAAAGAGTTGATTTGGGGGATCATGGCTCTATACAAGTCAATAGTGGGGTATGCACACAATCCAAGAGGAGATTTCTGATTTGGTTCACTCCACTATTGGGGTGAAACAAGGCTCCCCACTATCTCCTACACTATTTAGTATGTATGTGGATGAGGCTGCTAGCTACATTGAGAGGGATGGTGATAGAGGAGCGCAATTGGCAGGGACATAAATCCCACTATTGTTATATGCTGATGATATTGTGTTGATTTTTGACTTCTTGGAGGGGATGCAACGTCATTTAGATGCTTTGCACACATTTGCCCATGATAGTGGACTGTCTATTATCTTGGGGAAAACCAAGGTTATGGTGTTTAACACCACACCACAGCTGGTCAGGAGTTTCATATGGCCAAGAGACGGTGGAGTATACACATGCATACACCTATCTTGGGGTAGTCTTCAGTGGACCGGTGTTTTCATTGAGGAGAGCAATAGAAACTAGATTGACGAGAGCTTATGCAGCCTTGGGAGGATTGGAGAAGATGCGTTCAAAGGTTTAATTTCAAGAACCTCGAACAAAGTTGTGGCTTTTCAACACTCTAGTAGCTTCAGCTATGCTTTATGGGGTTCAGATTTGGGGACCCTCGGTGGACCACCATGGCAGATGTGGTAGCATTGATGGATGGAGATGTATGGAGAGGCCTCTAGTCTCTATGATCTCTCGGATGATTCGGGCTAAGGCCTCAGTGTCACATGAGATTATTCGAGCCGAGCTAGCCCCCTCCCCCTCGTGGTTGAGACCCTTACTAGATCAGTATCCTTCATGCATAATTTATGGGACCTCCCCAGATACAGATATGCTCGGCTAGCCCTCGAGTCATCTCAACAGCTAGCACTACAGGGGGACACACCATGCTGGTATGAACAGATGACTTCATGGTTTCATTCACATGGCTTTAGCATGGATAGACTGCCTCCGTTCTAGTACTCCTTGGATGTACCTTCCCTATCTCTCACACGGACAGAGACCACTAGACTCATACATCAGGATTTGATTCTGCTAGATACCAGGAGCACACGGATACAGCCGTCTTCTCCAACTAATAGAAGATGGATATGTGATCAGACAGGCCTATATGGACACTCATTTATCCAATGGGATACGATGTGCTATTGGTCAGATACGCACATCATCACATCAGCTAGAGATTGAGACTGGTAAATTTAGGAGAGTACCAACAGAGGCTAGGATATGCCGGTTGTGTCATATAGAGCCAGAGACAGTTACATTACATTTGTCATTGTCCGATATACTATGAGATACGATGTCACATGCGCACTTCACTTGCGCCACATAGACATGCTTCTGCCATAGTCTAGCGTCAATCTTAATGTAGGACCTAGCTTGGCACCTTGTGAGCCTCTAGCAGTGTCACGTGACACATCCAACCCTATGTGTCCGTGGACAAGCTCCAGCATGAACAGGGTTCAGTCAATCCAGTCAGTCTAGATTTAGCAGTGATCTGGCACTTTTGTGAGTCTGTTCGCAGACCGTGCATGTCCAGACACTTAGTGTAGATGCATATCCTCTGGTTGCACACAGCATGACCATCAGATTCCCATCATAATCCATTAGAATCCTTCAGGGGAATTTTCCAGTGCATTTAAGCCTATTTTCCCTATTTTTGACATTTGTCACTTATTATTTTTAAGTGACTTTTGTTGGAAAGTAGGTAGGGCAAATTGAGTATGTTTGTATATAAGCAAACCTAGACTAGCACTAATTGGCAGAAGAGGCAGAAGGAGCATTCGCTCAACAGGCAACTTCTCAGCAGAACCCCCAAGCCCTAGCGTTTTTGCTCCACAGCAACCACCTAACATTTTTGGACCAGATCAGCCAGCGTTTTTGCTTTTGCAGATCCCTAGCGACAGAAGACTCAACAAGAAGCCTAGCGTTTTGCATTTGCAGAACAAACGGCGGCAGATTGCAGATTTTCATCACCCAGCGTTTTGCAGATTCACCGCAACGGAACATCAAGAATCATCAGCGTTTTCAGTTTTCAGCCTTAGCACTCACAGAAGAACCCCCCGAACCTCGCAGATCTCACCTTCCCGCAGCAATTCCTCGCCGCACGATCAGTTTCCGCAAGGTTTACAGTTTCAGCCCGGAAAACACAGATTTCAGTATCTGCGTTTTCAGCGTGTCGTCGTTGCATCATCGTCATCGACATAAGAGTCAGAATTCAGCAGATAAAGATTTGCAGATTTCAGCCATTAGCATTATCAGATTTCAGCCCGTCTCGTCGTCGTCCTCATCGTCGTCGACATCGTCAGCAAGTCCAAGCATTGTAGAGATTTGTGCAATCATAAGTAGACCGCTCTCGCCATAGAGAGTGGGGCCTTCGGAGGAGGGTTTTACAACGTCTCTAGTGTCGTATTCTCTTCTCTATCTCTCCATCTCATGCACTTCCATTCACTTTGTTTGTGTCCATTGCACTCTCTCATTAAGAACGGAAGGCTCTCCCTTCCATAAGTAAAAAGAACCTTGAGCACAGTTCGGAGCACTCATCTTGAGCAAAGCACAAACATTCATTCTGCTGCACCTTACAAGCAAGACGTGCATGCCCAGGCTGATCACCTTCTCTTGCACAGTACAGTCATTTCAACATCAACATTTCCAGAGCGTAGAACCCCTTTTTCCAAAGTACAAATTTTTCATTTATTTATTAATAAGTGACTTTTGTTGGAAAAGTAGGTAGGGAAAATTGGTAAAGAGCTATAAAAGGAACCCATTGGGCACTCAGTAGAAGCAGAGGAGGCAGCAAAAGGTGGTGCACCAAGTGTTGCACCCGGTAGATGGTCTCTCTCTCAGTTGTACCCAAGCAACACTAGCGTTTTTGGAGCAGATTTCAGCCATCAACGTATTTGCAACAGTACCATCCCTTTAGCCTCGTCACATCCCCGATTCCATTCCCAGTAGCAGATCCTCACCGGAAAGTCATCCATCGCGACAGATTTCAGTTTTCAGCCTTAGCGATTTCAACCTTGACGCCGTCGTCGTCGACACCCAATGTCAGGTGCAACGCACACAGAGCTCTAATACCAATGTCAGGTGCAACAGAAGAGAATAAGGACTTTGCTCGGATCTAGTACTCTGCACACAAACACAAGGGACACTTTATTTCACTTGAAAGAACTGAATTGAAATGAAAGAAAGAGAGAGAAAAGAGATGACAAAGGGATGTCGGGTACCAACCCTCAAGGGCTCCCTCGCTCTGTTGCCAAAGCGAGTACTTTCTTTATTCTTGCACAATGCTGATACAATGACTAAATGCTGAGATGCTGATGCTAATGGATACTGACGCTATTGATGCTGGTTACTGATATTGAGAGACTGCTGGGTCTATGTCGACGACGGGTACTGCTGGTCTACGTCGAAGACAATGATGTCGACGACGACGACCGTCATGGACACGACGATGTCGCCGTGACGACGATGACGACGCGACGCTAGTATTGAGAGACTGCTGGGTCTATGTCGACGACGGGTACTGCTGGTCTACGTCGAAGACAATGATGTCGACGACGACGACCGTCATGGACACGACGATGTCGCCGTGACGACGATGACGACGATGACGACGCGACGCTAGGGCTGAAATCTGAAAACACTAGGGCTGAAAACTGAGATTGCTAGGAATTTGTTGCCATCGTGTATTGTGCCGATGACGACGATTGCTCTTCTAAGGGCTGAAAACTAAAAACGTTGGCTGATTTGTAAGGCTAGAACTGGCGTTGATGTAAGGGCAGAAAATGTGGTACTGTGTCGTGGCGATGACAATGACGACCATAGGACTATGACGATGACCACGATGGGTCGTCGTCAAGTTCGCGACCTGCGATGACGATGTCGGTGTCGACGACGACGGCATCAAGGCTGAAAAACGCTAAGGCTAAAAACTAAAATCTGTCGCGATGGATGGCTTTCCGACGAGGATCTACTGCCGGGAATGGAAACAAGGATGCGACGAGGCTAAAGGGATGGTACTGTTGCAAAAACGCTGATGGCTAAAATCTACTCCAAAAACGCTAGTGTTGTTGGGGTACTGCTGAGAGAGAGACCACCGACCGGATGCAACACTTGGTGCACCACCTTTTGCTGCCTCTACTGAGTGCCCAATGGGTTGCTTTTATAGCTCTTTAGTAATTTGCCCTGCCTACTTTTCCAACAAAAGTCACTTATTAATAAATAAGTGGAAAATGTGTACTTTGAAAAAAAGGGTTCTATGCTCTGAAAAATGCTCATGCTGAAATAATTGTATTATGCAAGAGAGGGTATGCAACTATGAACGGCCTGGGCATGCACATCCTGCTAGAGGCTCACAAGGTGCCAGGCTAGGTCCTACGCTAAGATTGACGCTAGACTATGGCAGAAGCATGTCCACGTGGCGCAAGTGAAGTGCACACGAGACATCCCCCCTATTAAAAGTGAGGCTGCCAAACTTCTATCTGTACTTTTGATGCTGACCAATGAATGCTTCTGATGCTATGGATGCATCACCAATGAAAATTCCTCCAAACAGATGGATACTACGGATGTAGGTACTACTCAGATGTAAACACCGACCGACCATACGAGTTACTAGGTAACCTTACTACTATCGCAAAATACCAACCTTCGTGCTGACTCTGCCTACAAGCAAGCACTACCACCCGAATAATCCTGTCGTGAAAACATTGCGGGTGAAGATGAAAGGTAAGGGTGCTCAGAGAAAAATCCAAGGGTTTCTTGTCGACAGAAGTGGATGCACACTACATGCGAATGCAAATGCAGAAGAGGTTAGGGATCCTTTCTCCAACTCCTTCCATATCGGCATAAGACGCTAGTAGATCTTGGTACTCAAGATCTGGGTTCTCGAGTATCCGATGTCGATCTTCCTTCAAAGACATGGCAATGAAGATGGGATTTGGTAAGTCCATGTCGAGACTCAAAGATTCTTCAATAAAAAAAATTTGGAAGAGGTTCTTTGGGTTCTTGGGTTCTTGATGGTTCTTCTTGGGTTCTTGGGGTTCTTGGTACTTGAGGTTCTTCGTACTTGATGATTCTTCCCTTGAGTTCGCGAAGCCGAAGCACACACAGAGCTCTGATAACAATGTCAAGTGCAACTGAAGAGAATAAGGATTTTGCTCGGATCTAGTACTTCGCACACAAACACAAGGGACACTTTACTTCACTTGAAAGAACTGGACTAAACTGAAAGAAAGAGAGAGAAAAGAGACGACACAAGGATGTGGGGTCCCGACCCTCAAGGGCCCCCTTGCTCTCTTGCCAAAGCAAGTACTTTCTTTATTCTTACACAATGCTGATACAATGACTAAAAGTTGAGATGTTGATGCTAATGGATACTAACACTATTGATGTTGATTACTGGTACTGCGGTACTGTTGGGTCTATGTCAACGAAGAGTACTGCTGGTCTATGTCGAAGACGATGATGTTGACGACGAGGACGATCGTCACGGCCACGATTATGTCGCTGTGACGAAGCGAGGCTAGGGCTGAAATCTGAAAATGCTAGGGCTGAAAACTGAGATCGCTGGGAATCTGCTGCAATCGGGTACTGTGCAGATGACGCCGACGATGACAACAACGACTGTTGTTCTAAGGGCTGAAAACTGAAACGCTGGTTGATCTGTAAGGTTGAGAACTGGCATTGATGAAAGGGCTGAAAATGTGGTACTGTGTCGTAACGATGTTGACAACGACGATGGTGTCAACGACGACGGCATCAAGGCTAAAAAACGCTAAGGCTGAAAACTGAAATCTATCGCGATGGATGGCTTTCCGGCGAGGACCTGCTGTCGGGAATGGAATCGGGGATGCAACGAGGCTAAAGGGATGGTACTGTTGCAAAAACGTCGATGGCTGAAATCTGCTCCAAAAACGCTAGTGCTCTTGGGGTACTGCTAAGAGAGAGACCACCTACTGGGTGCAACACTTGGTGCCCTCTGCCTCTATTGAGTGCCCAATGGGTTTCTTTTATAGATCTTTAGCAATTTACCCTACCTACTTTTCCAACAAAAGTCACTTATTGATAAATAAGTGAAAAATGTGTACTTTGGAAAAAAGGGCTCTATGCTCTTGGAAAATGCTCATGCTGAAATGATTGTACTGTGCAAGAGAGGGTATGCAACTATGACCAGCCTGGGCATGTACGTCCTGCTAGAGGCTCACAAGGTGCCAAGCTAGGTCTTACGCTAAGACTGACGCCAGACTATGGCAGAAGCATGTCCACGTGGCGCAAGTGAAGTGCACACGTGACATACAAGGCCGCTTTCACTGTCTATTCAGAGAGAGCTTTGGACCATTGGCTAGAGTCATGAGATATCAGGATCAGAGATACCTCGGGTTGTTTTTGCTAGAGCTACGCAGACACAGGGAGAGTCTCTTGAGGAGATCAAGCAATGGGAGTGTCACAAGACAGGTAGCACGTGCCAACGGAAAAGAACAGACTTTTAGCACTTCAATAACAACTGAACTGAAAGAGAGAGAGAGAGAGAGAGAGACGACACGCGACACGGAGTGGCGAAATTCCACCCCAGAGAGTATTGGCCCCAAACCTTGCGCCCCTTTCGGTATTTCTTTATATTGCATCATCAAAGTACAAGCCGGTACTCCATCCTCTACACCTTCGTCTAGAAGCATGCCCGAGAATGAGCTCATGGCCTCATATTTAAAGGCCCTAGGCCCAAAAGCAGTTTACATGAAAAGCCTTCAAACTCAGAAGCATTTGGTCTAAAAGCAATGCCCAAAAGCTGCCAGCGTGATTTACGGAAATCCGTACAACTGCCACATCAGCAATGCAAATCGTGGAAATCCATACAGGCTGCCACGTCAGCATGTCAACGCAATTTTCGGGTTGTCCGTACAGCTGCCACATCATCGGTTTCTCCACTATCTTTTTGTGTGTGTGTGTGTGAAGGTCCAACTTTATTTTAATTCCTTTATCACTTGGGCCCCATCGGACGGGGTCCCATAAGTTGGTAGGACTTCTTCTTCTGCTGTTGCTTGTTCTTAGGGTTTAGGCCCTGGCCGGTGATCTAAAGGTTGGCTCTGCTCTTCAATGACTTGACACGTCACCAGTTTGTGACAGGGAGACATTCACAGAGGGAGATTAGTAACTTCTTTAGAGCAAGGACTAAGCAGCCAGATGAGCATGCCTCATAATAGACTTCAAAGAGCACTTATACCAGAGGTATTTTAGTTGACAAAGCGATTGAGCTCAAGAGAGCTAGACGCCCACAACTACGAGGGCGACCATGACATCGACGGAGGCTCCATCAGAGGATCAGGACTATTCTAGCACGACATGGGAGACGCCCAATACGACTGTTTACAGAGGTGGACATTGACGAAGCTCATTAGTGACCGATGTAGTACTTTCTCAGACAATGCTCGATGCCACACATCCTCGGGCACTGATAATGAGGATGATGATTTTAGTCTTTACTTTCACTGCACTTTACTTTTGTACCTAGACATTGGATTAGATCCACCAAGTTGTATCAGTTTGGTCTCATAGGTCATTTTGGCCTTTTGAAGACGTTTAATATGACATTTCATTTCATCATCTCTCTCTCTCTCTCTCTCTCCCTCTCTCTCTCTCTCTCTCTCTCTCTCTCTCTCTCTCTCTCTCTCTCTCTCTCTCAAAGTGGAGCTTTGACCCTTCGCATTACATAAAAACCGACTATTGATCCATACACTAGAAATATGGGAAAAACCCTAATGAATGGACAATGAGAACCTGACGAAAAATCCCAGAACAACTACACAAAACATCCAGGGATAAAGATACTTTTACCAGGTGGTGAAGTGAAGCTATCTGGATAGTGATCAAGTCTACACAAATCTGCCCAAATCTTTGTCCACTTCGAGCGATGTAGAGAAAACCACCGAGTCCAATGCTATTTATCTGACTTATATAAAGCATCCGTTGTATAAGACTCCGATAGCTGCTCACAAAAGCTATGAAGCCCCTAGCCCGTGCCTCAAAAATCATACATCCATTCTAACATTTCCTGATGATGTACTCCAAAAAAGGATGCAGATCTACAGCACAATCAAACTGTAAGAGAGGCAGGGGGACCCACTCACTGTCCACCTCAAAGGCCAAGGGAAGGTACGATGATGCAGATATCTCTGACCAAACCAACTTCCGTAAGGCCTCTCTAAACTGGCTCTCAAATAAATCTCCAAATTGTCTGATACCCATAAAGTAATTGGCCTCTTACCATTGTCTGCTCCTATACGGTATCATAGATAGCCTCTTTTGACCAGGAGGAGTCATCGTGTAAAACCAATACTCTAAATCTAATCATGGGTGCTTCCTCTCAACCCAGAAGAATGTCACGTGTTTCTGATAACTGCAAGAAAAGCATATCGACACATAGTGGTCCACTCCTCAAAGAAACATCTCTATTATCTGTTGGGTTAAAAAATTTGCAAAAAAAGCATATCTATTATCTGTTGGGTTAAAGGCCTAAATAACCCCTTTTTGTACATTTTTATACTTTGTCCAGGTTCATATTGAACCTGGACACATTTTTTAAAAGTCACTTATAATAAAAGTGAGAAAACCAAAAACTCACTTATTGAGTTTTCCCCAAAAAACGTGAGCTCTCTCTCTCTCCCTCTTTGTTCTGCTAGCGCTTCCTCTCTTGCTGGCTTTCGCCACCCCTCTCTGCACACACACTGCACTTCCTCGCGTGCTCTTTCACTTGCACACACCGCCGCGCGCTCAACAACTGGTATCAGAGCCAGATTAGGGTTTCAGAAGCTTTGCGCAGGTGGCTGGATAGCAGGCAAAAGGCTTCTCTCGCGTCAAATTTCCGCTTTCATCGCGAAGCTCCTTGCTTCCGGTGTCACCTAGGGTGATTAGGGTTCCCAAAACAGCCTAAAACGGGTTGAAATTAGGTCAAAACAAGTAAAAACCAGAAAATTACAGGTCAAAACAGCAAAACGCAAGTGTTCTAAATCGATTCCCGTGAATGCCCCTTGCTTTTCCCACTCAAAACAGGACCATTTGATGCAAATTGATGCGCCAAAGCAGTAAATTTGCAGAAAATTCAGCATTGGATTGTTTTTATGTACACAAATTGAGGTTTATGTACGCCTTTTGTGGGTTTATGCAAGTACGCATTGGGGATACTTGTTAATTGCTGAAATTTTCAGCACATTGTATGCAACGTGCGGTACATTGTGATCACTGAAAATTTTCAGATTTTGTGTAGACACTTTTTGCTGCATTTTTATCCGTGCAAATGGCCTCTACTTCCTCGTCGTCTGATGCCAAGAGCTTGATGGAAATCAAGCGATTTGACGGTACAGGTTTCGACCTATGGCAGGACAAGATGCAAGGGATTTTGTTCCTCAAGGATTGTGAGGACGTCCTTTTGGCTGTAAAGCCTGTGGATATGTCGGATGAGGATTGGGCCAAGCTTAACAAGAGGGCAAAGGCCTATATCAAAATGGCTGTGACCGATGACATTCTGGTGTACATAAAGGGCTTGGACACTGCACATGCAATTTGGCATAAGTTGAAGGCCACTTATGAGAATGCCACCCCTGTGAATCAGGTGCATTTGATGCACAAACTGGTGAACATGATGCTTGACGAAGCCAAGTCGGCTTCTGAGCACTTAAGTGCTTTCACCAGTGTTATGAGTCAGCTACAAGATACTGGGCTTCAACCTTTTGATGCCAAGTTGAAAGCCATATTTTTGTTGATGACTTTGCCAGACTCTTGGGAAACGCTTGTGGTTTCTTTGAGTAATAGCCCCAACCTCACATATGATGGAGTGCGAGGCTCCATCTTAAATGAGGAAATTAGACACAAGTATAGTGGTGGGGAAGGTGACAATTCTGCTTACAATGCGAGAGGCAGAAATCAGAAGCAAAATACAGGTACCAAGACTCAAAACAGGAGCAAAAGCAAGTCTAGGGATAAGGATGTGACTTGTTACAAGTGTGGCAGAAAAGGCCATAAGAAGCCAGATTGCAGGTATTTCAAGAAAGAGCAGGAAAGAAAGAAGGAATCACAAGAGAAGAAGAAGACAGAGGATAAGAAAGGGGAAAAATCAGCAGATACCTCCTCCAAGGATTCGGAGACTGTCAATGTATCCTCTAGTGTGGTTATCACAGAGTTATCCGACAGTGAGGAGATCTTGGTTGCAGCTTCATGCCCCTCAGATTTTGTTGTAGCAAATGCAGAAGACATGCTTATCTCACGTAGAGATGTCATTGATGCATTGCTAAGTGCAAATGATGGCCTTACACAGTCTTGGATAGTAGACTCGGGTGCCTCATTTCATGTGACTCCATCTGTGGAGTGTTTTCCTTCTTATCATGCAAGCAAGTATGGCAAGGTTTACCTTGGGGATAACCATGTTTGTGACATTGAAGGAAACAAAAACCAAGAGTTTATGCTTAAAGATGTAAGGTATGTACCAGGCATCAAGAAGAGTCTATTGTCTGTTGGCCAAATGGATGCACAGGGTTATACAACCATTTTTGCTGGGGGTTCATGGAAGTTGCTTAAGGGATCAATGCTCATTGTCAAGGGATGCAAGAGTGGTACATTGTACTATTTACATGGCAAAGCTTTGCCTGGCAAGTTTCTTGCAGTGGCCGAAGTTGCTTCTCATTTGGAGTTGTGGCACAAAAGACTTGGCCATATGAGCCAGAAGGGACTTGATGTGCTCTCCTCTTTAAAGAGGGTTGATGTAAAGGGCACCAAGTTAGATTTTTGTAATGACTGTTTGTATGGTAAACAAAAGAAGTCTTCTTATTATTCTGGTGTCTTGCGCAAAGCTAATGCTCTTGATTTAATTCACTCCGATGTATGTTCAATGCCTGTTAAGTCTTTTGGTGGTGCATTATACTTTGTTACATTCATTGTGATTACACTAGGAAAGACTGGGCATATTTATTAAAGAATAAGAGCGAGACATTTAATGCATTTAAGAGGTTTCATGCTTTTGTGACCACGCAAAAGGGTAGTAAGCTTAAATGTCCGAGATCTGACAATGGGGGGGAGTACACATCTACTGAATTTCAGCGTTATCGCGAAGAATATGGGATTAAAAGGGAGTTGACAGTCCCTTATAATCCATCTTCTAATGGTGTGGCTGAGAGGTATAACCGTACTTTATGTGAGAGAGTGCGTTGCATGTTGTCCACGGCTAACCTCCCTCATGGGTTTTGGGAAGAGGCTTTGAAAACTGCAGTTCATGTATGCAATCGCTCTCCTAACAGTACGCTAAAAAATGACATTCCAGAGGAGGTTTGGTCTGGCAAACCTGCCTCTTATGATCATTTGAGAGTGTTTGGCTGCGAGGCTTTTGTCCATGTTCGTAATGACTTGAGGACAAAGCTAGATGCCAAGTCCATCCAATGACTCTTCCTAGGTTATGGGGAAGAGGGTGAAATGGGCTACAGGATATGGTTGCCTCAGTTTAAGAGGGTAGTACGCAGCCGAGATGTAGTGTTCAATGAGGCTAAATTGCTGAAAAATGCTCCATCTTCTGAAATTGACAAGAAATCGGTCAAATTTCAGCCTCTTGCCACCTATTGATGTTGAAAAAGAGCCTCAGGATGCATTACCGCAAACTGAAATTGATAATCAGCCGGTTAACCTTGAGCCAGAAGAGGTAGGACATGATTTAGATGCTCCAAATGAGGATGGACAGCCACCTGTCATGGCTGAAAATGATTTTCAGCAGCATGAGCATGTTCAAAATGAGTTGCCTCCTGATGTAGAACCTGTGCCTGAGAATGTAGATCATTGGGTACGCAGGTCTAGTCGTGTCAAAAGGTTGATACAGCACTTTGACCCCTCTTTGCATCATGTTATGTTGACAAATGAGGGAGAGCCTCTTACATATAAAGAGGCAAAATCATGTGAGTTAAGCAGTAAGTGGGAGCTTGCGATGCAAGAGGAAATCAAATCTTTGCATGCAAACAATACTTGGGATCTTGTGCCATTGCCTAAAGGAAGAAAGGCTCTTCCTAACAAATGGGTTTACAAGGTCAAATGTGTTGATGGAAAGCCCAAGTTTAAAGGAAGGTTAGTTGCCAAAGGGTATGCACAAAAAGAGGGGATTGACTTTCAAGAGATCTTTTCTCCTGTTGTAAAGCTTACGACATTGCGTGTCCTTTTTGCTCTCGCTGCAGTGCTTGACTTAGAATTGAATCAAATGGATGTAAAAACAGCTTTTCTTCATGGTGACATTGATGAGATATCTACATGAAGCAACCTGAGGGTTTTGTTCCTGATAGAAAGGAACTTGTATGCAAACTAAGAAGGGCACTGTATGGTTTGAGGCAGTCGTCACGTCAGTGGTACAAAAAGTTTGATACTTTTATGTTGTCTCAAGGCTTTAAACGCAGCCATTCAGACCATTGTTTGTATACAAAGAAGGATAATGATGGAAGTGCTATAATCCTTGTGCTGTATGTAGATGATATGTTGATTGTTGGGAAGTATAAGTCTACCATTGATGCTCTTAAACGTCGGCTGAATTCAGCTTTTGCAATGAAGATTTAGGCGATGCTGAGCACATCTTGGGCATGAGAATCAAGAGAGATAGAAAGCTGAAATTGCTCTTCTTATCTCAAGAAAAGTACATTGCTAAAGTACTTGACAGGTTTAACATGGCTGAAGCTAAGTCACTTGGAGTACCTTTACCTCCACACACAAAACTTAGCAAAGCCGATTGCCCAAAGGATGACGTGGCAATGAATGTTATGAAGGGAATCCCTTATGCATCAGCTTGTGGTTCTCTTATGTATGCTATGGTTGCCACTCGTCCTGACATTGCCCATGCGGTGGGAGTTGTTAGTAGATACATGTCCAATCCCGGCAAGGCACATTGGGAAGCTGTGAAATGCATTCTAAGATACTTGTCAGGTACACAATCTAGGTGTATATGCTATGGCAAAAGTAACCTGAAGTTGCAGGGCTATTGTGATGCAGATATGGCAGGTGACTTGGATTAGTGGCTATGTGTTTGCTATTGTTGTTGGTGCTGTCTCTTGGTGTTCACGACTGCAGAAAATTGTGGCATTGAGTACTACTGAGGCTAGAATGCCATGTTTCATGCACGGACAAAGCACATTGATGTGCGATACCACTTCATACGACAGGTATTGGAGGATGGTCTAGTCACCTTGACTAAGATTCACACACAGGATAACCCTGCAGATGTTCTCACCAAGAGTCTTGCTAAGGCTCAACATGAGCATTGCATACAGCTGGTGGGAGTTGGTTAACTTAAAGGCGTCATTTATGCCTTTAAGTGGGAGGTTGTTGGGTTAAAGTCCTAAATAACCCCTTTTTGTACATTTTTATACTTTGTCCAGGTTCAATATGAACCTGCACACATTTTTTAAAGGTCGCTTATAATAAAAGTGGGAAAACCCAAAACTCACTTATTGAGTTTTCCCCAAAAAACGTGAGCTCTCTCTCTCTCTCTCTCTCTCTCTCTCTCTCTCTCTCTCTCTCTCTCTCTCTCTCCGTTCTGCTAGCGCTTCCTCTCCTGCTGGCTTTCGCCACCCCTCTCTGCACACACTGCACTTCCTCGCGTGCTCTTTCACTTGCACACATCGCCGCGCGCTCAACATTATCGACACGTAGTGGCCCACTCCTCCATTTGAAGATCTCTATGGACCAACCCCGAAGAATTGAGCTGGTAGGATCTCAGAAAGTGGGACATCTACTAGAGATGCGAAGCCTGCTGAATAGTCAAAATCCTCAACAAAATGCGAAGACTCACTACCCTCATGCTCCCCCTGAACAAGGCCTACTATGAGAGGCACCTGCAACTAAAGCTCCAAGAGATCCAAGGTCTGTTGGACTGGTCTATCCTAGGGCAATTCAGGCTGCTCTTGAGCTGCCATCAAAGCTGATCCTCCTCGATCTCTCTGTCCAACTACTCTAGTACCTCCTCTCAATCCTGGTCTGGTCACCTCTCCTCTAGAGGTCTGTCTGAGGGCTGCTCTGTCTCTGCCAACCTCACTACCCTTCTCTATACAAGGATAGGTTGTGCCTGAATCTGTCTTGTTAGGTGCAGCGGAATGAATGTTGTATTTTCTCAAGATTAGTGATCTTTATTGCTCAAGGTTCCTTTTAGTTCTTAGGGAAGGAGAGAGCCTTCCGTCTTGTAGAGTGTTGTGATCACGAACAAAGTGAGTGGATATTGTGCGTGCAAGTGAATGAGACTGAGAGAAGGAGAGAGAAGAGATACGACACCCGAGAGGTTGTAAAACCCTCCTCCGAAGGCCCCACTCTCGTCGGCGAGAGTGGTCTACTTTGATTGCACAAAGGTGTACAATGCGAATGCAATGGACTGATGCAATGGGACTATGCCGATGACGACGACGGCGACTTGACAGCTGAAATCTGAGATCTTCTAATCGCTGAATTTCGGGACTGTTTCGGTGGCTGAAAATGATTGTTTTGGCTGCGTTTTCTTTGGCTAAAGATGGGGGAACTTTTGCAACCGATCTGGGATGTATCTGCTAACTTGCTAAAGGCTGAAAATGCTGTGTATCTGCGGCAGGTTGGGGCTGAAAGTCAAAGCGCTGCAGCAAGGCAAAAACGCTAGCTTGGCTGAAATTGTTGATGTCAAAACGCTGATTCTGCTGATGCTTTGCAATCCCAAAAACGCTGGGCTTTGGGGGCTGCCTGAAGGGGTCACAAACGCCAGGAAATGGGCTGATCTGGCGATGGCTGATTCGGGACAAAAACGCCAAGAGGAGTGGGAGGTATGGCGATGAGGGGTCATGAGGGGGGGTACTGCTGAGAAGTTGCCTGTTGAGCGGGAAGCTCCTGCTGCCTCTTCTGCTAGAAAGTGTAAACTTTGGTTTGCTTATATATTAACTTAGCAAAACTGCCCTACCTACTTCTGTAGGAAAGTCACTTAAAAATAATAAGTGAAAATCCCAATAAATAGGAAAATAGGCTAAATGCACTGGAAAATTCCCCTAACTGATGCTAATGGATTCTTATGGGAATTCCGATGATCATGCTGTGTGCAACCGGAGGATATGCGTCTATGCTAAGTGACTGGGCATGCACGGTCTACGAATAGACTCACAAAAGTGCCAGATCACTGCTAATCTAACTTGATCGGACTGACTGAACCCTGCTGTGGTGTAGCTTGTCCACGGACACACAGGGTTGGGATGTGTCACGTGACATGTCTACCTCTCTGTCTTTGTCTCTGTGTCTGCTCTCCACTGTGCTGATGATGAGCACTCTGCTGTTGTTGCCTTTGTGCGGAGTCCTGCTGTTGTGCAAAACTCTGTTGAGGCTGTGAGGGTGGACGACTCCTCCGACTAGTCTCTCTATTGTCGCACTTTAAGGCAACCCCTCACCAAGTGTCCCTATCTTGTGACATCTGAGACACTCGTTCGGTCTACCCGTGACCACAGTCCTTTGTGAGTGCAGTACCCCTTTCCACTCAAAGCTGGAAAAACTGTGGAAGGGATAGTAGCCACCTTTATAGATAGCACAGATGTTTGGATCTGCATTGAGCGTACAAATGATATGCCAAAGATCGAACCCATTTGCCTCAACATGTCTGGCAACGCTGGCAACTCACGGAAAAATATTTTAATTGGGTACTTCGGAACCTGACATCTATCCTCAAAAGCAACTAAAGAAAAATCATCATACCACGGGTGCAAAAAAAACAATCTCTCTCTCTCTCTCTCTCTCTCTCTCTCTCTCTCTCTCTCTCTCTCTCTCTCTCTCTCTCTCTCTCTCTCTTTTTGGAAAAATCAGGGCTGTATATTACTGAGTACAATATAATCCCCAACGGATGCCAAAATAGCCTATCACGTGGGGTGTACAAGCTAAATGTAAGGGTGAGAGACACTATAGTGACAACTCAACTAGAACAATCTCATGGTGGTCTGTGTGATGAGTGGAGGAGAAACCACCGAGGGGGTGCATAATGCCATGTAATCTGTCAACCTGTAAGTGTGAAGAAGTGGAGATCGGGCCCAACACCGAAGGAAGTCAAATCGACGAGCCTCGGCTGCTCTAGATGTACCTGAGGAAGAATCCCACTGCCAAATGAGGGTGTGAATGATGTCCAGCCAAATGGCAGTGAGGGTATCCGGAAGGAGCTGTGGAGCCGCACTGAGAATGTGAAGACAACGAGCTCTCCAAACATTCCATAGTGCAATGCTAGTGATGACTGAAAAGATTTCATCACGTGTCTGAGGATCCCCCTGCCAAGCAATCTGTGGTAACATAGCCAAAGTCCCTCGCCGATAACCAGTCGAGGTAAGCATAAGAGCTGGATCTGTGTTTGAGCCCTCATAGAAAAGATGCGGTCCGGGAATCGGCATCAACCAGGAGACAGATCCCCAAGTGAGAAATCCATGCTGAACACCGGCTCTGCTAAGTAAAAAGCAAACTGCTAGCCACACTACGTGAGAAGACGAGCATGACCAAGGACAGTGTGCAGGTGACTCAAGTAGTCGTAAAGGACAGCGAGTACATAACGGATCATGACCCATAGTAGCTAGCCAAGTCCCAATTGGGAGTCCTGCATGTGCAATCATCCACATGAAAAAAGAAATACGACGAGCCGCATGTAAATCCCATATGGCTGACCAGAACTGCTGTAGATAGGCATGGGAGGGACCTGAATGTAACCAGAAACGCATACGAGTGGGCTGCTCTGGGTGTTGTCTCATCAATGCTAATCTTCCAATTCTGACAGTGTACTCAAAGAATGATACAGGTGCACCGGTGGGGTTAGAGTGAGGCCAATGCCACTCTCCTGGGTCCCAATAAAGCTGAGATAGGGCACGACCCTCCCACACCCAAAGCCTCCAAAGTGCAGCATCAGCGGAAGCGAAATGGGGGTCAACACAACGACGCTTCCCGCGGGAGCCAACTACTCGTATGGCCTCCCATCGAGCGCCGGGGTAGACAAGGTGCGGAGAGGTGGTATCATATGTCAATCTAGCATGCATCCCTTGAGAGTAGTCAGTATCAACTATGAACAGCATGGTGTCTAAACGAACTAATAAGAGAGTGCTCTGAGCAAAGAGGCCTTCCCAGCCACTATGTGGAGGCATCTGAACCGTGCCTCGCACGACTGCGTCCCATTGTGAAGGAATGGCGGAGTCAATCTCAAGCAGTCTGTCTGTTACCCCGCGACCAATGTCATAATGTTCTGCCACAACATCTGCATCCAGCATACGTGTCTCATGAAACAACCGCATAGAGGCAGCAGGGCCAGTGTCCCAAGCAGCCCAATCAATGTGAGTCCTCTCTCCAAGCTGATGGGGTGGATTAACCGAAGAATCAAGAACTGCATCATTCCAAATGAGAGGCTGGCGCTCAATCTCCTCACGGCATGAGGGAGGTAAGCGTATGATAGCCCGTCGCATGGATACCCAAATCTGAAGGAGCGATCGGATGAAGGGTGAGAGAGTGCTGGTGAACAAGGGGACATCCGTAAAGAGAAAACGATACCCTGTATGCCAAGTATGACCATCTCTAGTGCCGAGGCGTGGAGTCGTTGTGGAAAGAGCGGCCTGAAGAAGCATCTTCCAAGGTTCTTGGCCGGGAAAAAGACCCCGAACAATAAGCTTGGTAAGAAGGGCGCGGCTCTGTAATTCTGGATCAATAATGCCAAGGCCGCCCGCTGACCTAGGACGAATAATCGTGGACCAACGAACTCGAGCACGAGTATCAGTAGTCCCATCTGTGCCACTCCATAAAAAGTTCCGCACTAGTCTACGGAACTGAGCTATCACACCAGAATGTAGCATCCAACAAGAGGCCGTATACCATACTGTAGCCAGAATGACCTGGTTGGCGACCAATGCACGGCCAGCCAACGACAGATGACGTGAATACCATAGTAACAGGGAATGGCCGTTTTCAGGTCTCCGTTCCCCGTTCCCATTCCAAGTTCCCGTTCCGAATCCCCGTTCCGTGTTTCAAACGCGAGTACCCGTAACAGGGAATGGCATTTTGTTCCGCGTTCCTGTTCCCCGTTCCCGTTCCGGTTTCCCGTTCCTGGTAACTATGGTGAATACCAATGACATAGCTTCCTGCGAATAGACTGTAATACGGGTGCAAACTGCTGCTGTGAGGAAACGTCAAATCCAACCTGAAAGCCCAGATATCTGCATGTCTGACCCGACTGCAGCCATGTGAAACCATCAGTTACCCCCCAAGTAGGTATGTCATCACTGCCAACTAGTAACCCATAGGATTTAGGCCAGTTAATGCGTGCACCACTGGCAATGCAAAAAACCTCCAGGGCCTCCCACATGGCATCAAGAGCTGCTAGCAAATAGCGCAAACTCTCTCTCTCTCTCTCTCTCTCTCTCTCTCTCTCTCTCTCTCTCTCTCTCTCTCTCTCTCTCTCTCTCTCTCTCTCTCTCTCTCTCTCTCTCTCTCTCTCTCTCTCTCTCTCTCTCTCATTTTACTTTGTACCCAGACATTGTATTAGATACACAAGGATTGTATCAATATGGTCTCATAGGTCATTTTGGCCTTTTGAAGACGATATAACATTCCATTTCTCTTGGGATAGTTTCCTACGACGTTAAAACTCTCTTTTTCTCAGGTGTGGGTGTGGGTGTGTGTGCGCGCTAATAAAAAGAGGAAAATGGTATCACCTTTCTATCACCCAAGTGTGGTAGATTGGTTATGCCATTTCCCTCTTAAATAAGAGGTCTTGAGTTCAACTCCTCATTGGCTAGATCTTTTAAGGTCTCTTTGGATAGTTTCCTACGACGTTAAAACTCTCTTCTTCTTCTTCATCTTCTTTTTCCTTGCAAAAAAAGGGCCCATCTTCTGTGTACATGAGAGACCTCCAGAGATGCTCAATGGCCTATCACCCAGAGGAAGTACAAAAAGAGGAGTGACAATGTGTAGGCTATGTAAACATCAAGGTGGTCTGTACAATGAATGTAAAATGAACCACTCTGGGGGTGCATAATGCCATGTGATGTGACGCTGATCCCAACGGAAAAGAACTGACGGCCACGCCCGTGTGTGAAGGAAAACGCATCGACGTTGCTCCATTGCCCTGGAGGATCCGATTGAAGAGTCCCACTGACTACGAAGAGTATATAGCAACTCGATACAGATGGTTGTCAAAATGGTGGACGTCACGGAGGACTATGAGCCTTCCACATGGTCCACAGTGTGATGCAGCATATCATGGTGAAAACTGTCTCGACGGCAGAAATCCAACTGGTGACTTGCATCTGGGATCATTTGTAGAGTGCCCAGTAAATAACCCAAGGGAGTAAGCAGGAAGACCAAATCTGTCGACAAGCCCTTAAAAAGGTGTGTGGCCCCAGAAATTGCAAAAGCCATGCAACTGCTACCCACGTCACGAACCCATCATGGATACCCACTCTAATCAACAAACAACAAACTGCCATCTACATTGGTTGCACATAAGGACAAACCCAGAAACAGTGTCTCAAAGCTCTGAAGTACATCTCAACAACCCAAAAACCTAAACCGAAAAACAAGAAAATGAAGAAACAAAACAAAAGGAAGGAAACCGCAAAGAGAAAACAAACCCAAAAACAGAGTCTCAAAGACTCAAGCTTTGAAGTACATCTCAGCAACCCAAAAACCTAAACCGAAAAACAAGAAAATGAAGAAACAAAACAAAAGGAAGGAAATGGCAAAGAGAAAACAAAAACTCTCAAGACAAATTTCACCCAACTCACGCACCCACCCACACTAAGACACAAATACCCACTCAAACCCCCAAAATCTAGTCATGAGGGTACAAAGAAGACAAGACACACAAAAACTTACTCCACTCATACAACCTACACACGCACACATACACTAGAGTAAGAAATTGTGAATAACAAACAATAAAGGAAGACAAACAGCACGCGAAAAGACGAAAAGGTGAGACCAAAAGAAACGTCCCACCCAAGAGCCAGCACCTAGGAGCTATCGAGTCCAGCATCGTCTGAAAGACCGAGAAGATCACCAAGCTTGTCGGGATGTAGCGCCCCTTTGCTTGCAAGGTTCGTTCTAGGCTTGGCAAAAGCAAAATTGGGGATTCCCAACTCTACCCTGTGTCCCGACCTCAACTCTGACTATGGTTGCATCGCCGTGTCACCATTGTTCGCCGACCACAACCCACGCTATGATGACCTTGCCTACACTTAGCCCACTGCATGGCAGGTTTCTGCTTGGACATTTGGCGCCTTCGGCTGAATTTGATGGCCTCAATTGCTCCTAGTGCGGTAGCTCTCTCTCTCTCTCTCTCTCTCTCTCTCTCTCTCTCTCTCTCTCTCTCTCTCTCTCTCTCTCTCTCTCTCTCTCTCTCTCTCTCTCTCTCTCTCTCTCTCTCTCTCTCTCTCTCTCTCTCTCTCAGAAAAGCATAGTTGACATTCTATTACTTGACCCCCCTTGGAGCGCCCAAATTGGTGTTTACCATTAGGGGGAGTAAAATCTGTTACATGAGAAGCCCATAGGCAATTAACATATGACCCACAACATAAATACTGAAAATAGATGTCACGTGCACATGGCTCTATGAGCCACGTGGACATGCTTCATTGACTTCTAGAGCCAGTTTTCCCTTCTTCCTAGATAAGGGTGTCTAGAATCCTAGGAGGATTAGTACCGGCAATTTTGTGAGCCTATTCATAGGAGCAGCGTGTCCGAACTAGGCCATTAGATCAGGTTTTCCAATTTTGGAACCCTCTTGCATAAATGGTTGTACACGCATTTTGACAGATGTTATTACACTACGGTGGGCATCTAGCATGACATGCATATAGTTCTAGGTTAGAGAAATAAAATGAGCCATGCCTTGCGTCAATCAAATTTTCGGGTGGAAAGATGTGCGACAATTTCACCCAAACTAACCCCCTCGACCTAAATTTTTAATAAATCATTTTAATGATTTATTTGTTGGGTGTGGTGGACGGATTGCCCTACCTAATTCGTGACAAGTATAGTGAAGGTTTTGTCAAGGTCAATTTCATACTTACCTAGGATCATCATTCCCCTACACAACATCCCCATCGACCTCTGGACATTGTATTCTACCAATTGCATGACGCGAAAAATGTACGTAAATTTTTCTCTCAACCGGATAAAGAGAAGCCAAAACCAGCTGACTTCGCCCTCCCAAGGTACGGTCTTTTGGGTTACCGATTCTCTTTGCTCGTAAGAAACCAAACTCATTTCAGTTTTGTGTGGATTTCAGGGCACTCAAGACAAGGATGGTCAAATTCCAAAAGCCAAGACCTCACATGGCCATTCCTTTGCAGCGTTTACGGGAGGCACAGAAGTTTCCAAAAGTGAACCTGTCGAGTTGCCGTCACAGGGGTGGACTTCCAAGGAGCAATCCAAAAGAGACACCGAAGATCATTGTCACCAAGCCGAAGCGTTTTCCAATGCTTCAACTTCAATTTGGCATAAGGAGGAAGCGAAGCAACATTTCCTCAAATTCAAGGATCGACATACACGTGAAGATGCTTTGGACGAGGAATTTTTCACAGACTACCCGGATTTGCTAGCCTCATAAAAGGAGGCCATGCAGATCAAACCGGTACCTCACCTTAAGCAGGAAAGGATGTCACATTTACATGGCTCTGTGTGCCACATGGACAAGCTTCATCGACTTCCAGAGCCAGTTTTCTCCTTCTTCCTAGATAGGAGTGTCTAGAATCCTAGGAGGATTAGTATCGACAATTTTGTGAGCCTGTTTGTAGGACTTGCATGTCCGGACGAGTCCATTAGATTAGGTTTCTTAGTTTTGGGACCCTCTTGCATAAATTGTTATACACGCGTTTTGACAGATGTTATTACACTAAGACGGGCATCTAGCATGACGTGCATATAGTTCTAGGTTAGAGGAATCCAACGAGCCATTCCTCGCGTCAATCCGATTTTCGTGTGGACATATGTGCGACAGTTTCACCCAAACTCACCCCTCCCTCGACCTAACTTTGTAATAAATCATTTTAATGATTTATTTCTTGGGTGTGGTGGACGGATTGCCCCAGGAGCCTAGCCTTTGAAATCAGATTGAGATAGTGCTAGTGAAGAGCAGAGCCAGTCCCGGTGTTTTGCAAGATTCAGCCCTAGCATTTTCAGCCAGTAGCAACGTTTTGGTGTTTCCTCGCCAAATCGGCCCTCGCTCTGCAAGTTCCAGCAGATCCGCCAGTGTGGTTTCAAGTTTTCAGCCCGTTCCATTGCCAGAACACGGCTCAGAACTGCATTCGCATGCTTCCCGTTGCGGTCCACTACTTCGATAGCCCATTGAGCCTCCCCTCGGCCATTCCCTCGCCGGCATCGAGTGCTCACATTGCTGTCCATCATCACTGTCATCGAGATCTGGGTTTTCAGCCTTGCTTTATGCAAGAGATCTGCTGCGTTTTACGTCGCAGCTCTGTGTTTTTGCAGCCAGCTTTCAGCCCTTCATTCCTCTCACATCGAGAGCGCAATGTAAGGTGCAACAGAATGAATGTTGAACTTTGCTCAAGATGAGTGCTCCGAACTGTGCTCAAGGTTTCTTTTACTTATGGAAAGGGAGAGCCTTCCGTTCTTTAATGAGAGAGTTCAATGGACACAAACAAAGTGAATGGACACTGTGAATGGAAGTGCATGAGACTGACGTAAAACCCACCTCCAAGGGCCCCACTCTCGTCGGCGAGAGTGGTGGTCTACTATTGATTGCACAAACTGGTACAAACTGAATGCATGTGGCTGATGCAAGTCGAGGCTAGATTGATTACGACGACGGTGATGGCGACACCGATCTATGGCTGAAAACTGACGCCTTTGTGCTGTTGTCCAAAGACGCAAATGGCTGAAATCTGACGCTTCTTAGCTGCTGTCCAAAAACGCTGATAGGCTGAATTCTTAATGGCTGAATTTCTGCTGGTCTTTATGGCTGAAATCTGCTGGTCTTTAGGGCTGAATTCTGCTAGTCTTTATGGTGGTAAAGGCTGAAAATTACTGATGCTTGTCTGCTGAAAACGCCATGCACAGAGAGGGCGATGGAGGTTTAGAAAACGCTAGGCTGCACTTTCGTCCTGGAGGAAAAACGCTAGCAAGAAGTAGGTGCTATGGCAATGAATGCTTGCTGGAAATGCCAATGGCTGAGGTCTTCACGCGATGGGTATCTGCTGAGGAAACAGGCGATGGTTATCTGCTGAGGAAACAGGTGATGGGTATCTGCTGAGGAAAACGCCAAGGCTGATGTTGACGAAAAACGCTAGGGACTGAGACTGTCTCGCTTGGAGGGAAAAACGCCACCAAAGGAGGTTGCTGAGAAGTTGTCTGTTGAGCACTGGTGCTCCTGCTGCCCCTTCTGCCAATTAGTGCTAGCCTAGGTTTGCTTATATACAAACTTACTCAATTTGCCCTACCTACTTTCCAACAAAAGTCACTTAAAAATAATAAGTGAAAAATGTCAAAAATAGGGAAAATAGGCTAAATGCACTGGAAAATTCCCTGATGGATTTTGACGGGAATGCTTATGATCATACTGTGTGCACGAGAGGATATGCATCTACACTAAGTATCTGGACATGCACGGTCTACGAACAGACTCACAAAAGTGCCAGAACACTTCTAACTCTAGACTGACTAGATTGATTGAACCCTTGTCGTGTTGTAGCTTGTCCACGGACACATAGGGTTGGATGTGTCACGTGACACGCAAATCAGCCCTTGATCTACCCCTTGGTGGCAATCCGCAATAGATCAATCTTTTAGCATGAATGCTCAATTGAGGAGACACGAGAAGCTCCACATTCATATTTATTTGAACGATCATGATGCTTACTATGATCTGAGAGGTTTGAAATGCTATATGTGGAGAACGGTAACAAAGTGGAAAGCTCATAGCTATCATGATAGAGAAGAATGCCAACTACCTTGTCATCAAAATATAATACAAGTTCTGAGCAGGGTCCCAGTGTATGTAATCCCTAAGGCATTCACAATCCCTAAGGCATATGTGAATGGAAGTCCCCATATTAGAAAGATTGACTACAATGAACTCACAAAGCTTGGGACTCCAGCGAGAAATTTTATTGGGAAACCGACCTGCCTACAAATGTATGAATGCAGTCAAAGATGAGATGAAGTCAACCCCTCAAACACTGCACATTGCTAGAAAGATTCTCAATCATAGAGTGGCTACTTTACTGGAGAAAAACGCATAAGTTGTAGAGGCAAGATTACACTACGAGAACAGTCTAGGGGAGGAGGAATGCAAATGGTGGGAAAAGTCTCCTCGAAGATGTCCCATACTAAGGTGTTGCAACAGTTCCTCACGAGCTCATGAAGTGGATGACTTCTCGAATTGACAGTGCTATGGAGGCTGAGTGGACGAGAGAGCGGAGAGGATGAGAAAAATAAGAGAGATTATATTATGTTTTCTTAGCCTTTACATAGGCTTACATCTTGTTCACACACAATGATGGTTGATCAAGTTGGGCTGACCTAACAATCCCCCCCATTCAGCCAAACTTGGTGTACATTAAAATGGAAATTATCTCACCCCCAAAAAAGCATGTCGTATGCCTATGCTAGGATCACTTGATTCATCAGGTGGTTCCCACCGAATTCATCACCTGGTTCAATTGGATACAACTGGCACTGTTGTCTAGGTTCACGTGATACATCAGGGAGGTTCTTTGCTAGATTCATCACCCCGGTTCAATTGGATAGATCTAGCAGACTCGAGCATCATATCATAATCATGGGGAAGGTCTTACCTCCACTCATTCTCATGCCAAGGTAGTGTCTAATCTCGTTTCATTGTTCATCACAGTTATGTTCATGATTACAATTACAATAATGGGGGGTTTCTTCAAGAAAACTTATATCACTTTATAGCAATGCATTCTTCATCAATGAGATTCAACATACATTCCTTAACAGTAGTATGAACATCCTCTTGAGTAAATAAGGCCATAATTATTTTGATTTGATATAAGAAAAGCTTAATGAAAACAATTGAAAACTGGGCGTGCAGTCGTGGGAATCTGACATCAGTGATTACGTTATTGTGTGTGTGTGTACGTGCGCCCACCGTTGCTGCCAACACCGTCGGCGCTGCTCTGTGATGGGCTTGACCGCCTGAGACGCCACCGTATGTGCGTGCTCCTTTGCCACCAACGGGCTGAACTTCTTGTTCGTGCCTCTTTGTTCACCGCCCTGAGGGGCTATATAAGCTGATGTTGCGTTCTTGACACGCAAATTGGAGCTCTAGAAGCAAACCTGCAGAGGCGTGAAGTCCAAGAAGGGCCATAGCTTGCAACTCGAGTCTTCCTTTGTCCTCTGGAAATCCTGCGTGTAGTAGTCACACATACGAGCAACCAGGGCCATATACACGTACAGATTTCAAGGGGGGGCAGCTCAACAAAACATCAAGTATCACCTCCTCCTTGCAGGCTCTATCCGGCTCTGCTTTTAAGGTGCAGCGGAAGTGAATGTTGAACTTTGCTCAAGATGAGTGCTCCGAACTGTGCTCAAGGGTTCCTTTTACTAAAGGAAGGGAGAGCCTTCCGTTCCTTTAGTGAGAGAGTGCAATGGACAGAAACAAAGTAAATGGACACTGTGAGTGAAGGTGCTAAGACTGAAAGATAGAGAGAGAAGAGATTACGACACCAAAGATGTTGTCAAACTCTCCTCCAAAGGCCCCACTCTCTATGGCGAGAGCGGTCTACTTATGATTGCACAAATCTCTACAATGCTTGGGACTTGCCGACGATGTTGACGACGATGATGAATTCTGACTCTATGTCGGTGACGATGTCGATGACGACGATGCGCTGAAAACGCAGATGCTGAAATCTGCGTTTTCCGGGCTGAAACTGCAAACTTCGCGGGATCTGACCATGCAACGAGGATCTGCTACGGGAAGGTGAGATCTGCGAGGTTCGGGACTTCTACTGCGGAGTCTGATTGCTGAAAACTGAAAACGCTGGTACTTGTGGAGATTCCATCGCGAAGATCTGCAAAAACGCTGAAAGGCCTTGTAGATGCAAAAAACGCTGAAAGGCCTTGTAGACATAGTTACCAGGAACGGGAAACCGGAACGGGAACGGGGAACAGGAACGCGGAACAAAATGCCATTCCCTGTTACGGGTACTCGCGTTTGAAACATGGAACGGGGATTCGGAACGGGAACTTGGAATGGGAACGGGGAACGGAGACCTGAAAACGGCCATTCCCTGTTACTATGCTTATAGATGCAAAAACGCTAGGGCTGAAAATCCTCCTACTGCTGCCGGATGTCCTGCAAATGCAAAACGCTAGGCTTCTTGTCTTGTCTTGCTGCTTCCGGGGCTGATCTGCTGTGCACAAAACGCCAGGCTGCCTGTGGATGAAAACGCTAGGTCCTTGCAGATGCAAAAACGCTAGCCCTGCTGATGTGGGGGTCTTGCTGAGAAGGTGCCTGTTGAACACAGTGGTTCCTGCTGCCTCTTCTGCCAGAAAGTGCTAGCTCTGGTTTGCTTATACATAATCTTAGCAAAATTGCCCAACCTACTTTCCAACAAAAGTCACTTACTAAATAAGTGAAAAATCTATGACATTGATTGGAAACGCTAGGCCCGCTACTGCTGCTCGCCCCCCCCCCCCCCCCCCCCCCCCTTTGTTGTTGCGCCATCGCTCTCCTCCCCCCCCCTCCCTCCCCCCGCTGCCCCTTCGCTGCCCCCCCACCCCCTTCAGCCCCTGCGCACTGCCTCTCAACCCACCCGCTGCCCCCCCCTATCTGCGCGCGCTGCCCCATTAGCTGCCGCAGCCCGCTGCCCCCCCCCTGTCTGCGCGCTGCCCCTTAGCTGCCACAACCCGCTGCCCTCCTCTCGCTCTGCCTTCCCCGCTCCATCCCCCCCGCTCGCTACTGCTTGTGCACCCGCACATTGCACGGCTGCCCTCTTCGCCCTCGTTGTCTCCTCATCACCCCCCCCCCCCCCCCCCCCCCCCAATCCTCTTCGCCCCGAAGGCCCTCTACACCTGGCTCGGTAGCACTTTCTCTTCGGAAAAGTGCCTGGCTGACTTGTTTGCAGGTATCTTCTTCGCCGCCCGCTTCTTCGACTCAGCAGTAGACACAGATGGAGGCTCCAGCTTCACCTCAGAGGGACTCGCCTGAAGCCCCCTCGCCCGACCCCGCTGAGCCCACCATTCGACTTGCTCTTACGCCGGCAGAGCAAGCGAGCCTTGCCACAGAGGTAGAACGCTTGCAGGCGACTTCTGTCATCTGCAAGGTTCTCGGCACTCGTCCCAGCAGAGGAGAGCTGCGAGACCTTCTCCAGGCCCGCCTCCTCGCAGAGGTGGGCAAGATCTTGGATGTCCAGATTCTCGAACGGGGGTACTACCAGATTGAGTTCGAGACTTCCGAGATGGCCTCCAAGGTCATAGCTATGAGTCCATTGGCCATCCGAGCATCACGCGCCCACTTTCGACAGTGGCGACATGGTTTTGACCCGTCTTCGGATGTGCTAGTAGAGGAGGCAGACATCCCCATCTCAGTCTGCTTTCCAGGTTTACGGAGGGAGTACCTTCCACTTCTCTCCAGGATTGGCTCCGCCATCGGAACTGTCCTGGAGACACCTCGTACGGCAGCATCAGTAGCTGCCAAGGCGGCTGGCATCCCTTCAGTTCGAGTTTTGGTCAGAGATACCCACACGCTCCCGAAGGTCATCCTTCTGCCTCGGGTGAGTGGGGGTTGGTTTAGACAGAGTGTGGAGTACTCGGGTCTCCCGAACCAGTGCTTCATTTGCAGACAGATGGGCCACCTAGCGAAGGCCTGCCCACGGAGGAGACCACGACCCACACCCCAGCCTCAGCCTCAGCCTCAGCCCCAGCCTGCCAAGGCTGGGCCGTAGCCACAGCCAACGACACAGAGCACAGATTCAACGCCACCCTCCGAGCCTGGGGCTCCAGCGGAGGAGGGGTGGCAGCAGGCCCGTGGCCGTCGACGCCAAGGGCCACAGCGACAACCTGGCACTCAGAGTGGCCCCCAGGTGCCTACTCAGCAGCAGTGGATTCCCACGGGGAGCCGCTTTGGTCCTCTTGAGCCAGCCACCACCTCCGCTTCACCCTCGCCAGCCGCTCCGCCTTCCGATCTCCCCTCCTCCTCCTCATGCCCTCCCCCGCCCTTTGCTACCGCTCACTCCCCACCTCGCCCCCCCCATGTCTCTGCCGCCCCACCCCGCTTCTCCTCTCCCCCGCCCCCCCCAGCCCCTTCTCCCCCTCCTCCTGCTTCAGTACCACAGTCGGCTCAGGAGACTGGACCCTCGCCGTCGGCTAGGAGATCTCTTGGCAGCGCCTTCGCCACGAGTCGCCTAGCGAGAGAGGGTCAGCCCTTCATGCGGCCCCCTCTGCAAATTCAGACATCTCCTCTTGCAGCTATCCCTCGTGGTTTGACGAGCATTGACCTCCGACGCCGCTGGGATTTCTTCGATTACGGGTTTACTCGTTTTCTTGGCGATTCCGCAGCAGACCACGAGGCAGCCTGCTTCAGAGTCCACGCTTTGTTCCTCGCCGCTAGGGGGACAGAGGCCTTGGACTCAGCAGTTGGTTTCTCCTTCCCCCTCTGTGGCAGGACTGAGACAGAGTGGTCCCTCGACTCAGTGGTGGGATGGTTGCATACACAGGTTCTCGAGTTCTCTCACCACATGGGAGAACTTGGCATTACAGATTTGCTGCAGACTTTGTGGCCACTGGCTAAGTTTGCGGTGACACCCCCAGATTCAGCAGGATGTAGACACATTGTGGTGTACTTTTTTCCTGATACGCAGTGTTTGCCTTGCTATGTATTCATTCATGAGGACTCCTGGACAGAGGAGGTTGCTTTACGCACGGCTCGCTCTACTTGGGCTTGGACCAGGCACTCACTGCAGTCTCGCCTATCTAGAGGACGCTCGGATGCGGATTACTCCCCATCCAAGCCTGCTTCGAAGATAGCTCGTCTTCCTGCTGCGGCAACATCTGTTCTCTCTCGCTCCCCATGAGGATCGTCTCGTGGAACGTGCAGGGACTAGGTGGACCCCAGTTTCAGCGACAACGGGGCCGATTGCGTCAAGAGCTTCAGCGTTGCCTTGTGGGAGGAGAGATTGATCTCCTTATGCTTCAGGAGCACCATTTGTCTGAGAGCCGCATTCGGTGATGTGGTCAGATTTTGCGTAGACGCTATGATACCTTTTGGTCAGCTGCTTTTGGACCTGGAGGCATCCAGGGTGGGTTATGTATGACTATTGCGGACTCATTACAACAGGCCATTGTGGGCAGAGGGATTATTGTACCAGGCAGGGCTCAGTGGATTACTATGCAGGTTCAGGGTAGCCTTGTGGGTTTCCTGAACATCTATGCGCCCAATGTGGCGAGTGCTCGTACAGAGTTTTGGTCACAGATTGTTGAGTCTTTGCCACAGGTTGACCAGTGGTGTGTAGGAGGGGACTTCAACATGTTGGAGGACCCTTCTGACAGGATCGGAGGCAGCCATGCTACTTTGCATGGAGTCGAGTTAGCAGCTTGGGAGAGGTTATGTATGACGTTGAGGGTCTCGGATACATGGCAGCATTCTGGCTTTGTGAGGCCTCCAGAGAGTCTTGCCTTCTCTAGATCGGACCGCAGAGTGGGAGGAGTGAATCTATCGCGCATAGATCGCTTCTACACTAGTGACCACTTCAGTGACTTGGGGGGATCAGTGGGCATCCTGGCAGGGACATCCTTCTCGGACCATGCACCAGTGATCCTCACAGTGGCAGACAGGCAGAGGAGTGGGAGCACGATGCTTCGCATCCCAGAGCGGGTCTTGTTGGACTCAGCACTCAGAGAGAGGGTCGAGGCTCTATGGAAAGAGGGCATGGACAGCCAGGCTCCACCTGCAGACAGAGTGGCCTCAGGCCTAGCTCAGCTTAGCCACTTCTTTCTCCAGGAGTCTCTGGCTCGACGGGCTGCAGCGAGAGAGGAGGAGCAGCGTCTCAGACGAGGCATTGCTTCACTACAGAGGATGCAGGAGCAGCATCCAGACAGTCCATGGTTGGAGGAGCAGTTACAGCAGGCTCGACAGGAGCTTGCTTGCACAGAGGAGAGGCGCCATGAGTTTGCCTTTCACCGACAGGCATCTCAGTGGACTCAGGTGGGTGACAGAGTGACAGGTGCTTTTTTTGAGGCAGTAGGACCTCGGCACTCGCATGCCAAGGTCAATCAGTTGAGGAGACCCGATGGGTCAGTTGTTTGTGAGCCAGAGGATATGCGTGCAGTTGCTACTGACTTTTACCGTGAGCTACTGTCGGCTGAGCCCGAGTCAGAGAGACAGGATGCATGCAGGGAGCAGGTTTGGGCACAGATGCCTTGTCTTGTGACTGAGGAGATGCGGCAGAGGCTTGAGTTACCTCTTCAGCTTGAGGAGCTGCACACGGCTCTTAGGGCCCTCCCTCGTGGTAGCTGTCCAGGTGAGGATGGGCTGACTTTCAGCTTCTTCTTGGAGTACTGGGACCTGCTTGGCCCAGATCTTTGTAGTGCCTTTCAGTACATTCTGCACACAGGAGTGATGCCGGATAGCATGAGTGAGGGCCTGATTTACCTCATTCCAAAGGAGGGTGGCTCCTTGGATGAGATTCGACAGTGGCGCCCCATCACCATTCTCAACTCAGCCTACAAAATTCTTGCCAAGGCTCTGAGTTTGAGGATTCAACCACTTTTGGAGAGCCTTATACATGGGACTCATACAGGTTTTGTCAAGGAACGCAGTATCCTTGACAACATCTTCACTTTTTGGGAGGCTTCTGTCCTTGCACGGCTCCGTGGGGAGGACCTTGTGATTCTTCTTCTTGATTTTGAGAAGGCATACGACAGAGTTGACTGGGACTTTCTAGAGGGCACGCTACGCAGGATGGGCTTCTCAGAGGCTTGGATCAGAGGGGTGTCAGCTTTGTACAGACACGCTCACAGTCAGGTGCTTTTGGCAGGAGGTAGAGGTGAGCGCTTCATGCTCACACGATCCGTCAGACAGGGTTGTCCTCTTGCCCCTTTTCTCTTTCTATTCTGTGCGGAGGCGATGAGCAGATTTTTGGTGTCACAGCAGGTTGATTTGAGGGGCTTAGCACTCCCTATACGGGGAGATGAGCTTCTGGACGCTGAGTTTGCCGACGACTCAGCCTTGTACTTAGAGGGCCAGGAGGCCAATTTACACAGATGTGGGCAGGCTTTGGAGACCTTCTGCTGTGCATCGGGCGCACTGATCAACTAGAGAAAGACAGTGGCTTTCTCAGTTGGTAGTGCTCCTGTGCCAGATTGGATGCCAGGAGAGGGTTTCAGGTGGATTCCTCCAGGGACTGCAATTCGGTACTTGGGTTGTCAGGTTGGTTTGGATTTGTCCCCCGAGCAGCAGATTGCTCCTCTTCTCCTGTCCATCAGGAGAAAGCTGTTACATTGGAGCTCAGCACGACTTTCGCTGGCTGGTAGAGTAGTAGTTGCCAACCAGGTGTTGTTGGCGACTATGTGGTACATCACTTCTTGCTGGATCTTCTCGAGTTCTTGCATCAGCCTGGTAGAGAGGCTGATCAGGAACTTCCTTTGGTCAGGTCGCGACACTCAGATTGCCCGAGCCAAGGTGGCTTGGTCGGTCATCACACTTCCTTGTTCTCAGGGAGGGCTTGGGATCATTGATCCAGCACAGCAGAGCAGAGCCCTTCTTGGGAAGTTCGTCGTCAGAGGACTTCTTCCAGGCGAGGAGCCCTGGAAGGAGTTCTTGTTGCAGAGGCTTCGTGCCAGGGTGCCTCAGTCAGGAGGCCCTTGGCAACCTTCGACCAGATGGATCTTTACAGAGTTGCGCCGAGTTGGTTTGAGCAGGAGACTGGAGGACCGATTCGCTGTGAGTTTGCTTCGTTCTTGGGAGCTATTGCGGCGTGGCCTAGAGCAGCGACAGCCGACGTGCACGGAGGAGCGCCTACAGCAGCCCCTCGTCTGGAACCCCATGGTTAGCACGCAGAGAGGCCACTTGGTTGGGAGTAGGCCTCATGTTTCTTGGGGTCCCATGGCAGCAGGTCCAGCGCGCTCTCTAGGTGACTGGCTAGAGTTCACAGGTTTGTCAGAGGAGGTGCAGGTTGTCCAGCTACAGGGCATGAGAGGGGTTCAGAGCATGTGTCAGGACATCTCAGAGTCAGTTCCAGCTGATTGGCTCACGCCTCTCGAGCCAGTAGCACCCCGGTGGATGGGAGCCTTCACACGACTGGAGGTTCTCATTTCAGTCAGGGCTTGCTCAGAGACTGTCCCAGCCCTGTTCTTCGAGCTTCAGGGTGGGGGACGATTACAGAGAGTTGCAGTAGAGGCCCCGCAGGTAGCAGAGTGTTGTTTCCAGAGGATCCGAGTTGTGGGCATCTGTGGGAGGACTTGCGTCATAGACCCTGACCCAGCAGCTCTTGAGACAGGACACTGGAGGCTATGGGCTTGGGAGTGCTGTCCATTGGCACGAGTACAGTGGGATCCTGGTGAGTGGCTTTGGAGGGACCCATTCTCTTCTGCAGACCGCCCAGGAGTCCCTTTCTTTCAGTACACTGTTCGGCTTGGACGTCATATACTTGCAGCACAGAGAGAGGCCCGCCCCGCTACAGCACGTCATTGGCAGGAGGAGGGTCTCAGTTGAGTTCTTGGCAGCTTTTTGGCAGAGGCTGTGGGACTCCAGACAGCCGAGGCGCGTCACCTTGTTCCAGTGGTTGGTTGCACACAGAGCCACAGCAGTAGGGAGCTGGCTTGTACATAGTGGTCTCTCGGCCGCATGTACAGCCTGTGACCAGTTGGTGGAGAGTCAACGACACTGTCTTTGGGATTGTCCCTCGGCCCAGCAGGTGTGGCTACGAGTTCTTCGGCTGATGCCTGCCCTCTCTACGGCTCGACAGTACACTTGGGGGGCGGCGGCTTGGTCCACCCTCACGGACCCGGCACTTCAGTTTGAGCTATCTTCCACCAGCAGGATGATAGTGATACAGGGGGGTCGACCTACACTCCAGCCTGCTACAGACCTTACTCCACAGGAGTGGAGCAGTGAGAGAGCGGAGTGTTAGGAGCTCATCAGCGGCCTAGCTCTCTGGTTCATCTGGCGGGCCCGTTGTTTCCGCATCTTTGAGGCTCGCCTTGTACCACCAGCAGAGATTGTTCGTGACTTTTGGCTAGAGCTGATCCATACTCTCACCAGAGGACAGCTTGAGGGACTACAGGGCAGCTCCGACCGCATGCGGGAGCGCCGCGAGGCTTTCCTTCGACTCTGGCGCCCTGGGTCGTTTTACTCCATGGTCCAGGGGGTGCTCAGATGGCACTACTGTCCACCTGTGTGGCTTTTCCCTCCTCCCATCTCTTAATTTAGCCCCATTGTATATATGCTGTTTTTTCATTGGGAGTGTCTCCCCATCATGCTTGTTGTAGCCCTCTCTTGCAGAGGTGGATGTAGCCCTATGGGCAGCTTTCATTAACTAATAGAAGGATCTTTTTCTCGGAAAAAAAAATAAATAAGTGAAAAATGTCAAAAGTAGTAAAAATAGGTTAAATGCACTCGAAAATTTTCCTGATGGATTCTGATGGATTCTGATGGAAATGCTTATGATCATGTTGTGCGCAACCGGAGGATATGCATCTAATCTAAGTGACTAGTCATGCACGATCTGCGAGCAGACTCACAAAAGTGCCAGATCACTTCCTATTCTAGACTGACTTGCTTGACTGAACCCTGGTCGTGCTGTAGATTGTCCACGGACACAAGGTTGGATGTGTCACGTGACATCCCCTCCTTTTCAAAGTGAGGTACTGGTACTGAACTGTATGGCGTCGAGGAAGATCGCCAATAGCATCCGGAATCCTGGAAAGGACTCTTCGCGGCCCACTCTGATGTGTGGGTCGTGCAATACTAGAACTTCATAAAGGTTTGCAACGCTTGCTTCTTTGGGCCGCACCGAAAGCGACACAGTCTTCTGAGTCTCCTTCCTTGCTTCAACTTCGTCTATAGACGTAGGTCCACCTTCTTCAAGAATCTCCAAGGCTGAAAATTCCTGAAACCACTTCCAACACAAAAACATGAACATACCTATTCCATGTAAAGTGACTGGAAAAAATCTTGTCTTCCTCAAAGACTGTGCATGCAATGTAGATGAATAAAGAGATGGAGTGCCAAACCGTTCACCACACACACGCAAACAATGAGATCGAATCTTGTCGTGCTGATCTAAATCAATCAACTGTGGCAAAACACAATGGAAATGCCCATGCTTGGTGCTCATACTTTCTTGTGCACTTTCTACAACTGTGTCATGCCAAGGAAGAGACATGGAATGTGACTTCTCCTTGAATGCATACTTTTCAGCTTTTCATGAGTAATCTACATACATCCGTGCTCATTCATGAGTAAAACGAGCGTCGTACAATATGTCATGCCTAAAAAAAGGGATCACATAAAGACGTTGACTAAAAATACAAGAAACGATCACGAATGAAACACTCAAACAATGCGTGCTGACGAATCATTCGAACACAGTACTTCCTATAAGGGTTCTTTGGACCTAGGCTCGAGAGCCAAGATTGGTTCATCGTGTTTGATCGAATCTGCCTTGGGGGGGGGGGGGGGGGGGGGTGCTGTGGACCTCGACTCGAAAGCCAAGATCGATTCTTCGTGATTGATCGTCTCTGCAATGAGATTAGCTTCACTAGAGAAAGTATCAACGAAACCATCAACCTCGTGAACAATCACATCATCATGCTCGTGAATAATCACATCATCTTCCTGCAAATCATCATGCGTGTGAGAAATCACATCTTGATCATGTAAATCATTATGCTTGTCAGTATCATCCAAATCATCATGCTCATCATTATCATTCAAATCATCATGCAAATCATGTAGTTCCTGTGTGTCATGCTTTGGAGACGAAGAGACTAAGAGAGTGTCCTTTTCCCAAATCTCTTGTATCTGTGCTTGCACTTGAGAAGAGGGTCGCAACATCTCTTTCATGTGTCGGTCGTTCATGGCTTTTCTTGCTTTGTTCTCGCGATCCATTTTTGCTTTTCTTTTTGCGCATTCACGATCAAATTCTACCATTCTTTCTGCTCTTCTTGCTTCGCGTTCTAACTTCCTGTCCATCATCATCATGTCGAAAGCCTCCACAAGAGTTAGTGCAATCGTTGATGGAAAAGGGAGAGTGTCGGAAAAACCTCTTGGTGGGAAAAATTATTCTTCGCCTCTCTCATGCTCATCATTTCCAAGCGAAGTATCCATTCCGCTTCGAGTGATGACCATCCACTGAAGTCGTGGGTTCTTGTGGTCTTGGGTTCTTAAGTTCACGAGGAACTTGGGTTCTTACGGGTCTTGGTTCTTGAGTTCTTGAGGTTCTTGAGGGTCTTGAGATTCTTGAGTTCTTGCGGTTCTTGAAATTCTTGCGGTTCTTCTTTCTCTTCCAATCTGTGTGAGAGAAGAATCTTCTCTTCACCCGAGTTCTGCTCTTTTCTGCGGGCGCACCACTTGCCTTGCGCTCACACCAAGGTTGCTTTTTCCCACCTCACGTCGATTGGCCGGCCACTAAGTGCACGGTCTGCTCTCAATGAGTGAAAAGAGGCACAAGGGGAGGCTGGACAAGCCCTTCTTTCTTGGGTTTCCTGTCACTCTTCAAAAACACGATTAAGAATTGACACGCACTAGAAGACTTGGCTTATGTGCGACCGCAACAAGCAAAAAAATTTATGTGGTTCCTTCCTTGAGTGATATAAAACACTGCCAAAGCTCTGATACCAATTTAAGGTGCAACGGAATGAATGTTGAACTTTGCTCAAGATGAGTGCTCCGAACTATGCTCAAGGATTCCTTTTACTTATGGAAGGCTTCCTTTAGTGAGAGAGTGCAATGGACACAAACAAAGTGAATGGACACTGTGAGTGAAGGTGCTGAGATTGACAGATAGAGAGAGAAGAGATTACAACACCAAAGATGTTGTCAAACCCTCCGCCGAAGGCCCCACTCTCTATGGCGAGAGTAGTCTACTTATGATTGCACAAATCTCTACAATGCTTGGACTTGCCGACGATGTCAACGACGATGAGGACGACGATGAGATGGGCTGAAATCTGCAAATCTTTATCTGCTGAATTCTGACTCTATGTCGGTGACGATGTCGATGCGACGACGATGTGCCGAAAACGGAGATGCTGAAATCTGCGTTTTCCGGGCTGAAACTGCGGGATCTGACCATGCGATGAGGATCTGCTGCGGGAAGGTGAGATCTGCGAGGTTCGGGACTTCTACTGCGGAGTCTGACTGCTGAAAACTGAAAACGCTGGTACTTGTGGAGATTCCGTCGCGAAGATCTGCAAAAACGCTGAAAGGCCTTGCAGATGCAAAAACGCTAGGGCTGAAAATCCTCCTCCTGCTGCCGGATGTCCTACAAATGCAAAACGCTAGGCTTCTTGTTCTGTCTTGCTGTTGCCGGGGCTGATCTGCTGTGCACAAAACGCCAGGCTGCCTGTGGATGAAAACGCTAGGTCCTTGCAGATGCAAAAACGCTAGCCCTGCTGATGTGGGGGTCTTGCTGAGAAGGTGCCTGTTGAACACACTGGTTCCTACTGCCTCTTCTGCCAGAAAGTGCTAGCTCTGGTTTGCTTATATATTATCTTAGCAAAATTGCCCTACCTACTTTCCAACAAAAGTCACTGAATAAATAAGTGAAAAATGTCAAAAATAGGAAAAATAGGTTAAATGCACTAGAAAATTTCCCTGATGGATTCTGATGGGAATGCTTATGATCATGCTGTGTGCAACCGGAGGATATGCATCTAATCTAAGTGATTGGTCATGCATGGTCTGCGAGCAGACTCACAAAAGTGTCAGATCACTTCCTATTCTAGACTGACTTGACTGATTGACTGACTTGACTGATTGAACCCTGGTCGTGTTGTAGCTTGTCCACGGACACATAGGGTTGGATGTGTCACGTGACACTGCATGGGGTTGTTGCTCGGGCTGAAGACCCGGTTGCTACCGGTTGTCTCTCGTAGCACCCTCCTTGGCTGAGCTCCTCATTCCAACTGCTCCCAAGTATCTCTATCCGAGCTGCCTTCTCCTTCTCGAGTTTCTTCTCGACTTCCTCAACTGTTGCAATCCAAGAAAAGTCCTCTGCTCTGATACCACTTGATGAGCTCGCGAAGCGGATGGCTTCTCGGATTGACATGGCTATGGAGATTGAGCGGACGAGAAAGCGGAGAGGATGAGATATCGCTCTAATGGAGCAAAACTAAGAGAGATTATATTAGGTTTTCTTAGCCTTTAAATAGGCTTTACATCTTGCTCACACACAATGACGGTTGCCCAAGTTGGGCTGACCCAACAATTCCATACTATACGCAGGGTGAAACAATCAGAGACTAATGGAGACGCCTATAAATAGGACCCATTAATCTCATTTTGAAACTCTTACAAGACCATATGACAGATCTTAGGAGAGGCTATTGTTAATCATTTGAGCCATTGATCAATCTTATTCAAAGTAGTCTTGAATCTAAATATGAACCAATTTGTATCCAGTTGTAATATAATTCATATTTTAAGTTGTATTTTATTCAGTGACTCTGTAATCCGAACTTTCCAGTCAATCGGTTCATTCAGTTTGTCTCTTTTGAGGTTCTATAATCTGATCATTAGTTCCATTTGTCTAAAGTCTAGTGCCAGACTTAAAAAATTTGTTTATCCAATAGCTGAGTCTTTGCCTTATCCAATTTTATGTCATCTGGTCATCAAAGTTTTGTACCATTAATCGAACATTACCAGCTCATTAGGTACTCAAATTTCCTATCCAATAACTCTTGAGTCTTAACTTTGGAAAAGATGTCAAGCTCTAGCTCTTTCCAAGACTTGCCAGCCACATCATCATATTTTCACCTTTAATGACTAGGGTTTAGACCCCTCAGCCACATTCTAGTATCTACAAGTTGAGAGGGTTAGGTTTAAAACCCTCTTCCTTGCCACGTCATTAACTTGTGACAAACAACCTTGCTTTTGATGTTAAGTGGATGGAGGAAGACTTGGCAGATACTCTTGTAAGAGCTTTCCCTTGAGACTTTGATTTGTGGCTATGATAACAAGTTGAGTCCGATAGAACAATAGATTGAGATAGAGCCAACCATTTTGTCTTTGACATTTTGGGGGTTGATGAGCTCACACTCTACCTCGTGATTGCTATATGATATGCACATAGTTTACCATGATATGTGATGTTATCCTTGAAATTCCAAAATGGGAGATTGAAGTGTTCAAACGAATGATAAGTTTGTTCAAGTATACACGAGATGGAATGTCTACATATACCACCAATAGGGGGGATATTGATGAAAAAAAACATGTATTCAGTGCACCGAGGTTTGAGACGTGTGAAAGGTTGGAGAGGCCTAGATGTGATGACTAAATGATTCATTGTGATCATACTTTGCATATGAGGTCTCGACAATGACTAAGATGTAAACGTGATTGTTGATTGTTATGTGTTCTTTGTGCTAGTGCATGGTTTCACTTGTACTATCTTGTGAGTGATGGTCAAATGCACGTCTGCATGAAGTCTGTGTCTACTGAATCTTGGTTTGTTGTAAATTTGCAAGCGTAATCAAGGGCAGTTACTCTTCTTTCAAGTGGGGATATGTCACAAAGTGATGACGTGGCACTACCTCACCCGACCAAAAGAGACGAGAAAGAGTCGAGCTAGAGTTGGGAATCGAAAGAGTAAGCGTAGATCCAAATTGGGCCTCACAAGAAACATAGCGAAAATCCTAGCTGGGATTCGCGGCACGAATCGCGCGCATGATGACGTGGCATTCGTACAAGGTGGTGACTTAGCAAGGCAAGACACGGTTACCTTGCGGCTAGTTATGATAGCATCTGCATTTGGGTTCTAACTTTGGTAACAACTGCTTTTGGGCCCGTTCCTTTCAATATGGGCCTTGGGAAAGCCACTCATCAGTTGCAAAGTTGGCTCTCCTCGGCTATTACTCTATGAGGATGGCTATTATTCTATGAGGATCTATTAATAAGGAAGTACTAGAAGCCACCGCATCTAAGGAGGGAACTCCACCCCACTGTGTCTCGTCTCTAGTTTGCAATTCTCTTTCAATTTCAAATGTTGGTTATTTTGGCTCCGTTCATGTTTGTGTTGTATGTTTGCCACCTTGTCGGTAAGTTGTAGTGGAATCAATGTCACTATCCTCATCAAGCTTGCCTTGCCTGTTTCTCTATCCTTAGTAGAGCCGTTGTCTCTGCCTTTGAATTTGCAATCCCAAGACAAATGGCCTTCCTTTAATAATAGTAACAACGGCTACCAAAGTAGCATGTGCCGATTCATCACCTTTTGAAACTCATATCTTACCTTGGGAGAGTAGACGGCTTCCTATTCAATGATAAAAGAGCTGAAAACATCAAAGTTCAGCTTTTCTTTTGTAATCTGCAGCCGCAAATTGCAATGCCTTTGCGGCCATCTCGTACTCCTCAAGCAACATCATAAGTACCAAGGCAACTAACTAAGCACTAGTCTATATAGCCTTGAGTTTATCATGAATAACCTTTGCCTAATGACTACATAGATGTTCACGCTTCAAACTTGAGGGTGAATATTGTTAGTGGTCTGCAACTATTGGTGGGAGCAGGAGCCCTCTCTACACTAGCATGCCACTCATTGACCTAAGTAGTGAGATCACACTCATCCTCTCTAAAGCTATGTAAACTCTAGTCTCATTGGACATCACCATCTTCTCATTCACTCATTATAAATTGATATTAGCATTGTTATCTTGGTGTATTGTCTTCTATCTCTTTTCTACTCGTATTTTCAACATGGTATCAAACCCATGGTTAGTGTTTACAGATTTCAAGTGTCACTACCACTAATCTTTTTTTATTCTACTCATTACATGTGAAGCTCTCTTAGTTTTTCATTAGTTAAAACTCCTTAGTGAGTTAATTACTATTAACAAGTATATACCTTAGCTAGAATAATGGCTCATTATAACTATGGATAAGCTTTCTAGTGTGGGTTAATCCAAGAGAGATTCTCTCATTTCTTTCGACACTTCAAGAAGAGAAGTACTACCCAATCTTCTCCTCAAATTGAGAAAGGGAATGATTCTCCTTGTACTTTAAGGGAGGACTATTTTTAAAGGTGGCTACTCTTGGTAGCTTGTTTATCTTATACTGTAGTAGCTTGCGTTCAAAATCCAAGCACCATGTTTCCATTTCATTCAGCCTCACGCTTGCGCTCATAACCTAAGCAGCTCATAGGCAATCTCAACCCCATTCACAAGCTTAATACGCTACCAATACTCGCGCTCAATTGGCAGACCCATCAACGCCCAACAGGCAGGCTATCTTCTAATCATGTCATCCGTATAGTTTTACCCATCAATCTGGTGATACTCCTTAAAAACACAATTGGTCTTAAGTCTGTTGGTTCAACAATTAGCTACTCTAGAGTGTTCTGATGATGATGATGACAAGAGGGTAGTGCTTTCCTTGCTAAGGAAGACGATTTTTTGGAGAGTTTCACTGCACTTAAAGTTGGTCAGGAAGTGATCTACGAGGTAATGGCAGCAGTTCTAATGGAGCGAAATAGGAAAAAGAGCACTACACTTTCACAAGATTTCATGACTTAAGCTCTTCTTACGAAAGATGGGGTTGAGGGTGCATATATACAAGGGTTAAGTATTTGCCCTGGAACTTCTGATAAATGTCTTCATTTAATATATATTAAGTTAAAAATAAGCCTATGAATGTTCATCTGATATGCTCTAAAATTCGATAATTCTTTTGTCACATGTGTACATATATGTATACTTATACATAAATATGAATGCATACACGTGTCTGTGTGTGTGTGTGCGTGTGCACGCGCGTGAGCGTGCGCCGTGCACACCTGTGGTGTGTATACACACACACACACACACACACATTATATATATATATATATATATATATATATATATATATATATATATATATATATATATATATATATATATATATATATATATATACACACACACACACACACACACACACACACACACACGTAGATAAGAGAAAAAGAAAAGCCAAAGTCATCTGTAAGAAAAGAGATGGTTTGAACTATAACCTGATGGTCTTCATCAGAGGACTGTACTTATCAAATTTATCCAAGTAACATGAAATCAAACTTAATCTATGAAGGGGTCCTAAAAGACATGCCTGTCTTTGTGCATGGCTGTTTTTCAAGCACACTTCCTTAGGAAGAACTTGTTACATGACCCACCCATCATTCGAAAATCTTGACCATCAGGTGCAGGGTAAAATCTCAATTCTCAAAGGGAGAGTGGGAAGGCTTGCAAATTTCAGCCCTATCGAGAACTACTTTGAGATAATAATACTGAAAATGCTTGATAATATCACTGCAGACAAAATCAGGGGTTCCTATTGCCAAAGAGCAGATTTCAATCAGAAACAACTGTCACAAGAATGACAATATTCTCTTGTTGGCTTTCTAAAATACAAACTTGACACACTGTCTGGACAAGAACTTTGCAAGGCAACACTGAAACAAGGCCTTGCTTCAGGGGAAGGAGGATTTGTTGCAGTGGCTGTATCCATTAGCAATATCCACCTCCCATTTGGCTTTTGCTGGCACCTTTCCTTGATAAATGTGGCGTAAGGGTCTACCATAATTTAGTCTAGATAATGACAGTCTCTTTCCATACGAAAACATAAATGAATGATCGCAAGCCCCTTCAGTTTATTTCTCTGCATGCCTTAATGTTTGGGTTATAACTTAAAGGTAGGGTTGATCTGGCTTACTAATGGGGCCCCACAGGTATACCCATGCATTTGCAGACGAGCTTGCAAACATGGGTTCTCAGTGAAGATGAACTTGGTTGTCGCCTTTCTTCAGTAAAGTGTTAGAGATAGATGTGGAGCTGGCAAGCCTGAACTATAATATATGGCTCAACATGACATGTAATTAATAAAAACCCGACAAAAATTGAAGAGCTCATCATCCGTCATTGACTATATTTTGTCTGTGTAATCTCAAACATTTTGTACTAACCTTGAGAACAAGGTACCACAGTCACAACGATACTCACGGGTTCCGCAGACTTTCTGGTGAGCTTTCCAATCAGACTGGACAGCATATTGCTTAGAGCATTTTTCACACTTCCATTTCTTCTCCCCATGCTTTCGAGAGAAGTGCTTCTTGATGCCAGTGAGGTCCCCGAGGGCTCTTGAAGGGTCATGATGTATGCATGAAGCCTCCGGGCACACATAAACTCTCCTTTTGACCTCTTGCCCATCTCTCTGTTTTAGCTTCCACGGCAAATTATGACCTCTCCTGTGCAGCTGCAAGTTTTGGTCCCTTTGAAAGCCCTTGCCGCACACCTCGCACAGAAACCTATTTGTTGCCATTAATGTCTTTGGTGAAAGAGCAATCACTTCAGCTTCGGGGTCTGGAAAATATGCATCTCATTTAGAAGGGAAAAGACGCTGCATGGACTTATGCTAGTGCGTAGACGACACGAGTACCAAAACCCAAAGAAAACGAACAGCCCATTTCTGGACAAAGGATCAAGAACTAAAAGAAACTGTAAGCTCAGTTGTGACAAAACACATACACAAGCGCGTGCACTCGCAGTGAATTCGCTCGCATGCAATGGTGAAAAACCAATCGTTAACGCCTCTCTCCCTCACACACACACACACACACACACGCACACACACACACGCACGCACGCACTCGCACCCATGTGCTTAAGACACGCACACACATACCCACATACACTGCAGTTCAAGATGTTACAATATCAACACAGCCCACTTCATTCAGTTTGCTGCGCTCTCTCTCTCTCTCTCTCTCTCTCTCTCTCTCTCATGCTCACACACAGACGATATCCGTTACCTGGAGTACCAGGCAGGTTTCTCTTCCTCTTGACAGCAGCTTTCGGGTCTTCAACGCCATCATCAGCCATGGTTGCTGCGGCATTCCTGGGGGGAGAAGAAGACATAGGGGGGAGAGAGAGAGAGAGAGAGAGAGAGAGATGGTAAACCTCCAATGGGAAACTCAGAAACTTACAACAGCCACTTATCCCCCTCCCATTGACCACTTTTCCCACCATCATTATTTGGTTAGCATTTCAATTAATTAAGGGTTTTTTTTTCACCCCCCACAATGCCCACATCCTTAATTATTGGCCTCCCCAAAGATCTCTCCTTGCCCAAAAGTCCCTTTGCTTGATTGATTTCACTATATCTGCAATGATGATATGGAAAGGTTCAAGGAGGGAAGAGGTGGTTTATGTCCCTTTCATCGAAGAAGAAGAAGTAATTGCCAAGTACCACTTTCACACTTGTCATAGGTCTTGTTCACATGCGCAAGCATATGGATACAATTACGCACTTTGCAAAGTTGCACGAAAAATGCCGATGCGCCATTCTTGGTTTTTGACAATTGCCCTACATGTCTTTACTGGCCTAGAATGCAATATTCAATATGCCACAATAAATCCTCTTTGAAATGCTCAAAATTTAGAAAATTTTTAAGCGGATACCGCACCTCAAAAGATAAAACTCCCCACACCAAAAGAGCGATATTTAATTAGTTTATTATAGTGGCCACACCTATATTTTTCTATTTTTTGGAGAATTTTTAGATATAACAATCATCTTATCTTAATTTTTTTTAATAGTTCATGATAAAGCTTAGTGTATTTTAGTGGGCATTGATTACCAATCAATAAAAGATATTTACAAATAATAATTTTTGTATTTCCTTCCCTAAAATTCATTTCTACTTTGCATTTGTCCTAGCAAATGAAAATGCCCATGGCTCCGTGTTGAAGAACAACCTAACGAAATCCAAATGTGCTCAACATATAGATGATTGTAGAGCATCTTACAGATTTGCGACATGCATGTTCATGGATAGATCTCGTGAATTCCACATGGGAAGCATCTAATACAATGGGCGCACAAGTTTCTCGCAAAGGCTGTTATAGACAAAGTTCCATGCAATCCCTAAATAGGTATGACGTTTATAATGTGCAAGACAATTCACAATGTTTTCAAAAAGCACTCCACCTTTTGCGTTAAGCATGGTTATATCATAGGATTCCATCACTCGAGGATGCCACCCACCAATAGACCATCTAGCTTGGAGGGCCCTTGACAAAGCACAGGTCTACTTTTAACATTGCAGCACCTTCGTAAGTCACATATTTGGAAGATAGTGGAATGGTCACCGTTTCAAAATTATAACAATGAGAAAGAACAAACCCTTTACAAAAGGAAAAAAGGTGGACAAAAGTTTGGTAAGAGGGCTCTTAGATGGTGGTTGAAACACCCTCTACTTTGGCGATGCTACAAGAGAGATCCTTGGAGATGTAAGAGATGGATGGGGTAGCGTTTCAACTTTTGGAGGCCCTATAAAATTGCCACTTTAAGGTGGCCTCAAAGCCAAATCTATCTACTAACATAATATGGCGGAAGGGCTTCCCTTTACACGTGTCGCAATCTGTGACCTGAAGGCTAAAATCCAAAACGAAAAAAAGCCCAATTGCACGCGATAAAGAGGGAGAGAGGGGGAGAGAGAGAGAGGCCGTTGAAGGCGGCTGGTCGTACTAGTAAAAAAAAGGCCTTGTTAGATCTAGAAGTATCAACAATACTTCAAATGAACTATGTAGAGTGCTCAAAGTAATAAACATTGATAACATGCACTTGAAAAAAATTTAAGATAAATTGATAATATTTGAAGGTTTTCACAACATGTTCGGCTAAAATTTATAGGTTTTCTTGCCTTCAAATTCAAAATGTAAAATTAAAATCAAAATTTTGTGGGTGGGATTATACAAACCTAGGTTTTTTTTCAAGAATTACACGATGAAAGAATGAGGTCTTCTGGCTAAAGATGAACATGGCACAAGTTTTGAGCTTACTTTTGTCATAGATTGCAAATGTGTGAACGAACTTTTGTGAAGGAGTCATGAGGTCAAGTTGTCAAAGAGCCATAGGGACTTGTGTCAATCAACCCCCTTTGTCAAATTTTGAACAAGTTTTCAAGGCTAAAGGTGCCTACATCATGGGCATAGATAGCATCATCCCCTCCGAATATGTAATGTATACATCAACTACAAGTCTACAAGTTTTCAAAAGAGAAACTTTTTGTGCTACCTTCCCTAGAAAACAAAAAAAAGTGACATCAGCAAAGGACAAAAATAAAGAGGGCTTGGTGAGGTGTGCTAGTGTGTGTATGGATAATGGGGATTATGGTGTCACATTGGTGTGTGCGAGAAGAGAGAGACTTCTCTGTTGGAAAAGCACCATGTGTCGTCCTCGATATCCTTCGTGTCCTTTTCATTACCTAGAGGCTTTGTGCACTATTTTCCCATAGGCCCTGTGCTGCATATTAGTGCCTTAATGCCCTAGTCCAGGCATACCTTGCAAGTGACACACCATGGTGCACGAATGCACTCAAATAGAAAACTATGCCCACAATTACAAATTATGTGGCTTAATCTTTTCCGCAATGAGCAAGCAGTCAGGTGGCATGTTCGAAACTTGATTTAAGCCATTGTGCACGTTGCTTTCGTCCATCTATACTATAGATAAAAGAAGAACAACACACCCCCCACCCCCCCAAAAAAAAAGAAACATCACTGGGCATGAGACACATTGAGAGTGAGACCGATTAGTTATTCTAATGTGCTTTCTTACGGCCACAATTAACCTCTCTCATGGGTCTTTTATCCCCCAAGAAAATAAAAAATATATAAAATATATGTGAATGCTTGAAAAGGTTAATAGAAAATTTATAGCAGAAAGTGAACTTACATGGGCGGTTTTTACTTTGCATGCCTCCAATCTATACAATTATAAAAGGGGGAGGAATCCCCCCCCCCCCCCCCCCCCCCCCCCCCCCCCCCCCCCCCCGACACGCGGCCATAGCAATTTGATCCGGCATGTGTGTTTTGCAGGTCCGGTGATAAAAATTGACACGTCGCAAAGAGAGAGAGAGAGAGAGAGAGAGAGAGAGAGAGAGAGAGAGAAGGCGACCAACCGTCAACCAGACTAGTAAATTATAAATTTTCCACCCATACCACACTAGTAAATTATAAGGGAAATTATTGAGAGAGAGAGAGAGAGAGAAGGCGGCCAACCGTCAACCACACTAGTAAATTATAAATTTTCCACCCATGTAAATTTTTACTCTAAATATCTCAATAAATTATAAATTTTCCCACATAGCCTATCTATCTATCTAAATAGATAATGGGGGAGGGGATTCCGGCTCCCCCCCCGCCACGTGTCCATTTGTGAGGGCTCAGGCTGAAAATGCCGGGCTCAGTTCAAGGCAAGGCGCTCAGGCTCATGAGTTCAAAAAATAACACCGCCAGCCGCCTGGCGCGCTTGGCAAGGAGGGTGATCATAGCGGGGCGAGAGAGAGAGAGAGAGAGAGAGAGGCATCATCCTCATGCGGCTCCAGAGAGAGAGAGAGAGAGAGAGGCGTCATCCTCTTGCAGCTCCAGAGAGAGAGAGGGAGGGAGACAGAGGCGTCATCCTCAGGCGGCTCTCAGCTGCGTCATCATCACCTGCGTCATCATCCTCAGTGGCTTCACCTGCGTCGACCTCAGCTGCTTCTTCCACGCAATGCTCATCGCCTGCGTCGACCTCAGCTGCTAATCACCTACGTCGTCATCACCTGCGCTCATTGCCTGCGTCGACCTCAGCTGCTCATCACCTGCGTCGACCTCAGCGGCTCCGAACCTGCGTTGGAAGCTCTCCACAGACTGCGCAGCTTCGTCAACCTGCGCGGCTTCGTCATCACCTGCTTCGTCTCGGTTTCGTCATCACCTGCTCCGAACCTGCGTTGGAAGCTCTCCACAGACTACGCGGCTTCGTCAACCTGCGGCTTCGTCAACCTGCGCGGCTTCGTCTCGGCTTCGTCATCACCTGCTCCGAACCCTGCGCGTCGGTAATGTGCAGCTCTCTCTCTCTCTCTCTCTCTCTCTCTCTCTCTCTCTCTCTCTCTCTCTCTCTCTCTCTCTCTCTCTCTCTCTCTCTCTCTCTCTCTCTCTCTCTCTCTCTCTCTCACCACAGGAGTGGCGGGCTCTCTTCTTCACCACAGGAGTGGCGGGCTGCGTCTCTGTCATAGAGAGAGAGAGAGAGAGAGAGAGAGAGAGAGAGAGAGAGAGAGAGAGAGAGAGAGAGAGAAATGAAATGGCTATGTCTCTGTGAGAGAGAGAGAATGAAATGAAATGAAGGCTTTAGGTCTCTGTTTTCGCGTCTCTGTGTGAGAGAGAGAAATGAAATGCCGGGGTGTGTGTGTGTGTGTGTGTGTGTGTGTGTGTGTGTGTGTGTGTGTGTGAGTGAGAGAGAGAGAGAGAGAGAGAGAGAGAGAGAGAGGGAGAGAGAAATGAAATGAAATGAATGTCGAAGCCGAAAGAGAGAGAGAGAGAGAGAGAGAGAGAGAGAGAGAGAGAGACAGAGAGAGAGAGAGAAATGAAATGAAATGAACGTCTGTGTGAGAGAAAGAGAGAGAGAGAGAGAGAGAGAGAGAGAGAGAGAGACTGCACGCGGCAGTGTTCAGGCCCTCGGGGCGCGCACAGGCGGACATTGGGAGAGAGAGAGAGAGAGAGAGCGCAGCGCTCAGTGCAGCCGACCTCGGGGGGAGAGAGAGAGAGAGAGAGAGAGAGAGAGAGAGAGAGAGAGAGAGAGAGAGAGAGAGAGAGAGAGAGAGAGAGAGAGAGAGAGATTGACTGACTGACTGGTGTTCGGGAAAATTCATTTTCACAAACATACAAAAATCCCTCCAAGACAAATCTGAACCGGAAATTTTACAATACTAGCCAGTATTTTTACAAAATTACACTATTTTTCATGTATTTCTCCTTCTTGCCCTACCCTCAACCGGCTACTTTGATTTTGCAACCGGCTCAAGGCTAAGCTGAGGCACACTTTCCCCGAACACTGGCGCTCAGTGCCAGCGGCCCTGGACAACGAGAGAGAGAGAGACTTGGCACGAGCGTCGGTGCAGGCGGATGACCAGGAGGGCGGAATTTTCTCCTTCTTGCCCTCCCCTCAACCTGCTACTTTGATTTTGCAACCGGCTCAAGGCTAAGCTGAGGCACACTTTTCCCGAACACTGGCGCTCAGTGCCAGCGGCCCCGGACAACGAGAGAGAGAGAGAGAGAGAGAGAGAGAGAGAGAGAGAGAGAGAGAGAGAGAGAGAGAGAGAGAGACTTGGCACGAGCGTCGGTGCAGGCGGATGACCAGGAGGGCAGAATTTTCTCCTTCTCGGCCTCCCCTAAACCGACTACTTTGATTTTGCAACCGGCTCAAGGCTAAGGTAAGACACACTTTTCCCGAACACTGGGGCTCAGTGTCGGCACTATTTTTCATGTATTTTAAGCGGAATTTTCTCCTTCTTGCCCTACCCTCAACCGGCTACTTTGATTTTGCAACCGGCTCAAGGCTAAGCTGAGGCACACTTTTCCCGAACACTAGCGCTCAGTGCCAGCGGCCCCGGACAAAGAGAGAGAGAGAGAGAGAGAGAGAGAGAGAGAGAGAGAGAGAGAGAGAGAGAGAGAGAGAGAGAGAGAAGAGAGAGAGACTTGGCAAGAGCGTCGGTGCAGCGGATGACCAGGAGGGCGGAATTTTCTCCTTCTTGGCCTCCCCTAAACCGGCTACTTTGATTTTGCAACCGGCTCAAGGCTAAGCTGAGGCACACTTTTCCAGAACAATGGCACTCAGTGTCGGCACTATTTTTCATTTATTTTAAACGAAATTTTCTCCTTCTTGCCCTACCCTCAACCGGCTACTTTGATTTTGCAACCGGCTCAAGGCTAAGCTGAGGCACACTTTTCCCGAACACTGGCGCTCAGTGCCAGCGGCCTCGGACACACACACACACACACACACACACACACACACACACACACACACACACACACACACACACACACACACAGAGAGAGAGAGAGAGAGAGAGAGAGAGAGAGAGAGAGACTTGGCATGAGCGTCGGTGCAAGCAGATGACCAGGAGGGCAGAATTTGAAATCTCCTCTTGGCAAATTCAAGCAAAGAAATTTTGTACGTTTCGAAAAATGATTTTTCCCGATCTCTCTCTCTCACACACACACACACACACACACACACACAGAGTCGTGTGTTCAGTGGTGTGCAAGTCGAAGCACACACACACACTCACACACCCTGAGAGAGTGGGTGGGTAGGTACTTTAGAGAGAGAAGACATTTTGAGGCAAGATAGAGAGAGAGAGAGAGAGAGAGAGAGAGAGAAAATCCACATAGGCAGTGCCGCCACCGAAGGCGGCGCCGTTGTACTAGTGTATATTGAAATTTAGCTTCACCTTCAATTTCTAAAGGTTTTTTACTAAACCTAGAATCTTTCGAGGAGCAATCCAAGCTATGCAAATGTTTAGGGCTTTTCTCATTTATCCTTAGCGAGTATACTAAAAGTTGTAATTTCAAAGTTGTAGGTAACTCTATATATGTTTCTGTTTTAAAGTATCGTCTACCTTAACGAGTACACTAAAAGAACCAAGAATAAAATCTTTAACTTTTATTCTGGACATAGGGTCGATTGACAACCTATTAATTAATTAGCACCAAAGATACTCTCTCCTAGTATTGTCAAACCAAGGGACGTGGGTTGGTCCCAGTTCTTGCGTGGTCTTTTGTTCTCGTGTGCTTGGGCATAGGCCGGTTCTCTTGAGTTGCATCCCCCCTTCCTCTCCTCGCTACACAAGACCTTGATCTACTACATCGCGTCGATTGCCTGAGTGAGAGGGACAAGCAATCAGGCATGCATGAGAGCAAGCAAGCCAATGGCACGACTTAGGCGACTACAAGCATCGACGGAGCTTCACAGCATCGACGGAGACTACAACAGAGGGTGTAGCTTGCACTCTCTTTATAAATAAGTTCATGTTGGCTTTTTCTCATCCACATTGTACACTGAAATATTTGTGGCCAAACAACATACAGATGCGATAGTCAGGTTTCAGTAATGACCAAAAGCTTGCTGATCTATTTCTTACCTGAATTCTTGAGAATACCCCATATGTATATATACAGACATATGTAGTTATGCTTTCACATGCACTTCACTTACATCAGCTTTTTGTGCTTTGTCTTTGAAGAGAAGGGAATGGTGTAGTCATCGAGGTTCTGTTCAAGAGATTGAAGCACGACGTCGACACAAAAGTGATGGTGCATCGAGAAGGGAGAGAGCCATGGCAATATATGCAGACTTGCATCAAGCCATAGCAAAGAGAACTGAGTTTTGGCAGGCATGGCAAAGAGAGCGGCACGAATTTAAAGTGCAAGCAGTACAAAGCGATGCCAGAGATTGCCATACCGTACTACTATTCAGGACCTATTATGCCATCATTGGCAACATCCACTTTCCCAACAATGTCATCTTGTGCTCGAGAGCATTATAGCAAAGGTGAACACAACAATGAGTGCAACCGTGAAGGGACATCTCCGAGCATATCAAGGCCTGGCAGAGCATCGACGGAGACTACAGCAGAGGATTCGAGAGAGAGAGAGGGAGAGAGAGCTGCGCATCTCTGCTGCTGTTGCTGGACGACCTCGCTGGATTCGTCACCACCTCCCACACCGTCATTGCACGAACCTCTTGCACAATCCTGTCAGCGCAGTCCTGCTCCCCAAACCTCCGACGATGCACGATGATGCAAAACACCTCCTTCCCCTGCGATGCCCTCTCACACATACACGTTACACCCCGCCAACTAACATCCAAAAAATATCAAGCTTTCGATTTGGCCACCCTTTTCTCTCTCCTCCATGTGACAGCTCCCCACTTTTTCACATCGAACCGATGGAAGGGATCTCCCAAGATACCCCTTAATTCAGCTGCTTAGAAAAATTGAACAGACATACTAGTAATGTTTCTGTTTTTAAGTATCGTCTACCTTAACGAGTACACTAAAAGAACCAAGAAGAAAATCTTTAACTTTTAAAGCCCACTCTCTCTCTCTCTCTCTCTCTTCCACGTTACTCCATCTCTATTGTTCTTTTCCTCTCAAAGCCTTTTGCTTCTATTCAACCAAAAAGCATCTAGGGAGATACCATCTAATCAACCCACTTTCGGAAATTGGGTGGACCTACTAACGTTATTGCATTAGTTTTTAGATAGAATCTTTGTGGGATTCCATCTCGATGACTTTATACTTGGATAATAATGGCATCGTTGAAGACGGCTGTCACAAACTATGTCATCGATACGTGAACCTTGAGGTTGTAGCAAGTCGATTTATTTAAACCATTCCACCATCTAGCTCTCGTTGTCGTACTGTCACCCCGTGTCCATTAAAAAAAATAGACCCCGCTCCCCTCATCTCTAGGACAGCTGCTATTTGTTGCTCTGCCGGCTATGGACTTGTCCACTGCATCTTGGGATGTCACGTGCCCTTCTCGTTTCCCAACCCTCCTCACCTCACTCGTCGTGTCGTATTGCGTGTCAGGTGACGGTGCCTCCCACATTTCCTCGCCACTTGCCATGGTCCTCATAGATCCCGCCCTTTTAGCTTGATAGCCCCGACTACCGTTAGCCAGCTTTGTTTTCCTCAGAATTTAACCAAACCCTTATAGAGGATCTATGTTGATTCCACTTCAAACAAATGCGGGCAAAGTCATAGACACATATATTTACAAGAGTGCCTTATAAGTCCTAATGGTATTGGGATTGAATATGACCTTTGAGGATCTCTTCTTCAAACCATATAAGCATTGCCAAAAATGGGGTAGGCCAAGTGTTCATGTGTGTGAGTGGGTGCTAAGTTCAAGGTGCTTGAAAATGCATGCAATATTATGTCCACTAGTAAAGCGGTGCCGCCTCTAGCAGCGATATGGCCCTTGTGTTAGAACTCCATGCAACATCCGTCGTATGCTCTCTCTCTCTCTCTCTTCTCTCTCTCTCTCTCTCTCTCCCCCCCCCCCCCCCCCCCCCTCATACACACACACACACACACACAAACAAACAATATCGGCTTTGGCATGTAGCCTTGCAAAAGCATTTTCTCCTCCTTTTCATTGTGGCCCTCCACCTTAGCATCTTTCTCTCAAGTCCCATGCACTCTCTCTTGTGGGGCCTCACCGTCCTCCACTGTATTACCTTTCACACTCAGATTGATGAGGGAGATTGAGAGAACTGAAGCTCATGGCTAAGGATAAACGGTGAGTCTCCCTGATGAGTAAAAATGAGGCCGAGGTGTGATCGATTGTAGATGCAATAGGGCTATCTTGGAAGGTTAGCGTGTGTCATGGGCTTACTCAGCAACGGCCATGAGGATTTGTCATGGTCATTGAGTGCACATCTCACAAAGGCCTATTGTTTCCATGTGAAGTCTTATGAGCGGAAGAGAATGAGGTAACCCTCCTTGCCTACTGAAGCATAAGCCACTTTAAACATCAAATATTGCAGACACTTTACTTGTTCATAGAATTTGTTTTAATACTCTTCATTGTATTCCCTCCACTTGGACTTGCACTAAAGAGAGAGAGAGAGAGAGAGAGAGAGAGAGAGAGAGAGAGAAAGAGAGAGAACATTGCCAGCTCTAGAGAATTTTGAACATAATTGCGCCAATAGAAAGCGCTTCTTGCAGCATTGGGAGAGCGTTGCTTGCTTCAAGGGTACCCCCCCCCCCCCGAAGCAACTAAGCCAATGGGAGCCGCCTATTACAGCAATGGGGACCTCCAATGTTGCATCTCGAGCTTCAAGGCCTAAGGGCATTGGCCTACACAGCGGAAAGAAACGTTATCAATACTTGAATCTCTCTCTCTCTCTCTCTCTCTCTCTCTCTCTCTCTCTCTCTCTCTCTCTCTCTCTCTCTCTCTCTCTCTCTCTCTTCATTGTCTCATTGTTCAAGTAGTGAAAACTGCCCAAAAGGCATTGGATTGAGGACATGTCGACACGTTGTGACGGGATATTTGTTCGAAAGGTGAGCCAGGAAGGCGCGGGGCCTCTGGTTGTGAGAGGTGTGTGAGAGAGAGAACATAGCAGACACTGATAGCTCTGACAATCATCGTAATCATCAGTAAAGCTTTGAGTATAGCTTAATCAATAGCCAAGGCGGGCCGTTAATGGCGTTGTCACTTGGATTAACTGAAAACAAAGGAGTTTAAGCTCCCTTTACAAAGATTAAGCGGGCCGTTAACAACTCCATGACTTATTAACATGATTAACAAAGTTTAAGCTGATGATGATGATGATTGAGATTGAATTATCTAAGAAAAAGAGCACCAACGACAGTAATGAATGCCGATGATCGTAGTGAGCGTGATCGCTACCTCGGTTCCCCTTTGCTTGCTTTCGTAACAATGATGGAGATCCTCTCTTCTTCAATTGCCTTCTTCTTCTTATCTTGCTCAAAAATCCCTCTCTGAGTGCCAAAAAGTTCCTTCCTTGATTGCAAAAAATGTGCCCTCTTGGGCATGTGTGTCCTCCCTTTTTGCTATTTTTGGACTCCTTTTTTTATTTTTAACTTCAGATTGCATGTGTGACAGTGCTCTTTCTATTGCCATCTGGCTTTGGAACCCCAACCCTCACTTCAATTAAAGGGTAGAGCCCTTGTTGGGCCGCGGGAACAACCGCATTGCATAGTGCCACGTCAACAATACTACGTCCAAAATATCACCGACATCCGCCCCATCACCGCCACAAGCAGCACGCAATGCCAATCTCCATAGGACCCACGAGAGTGCCCCAAGAGCTCTCTCCCCAACTCATTTTTCAGACATTGGTTCACTTGCATTGTAATACCTATTTAACTTGAGAATAGCGGAAATTAATGAGAGTACTTTTGAGAAATTACTTTGTGAGCATAGTGGGTGAACATAATTGAAGATAGCAACATAATCGTAGCAATTAGTTAACTTGGCATGAACAATACTTTTGCAAGAGAGAGAATTTAGAGAACATGACAACAATTGAGGACCGGATTTATGTGGAGCCGGTCCCCCCTCCAAAAGGCATTTGTATTATGATTTCTGCCATTAAAAGAGAGACTTGTTACAATACAATCTTTGTGTTCCTTGTGACCTAGGTGATGCAATGAAGATGGAAAGCTTCATGCATCACAAGCATAACATAAACTTTGAAGAAAGCTTTAACTATCCCAAGCCTCAGTCCCAATACCTCAAACACCTTCGAAGGTGGAGAGAGCTAGCAGGGAATGGGGGTAGGGAAGAGGAAGAAGATACATTTAATAGGAGAAAGAATTAGTTTCTCACTTATCATAACTCTTCTTGCTAGCATACATAATAGCATAGTAATGAAGATGGAGAAGATGGCAAGCTTAAGCATTGAAACATGGCTCTTGGTTGGATTTGCACTCCATAGCCAAGAGTATTGGTGTAGGCTCTCAACTTCTAAAGGAGCTTGGAGAAGGAGATGGAGCTCTTGCACTTTGCATAGCACACAATGAGAGTGTGTGTGGGTGAGTATAGGCCTTGCAAGAAAGGCCTCTTCTTGCTTTGGGCGACCCCCTCTTCTAGCTCATGCTTGAAGCTCATTGGTTCATGCCAAGCCTATCCAATCACGAGCTTGCGCCATTTCTAGCAATAGGGGTAGTCTTGGGACAAGTGTCACCCTTTCCCCTTTGAGAGAGAGGACTTGATAAATGAAAAAACAATTAGTTAATTCAAGTAATTCATTATTAGACCCCTTTTAAGCCTGGCCAATAGGATTCAAGCACCTCAAGAAGGTAACATGGGTAGGAGCTTGACATGGAAATTTTGGTTACCAAAACCACAGACCTCGGCTTATGCGGTGGATAAAGGTTTCAAAAAGCATCCCCAAAAGCAGCAAAGCTCATATTTATATCGCCAAAGGAGACCAACCAACAAGGCTTGACAAAGGGATGCAAGAAATTTCAAATCCAACTGGCCTTCATACCAACATAGGACTTCATCGATAAATAATCCCAAAAATGGCACTCTTGTACATCTCAATACAACATCAAAAACATCATGGGAAGTGCCATCTACAATTCTTCAAGCACAAGGTTACTATCAAGGAAATCAGAGAATCTGGCTACCAAAGATGCCAGGTAAACATTCTTCAATCAGACGACTTCAGCTTGAAGATAATCGCAATTTCACGGAAGGCAAAATCAAGGACAATGTCACAGTCAAGGCAAAGGATATCTGCAAAGACATGCTAATCACACAATGAAGATACAAATGGGTGCCAAAAGAACAACACATAACGAAGAAGATTGAAGTCATCTCTAGCTCTCAAGAAATGTCAAGACATGATAGACAAAGTGTTACGGAGAATGGAGCGAGCCAATCTTCTCAACCAAGGGACCAACAACAACAAAAAGAAATTTTGAAAACCAAGGTCACCCAGGTATGGCAAAAGAAACCAATATTGCCAATATGGTCCTTTACAAATCCTCTCTTCGAGGATGGGAGTTTTGAATTTCAAAACCTATTCTTCGTCGAAAGCTCCCGAGAGTAAGTCAAGTCGCCATAAAAATAATGGCATAAGAGTCAAGAGTCGGGCAGCTGAGCCACTAAATGAGCAAGCGTCAGACCCAAGCTTCATGTCTTAATATTTTTTGTGGTCTATGAGTCAAGATATTTAGATTATAGCTCAAGCTGGAAGAGTTGAGCATATTGTAAAATGGGGTCGCTCATGCTGGATAGGTGAGCATAAGAGTCGAAGTCTACTATTTTAAATGGTGGAGTGGCAGAGTAGTCCAGAAAACACTCATGCACATGAACACAGTGAGGAGAGTGAAAAAAACCTCGTCGACAAAAACCCTTCTTGTGAGTAACAGCAGCTCTTGAAGTCAAATATATTTTTGCTTCTCTAGCTACGTTCACTCCTGGAAGCACCCATTCAAACTCCTCTCGCACCCCATATTGTTTTCCATGCATCTATCTGTGCAAGCATATATAATGTCCCATCATTGGACATTTGCATTTGACACGATTTGTGTTCCACCCATGCACTTACACAACAAAATGACGATGACGAAGCGGTAACAGGTTTCATAAGCATTTGCTCAACAACAACGACTCTGACTTCAAGCTACTAACACTTATCCAATGTATATCAAGTCAATAATAATAGCCATACGGCCATAAGTACTTTAACTCAACAAAACTCGGTTACATCAATACATAAGTACATAGAGCCTGACATTTAATTGTGACTAAAGGCATTTTTTCCCACTGGGTTTTTCCCTTTAGTCCTATCCAGATATCCAAGACCTTCATTTTGTAATATACCACACATTTTATTTTTACTATTTTATTTTTCTTATAAAAACACAGAAAAGCAGACCAATGACATCCCCAAACAACTACATGCTCATCGTCTATAGGATCCAAGGGGAGCGGCTTTAGTATGCACACATACCAATAAAGCTTCTTAGCTCATGTAGATTCCTTGGATTAGGCCATGCTTTTATTACCTCTAGCTTCAAGGGATCCATACGGATACCATCTTGAGAGATAATATGACCTAGGTATTGAATCTCTTGAAGGAAAAATTCGCTTTTCTTTTGGTTGAGAAAAAGCTTATTCTCCCTCAATGCTTGAAAAATCACTTGAAGATGTTGCTTATGTTCCTCCAAAGACTTGGAGTAGATGATGATATCATCAAAGAACACTCCAGTGAATTTGCGGTAAGGTCTAAATTTTTTCTCCATTAGACGATTGAACATAGCTGGTGCATTAGTCAAACCAAAAGGCATGACTAGATATTCATAAAGACCAAACGTTGTGTGAAACGCGGTCTTTAGGATATCTTCATCCACTATCCTTATTTGATGGTAGCCACTTTTAAGGTCAATCCTATTGAAGTAGGTAGAGCCTTATAGCTTATCAAACAGATCTTCTACCCAGGCATGGGAAATCTGTTTTTGATAGTGATATGGTTTAGTGCTCGATATATACACACATACGATATGTACCATCTTTCTTTTGCACTAAAAGGTCTGGAGAACAAAAGGGAGAGGAACTAGGCCTCACCATCCCTTTGTCTACCAATTCCTGTACTTGCCTCATGATCTCCTCTTGTTGTGAGACTTGATAAGGAGGCTTGTTAGGTGGTGAGCTTCTTGGAAGGAGCTCAATGCGATGGTCATTATCCCCTCATTTTGGAGGTAAGTCCATAGTGATATCATCAATGAACACATCTTGGAATCCTTTTAGTTAGACAAGTCTAACTCTTCTTGATTCCTACCATTTACATTTGATGAAACATTAGGATCTTTTAGAGACTCTTTGACAAAAATCATGTACGCAGAAACTGCGCTCTTCATTGACTTATCAAAAGCAGGAGAATTTACAAGTGGAATGGTGCAACCACTCTCACTAGCATCTATATACATGTTCTTTCCCCTGTAGGTGAAGTAGATTCTCCTTTCAAGGAACTTCGTATTGGCAGCCGTGCGATCAAACCATGGTGCCCCTAGGATAGCATCCTCATGTTGGAGAGGAGAGATGAAAAAGTCTTCTTTGTCGACATAGCTTTGGACATGAAGCCTCAACTTCCCAATCAAGGGACTAATAGAGGCTTGCTGTCCCTTGAAAGCTGTGTCAGCCATTACCATATCTCCCATCTCAAAAACTTGAATGCCCAACTTGGTGGCCAACTCCGTTGATATGAAGTTTTGAGAAGAGCAAGGGTCAAACAAGATGAAGGCATCATGATCTCTTACCTTTCCCCAAACATAGGAAAGTGATGATCCTTTGCAAAGAGCATCCTCTTTTGGAGCTTCAATGGTGGAAGCCCCAGGAGTCTCACTGCGAGCATTCTTTTTGGGGCAAGAACGATAGCCATGTCCTTGCTCCCCACACTTGAAACACTTGTGGTCCTTGCAAAAAGCTTCAAGCTCTTCAGGAGAGAGTTGGTTTTTGCCTTTGTAAACTCCCTTCTCCTTGGACCGATTGTTGTTGTTGTTGTTGGAAGTACCTTGGGAAGCATTTTGAGCATTGGTTTTCCCCTTTGCATCATTTTTGTCTTTGTTTTCCATGGGTTTGACATTTCGTCTAGCCCCTTGATGGAAATCGATGCGTGAAGCAACCATGGTGTGATGGATTACCTGATGGCCATCTCTTCAGGTAATCTCGCACAGAATTGCTACCTTTGCTTGGCAAAGTCTATCTTTTGAAAGACAGTAGCCTTGAGATGTAAATCCCAAAACTTGTCTACATACTTGTCGATAGACTCATGAGAGAGAAGCTTCAAGCTGTGCCATTCCGTAAGCACTTTGTCCTTTGCATCTCTTGCAAAGGAATTGCTTCATGATGGAAACTCGTAGAGTTTTCCGTGTTTTTGGGGCTTCTCCATTGCCACAAAGGCTAGCCCACCATTGACGAGCATATTTTTGGAAGTGCATAGCTTGGAGGACTCTGTGAAGCCCTCGTTTCCAAAGGCCGCCTCAAATTGATGGATGAAGGCCAATACTTTGTATGTGGCACCAAAGGTGCCATCATAGGTGAGAAAAGAGACACTCTTTCCTCCCTCTTTGAACTTCTTGAGCTTTTGTGAACTTTGCCATGCTGGGCATGATTTGCGATGTCCTTCCTTCTTGTATTTTCTAGGAGAATAGCCATAGCTTTCGTCAGAAGAGGAGGAAGGTGAAGAAGAAGGAGAAGAGGGTGACCTCTTTCTTGCCCTTTTCTTCCTTTGTTTCCTCTCTTCCCTTTTGGAGTGACAAGGAGAAGGACTGTGGGTTGACGTTCCCTCTTGGGAGGAGTTGGCAATCGTTTAGACTGCCGTCTTTGTGGAGCCACATCTTCAGAGGAACTTAAAGTTTCATTACTTTCTTACTCTTTGGATTCCTCCTCTTGTATGGGAGAGAGTCTTCTTTTTGGGCGTCTCTTCAAGAGGCCTCCTAAGCTCTCTCTTCTCTTAGAGAGGAAGGGAAATCCCATAAGCGCAAAGTTTTTGAGTAACTTCGGCTTGCAAAGCAGGGTTGCCCATAGCTTGCCCATAGCTTGCTGCAACCTAGTAACAAGATAGTTGACAAACATGTGGCCATCATCATTATCACGTTCATGTGAAAAATCAAAGTTATCAATGTTCATTCTACTCGCTTGGTTATTGTCAGTCATATTAACAAAATTTGTGTACTTACTTAGTGTATGCTTTGGCAATTCAAAACCTTAGTTGCCACTCCTCTTAGCCTTTGAAAATTGGCACTTAACTATCTACACCCATGGCTCGAAGTGGTTAATTATAGAGAGTAGTGGAGTAGGTCTAATATTGCAGAATTGCCAAGGGCTAGCTCCTTTTGGACTTCTTATGGCTCAATAATTTGTAAAGCTGAAGGAAAGTCTAAGAAGACCGCATTATTAAGTCGAAAGCTCTTAAGGTGTGCAACATATCCCACATAGTGGACTCAACAAAACCGATAATAGATCCTAGTCCCACTTACCCCAATATAATTAACAAAATCAACCATTTATAGGCTACTTATGGACCTCTCTTATTAAGCAAGAAAAGAGAAACCAAATGCTCTAATACTAGTGTAATGGAAATGGCCTATGAACTTTGAGAGTAGCGGAATTAGAAGAAGCACTTTTGTGGAATTACTTTGTGTTGGGGGGTTTCATCGTTGCATAGCTCCAATGAGCAACAAAATTATCAATCCAAAGGGGTGAGCTACCCAACCAGGGCATGGAAACACTCACACAATTAGTGAGCTAATCATGGCAACATGAATGGTGACTCTACGAGGTAAGCTTCTTGGCCTATGGAGGAGCTAAGCCACAATGATGGGCAATCTCCACATCCACTTCCCTTCACCTCCAATCAACCCAATCACAAACACTAATGATTGCAAGATGCACACAACACTAATCCTATCATGAAACACACTAATCACAAGCACACACACATAGATCTATTGAGCACCACACTTCAATCAATCCTATATGCACACACAAGCAAAAGAAGGCAATCACACAAGAAGCATGAGAGAGGCATAGTGAAAGAGAATTAAGCATTGATTAGTGTTAACCAGGTCACATGAGCAAGGAGAAGCTCAAGGACTCCATAGCCACACACCTCGAGCTCTCACCAAAGAGTGCTCTCAACAAATGAGCTTGAGAACCCTAATTTCTTTTACGCACTGCCTTATATACCTAGGATAAAGTATGCAATGTTCGGGCGCCCAAGGCCTTTAGGGCTCCACCACTTATTGAATCTGCAAAACCTAGGCACACTAATTGACCTGTTCTTTACGGCTTGGAACTCCCATTGAGCCTGTAACACATAAAAATATTACAATGGCTTGAAATAAAGCGAAAATTTACAATACATCACTATTTTGGAAAAATGTGTAACTTCAATCTTTACTGCTTCTTCATGTTGATCTTCGATGCGCATTCATATGTCTTCGGTCTTTAGCAGCTTCTGTTAACTGCCGTTGACTCAGTTGACATTCCCCCCTTCCGATTTTAGTGCTTGTCCTCAGACACTATTGAAAAGTGTCTGTGGAGGTTGTGAAAGGTTTTTGATGGTCTAATTGTCTTCATTTGTCGTTGAATTTGTTGATGAGGTTCAATTTGCTGCAACAATTTGATTGGCCTGAATATGTTTGACTGTGAAAGATGATGTTGCATTTGTCCGTCGTAATAGCATAATGAGGAGGTTTCTGTTTATTTATGAAAAGTATGCACAAGGGAAGTAGAATGATGAGGTTCTAAATTAGGGTCTAATACTTGGATGACCAAAGGGAAAAAACCCAGTGGGAAAAAAGTTCTTTTGGGATAAGCGCATTATTGGAGTACTTATTAGCATGAGAAATATTAATAAAGTACTGAAGGGATTATTTGGTGTTGATAGATATAGAATTAAACAATGTGACATCTGCGGAAGTTTACTAGGCCGATGTCAATTTGCCAAGGTCAACACTAAGCAATGGGGAGCGTTGGGCAATCCCCAAGCTTCCTATTCGCCCCGTATTGACTCCACTGTATGACTTGTCTTTCTGTTGTCGATTATCATGCCCAAAGGTCTTTGCTATTGCTTGTAATGACTTTAATACCAAGGTCAACACCAAGCGATAGGGAGCGTTAGGCAGTCACCAAGCTTCCTATTCGCCCATTATTGACTCCACTGCATGACTTGTTGGTTAGCATGACATTGGTTTGCCTATTGTAGTCCAATCAAGTTGCATAGGTAGTAGCAAAAAGAGTGTCTAATGTATATGTCCAATAATGGGACATCCTATTTATGCATACACAGAAATGCATGGGAAACAATATACTGTGCAAGAAAGATTTTGAGGGGTTCTTCAGAAAGATGGTGTAGCTATAAAAGCATATGACATGGTTTTGCAAGCTGGCACCCCTTTAAGAATGGTTTTTGTTGACAAGGATATGTGATCTCATCTTACTATGCATTGTGCGTGAGTGTTGGACTCTACGACACTCCACCAATTGTAAGTTAATAGACAATGGCTCTTATGCTCATCTCATCCTGCGTGAGCAACATGATTTTAGATATGTTGCACTCTTCCAGCTTGAGCATAAGCCTAATAACTATGACTCTTAGCACAAATTTTACTACGACATGAAGCTTTGGGACTAATGCTTTGCTCATTTTATGGCTCAGCAGCCCGCCCACTTTGACTATGCCAAAAGTGTTTTTTGCACCCTGGCGACTTGAGATTTTACATTCTTTAGCTTACTACAAACATTTCTTCAGGTAAAAGTAAGCTTGAATCCTCAAAAAGAGGATTAGTGAAGGACCAAGTTGGCATTGAAGGTTTCTTTTGCCATACCTGTTTTAAAAGAATCCAAATCTCTTGATGACCTTTATATCTACATTGTTGACTTTGCTTCACTCTAGGTCTTGTTGATCTCTTGAGATCTTCATGCAGGTCTGGTGTAGTTGCATTTGGCTTGTGGTTGAGTGGTAGACAAATCTCTGTATAACTTGTGTAGAATCCTTGTCTAAGAGGAAGATTCTTTGAGATCTGTCCTTTTCTGTATGCTCTTGAGAGTTGTGGTTGACTTTAGCATCTTTTGATGTCGTTCTGTTGTATACCTGCTTCTTAGGTATCTTAGGATATTGTTGAGGTTGATACCTTGTGGACCTTCTTTCTTGGGAGGGACTTGACGCTACTTCATATGCTCTAACCTGTGGTTTTGGCACCCATATTTGTCTGTTACTTCCATAGTACTCTTGTTCTTTTAAGCTCCATTGTGATGCTATCCATCCCATGTGTTTGTCTTTTTGTGTCGATTTCTCGTCCTTAATCCAAACTGGATCATTGACTTTGACTAAATTGCTCCTAACAAACACTTGATTTACTTTCCTTTGCTTTCTTGAGTAGTTTGGCTGATATACCTTTGATTTACTGGGTGTCTCCTTAGAGGTTTTAGTTGGGTTAGCAATTGAATTTAAGTTTTGAAAGCCTGACTTGCTAGAAGTATCTGATCCACGAGGGTTCTTTGATGTAGAGGCATATTTTGTCACACCTTCTTTGCTAATCGGTGGAAGTTTCACTTTAGTTTCACCTTTGTTTGCAAGATTTATCTTTGATTCTTGTGACTTTTGCAACTCTGAATCTAGCATTAACGGTACCTGTAAATGCTGTTGGCTACGTCTTGGAGAAGAGAGTATTAGCATTGCATCTTCTTGCAAGGTTGCCCATAGCTTGCTGCAACCTAGTAACGAGATAATTCACAAACATGGGAGCATCATCATTAGCACCTTCATGTGCAAAATCAAAGCTATTAATGTTCATTCTACTCTCGTGATTATTGTCAGCCATGTTAACAAAATATATGTATGTACTTAGTGTATGCTTTGGCAATTCAAAACTTTAGTTGCCACTCCTCTTAGCCTTTGAAAATTGGCTCTTAAGTATCTACACCTACGGCTCGAAGTGGTTAATTATAGAGAGTAGTGGAGTAAGTCTAACATAGCAGAGTTGCCGAGGGCTAGCTCCTTTTGGACTTCTTATGGCTCAATAATGGTAAAGCCATAGGCAAGTCTAAAAAGACTCCATTATTAAGTCCAAAGCTCCTGAGGTGTGCACCATATCCCACATAGTGGGCAACATCCTAGTTCCACTTACCCTAATATAATTAACAACATCAACCATTTATAGGCTACTTAAGGACCTCTCTTCTTAAGCAAGAAAAGAGAAACCAAATGCTCTGATACCAATGTAATGGAATTGGCCTATTTAACTTGAGAATAGCCGAAATTAATGAGAGTACTTTTGAGAAATTACTTTGTGAGCATAGCAGGTGAACATAATTGAAGATAGCAGCATAATCATAGCAATTAGTTAACTTGGCATGAACAATACTTTTGCAAGAGAGATAATTTAGAGAACATGACAATAGTTGAGGACCGGATTTATGTGGAGCCGGTCCCCCCTCCAATAGGCATTTGTATTACGATTTCTGCCATTAAAAGAGAGACTTGTTACAATACAATCTTTATGTTCCTTGTGACCTAGGTGATGCAATGAATATGGAAAGCTTCATGCATCACAAGCATAACATAAACTTTGAAGAAAGCTTTAACTATCCCAAGCCTCATTCCCAAGACCTCAAACACCTTCAAAGGTGGAGAGAGCTAGCATGGAATGAGGGTAGGGAAGAGGAAGAAGAAACATTTCATAGGAGAAAGAATTACTTCCTCACTTATCATAACTCTTCTTGCTAGCATACATAATAGCATAGTAATTAAGATGGAGAGGATGGCAAGCTTAAGCATTGAAGCATGGCTCTTGGTTGGATTTTCACTCCATAACCAAGAGTATTGGTGTAGGCTCTCAACTTCTAAAGGATCTTGGAGAAGGAGATGGAGCTCTTGCACTTTGCATAGCACACAATGAGAGTGTGTGTGAGTGTATGTGGGTGAGTATACCTTGCAAGCAAGGCCTCTTCTTGCTTTGGGCGACCCCCTCTTCTAGCTCATGCTTGAAGCTGAAGTGCCTCATGCCAAGCCTAGCCAATCACAAGCTTGGGCCATTTCTAGCAATAGGGTAGTCTTGGGACAAGTGTCCCACTTTCCCCTTTCAGAGAGAGGACTTGATAAATGCAAAAACAATTAGTTAATTCAAGCAATTTTTCATTGAACCCCTTTTAAGCCTGGCCAATAGGATTCAAGCACCTCATGAAGGTAACATGGGTAGGAGCTTGACATATGTCCTTGCTGCCTCTTAAGGCTTGGGGTTACCTTGAGTGTGTGTGTGTGTGTGTGTGTGTATTCTCTCACTAGCCCCTACAATATGGGCTCTGCCCCTCTTATGTTGGGATCGCTTTGACTTTTGGTGCTCAAGCACCTTACTCATTAAGCATGACAAAGCACTTCTAGCTTGGGGGTGTTCCCACAAGCATCTCAAGCAAGCACAACAAAGCACCTCAAGCACCTTAATCATCCAGTAGGACAAGCACCTCAAGCATGATAAGTACCTCAAGCATGACAAGCACCTCAAGCAGGACAAGCACCTCGAGCTTGGGTCGGGTTCCCACCTCAAGCTCAGCCCTAACTTAGGTCAAAGGACTTTAAACACTAACCTTTGGAGGTCTTTAATGAAGGTAACCCTAAGGTCTTCTAAGCTCCATTGGTAACCTTGCTCTTTGATAGACCATCTCTCATTTGGGCCCCTTTACCATTGGCCCCGTGTTGAGATAGATCTATACACACATGTTTATATCTTAACCCTTGTTCCCATTTATTCTCCCACATTAAGTGATCAGTTTAATATGAGAAAATCATTTGGTTTGGTTAGATATTAGATTTTATGACATGCATTATAAATACCCCAAAGGGCGTTAATCAAGAATCCCATGTGGGTTTATAAATTGGCCATGTGGTGCCTTAAAAAACCTTTAAAAAACTCATTTAAAAAAATGCAATTTCCCCTATCTTTTACTGCTTGCCATCTGTTGCCCACAAACCTGGTTGCCGACCCGTCAAGCCTTCATCTCCCCCACTTCAAGCCTGGGCAATCCTTGATGCACTTCAATATTGCTGAGCCCTTCAATCGGTGCGATCAAAATCGAGAAAATTCTCATGGCATCATTCGGCCGGCAACCACCACCAAATTTGGCCTTCAATATCTCCCTAACCCGAGCTCTGATTGACGAGCCATAAATTCCTATGCCCTTCAAATTTTGTATAGTTTCCACACAAACCGTGGCAAGCTGCAAAACCTCCATATGGCACACTGATTGAGGCGATCAATCTGGCACAAAATTGGCCCCTGGTGAAACTTAAACTCTTGGCAACCAGAATTCCAATTGCCAATCTAAAAAGATCGATGTGTTCCACAAGATGAGCACTTTAGGCCCATGCACTTACTTCATCTTTGATCCCTTATCTGCAGTTGCCTATTCCGATATGGATTTTTAGCATCATTGAGATTATTTTTTGGCCCTTTAAAGCCGCATCTATCATACATTCAACATTAAACCTTGCCTGTTATCAAGCCTTGGTCACTGCTCAATAAATTTGTAGTCTTCAAATAAGCCTAATATGCATCCTTTTGTTCTTTTTCCTATCATGGAAGTGGAGCCGCATGACATCCACCTCCTCTAAACCTGCACAACTTCTGGTCTGTGCCAACCAGTCTTCAATTGGCATATGCTTTAAGTACCTTAAGCTCTTTGCCATCAAGCTCACATGATTGGTAAGTACATGCAAAAAAGTATAAGGTTTTCAAAACCATATCGTGAATGGTCTAGCTTAGCCATTTGGTAACTGCCCATCACAAATCTTTGGACCATATTCGTTGTATCTTCAACACACTTATTTATGGAAAACTTTGTATAATGAACCACGCCAAACTCAAGTATGCTCCCGTTAGTTGTGCATAAGTCTTGACCATCAAGCTCGATTCAAGAAACTCTATCAAGCTCAAGTATGCCTTAGCCTGTCTGCACATGAAATGATTGTCAAGTCCTTCACTTCAAGTTTTGGCAATGAAACCAACCCAAAAGATATAAAGATACTTCATCAATTGTCTAAAGAAGTCAAATGGAAGCTAGCCATGTAAGTTGATTGACCACAAATCCCAAAACTCTTCCCACTTAGCATAAATCCAAAAACAAGACCTAGCGCCAAGCAACCTGCTATAAGAAATAACTTATGTCCTTTGAATTTGTAACTTGCACTTCAGTAGCTCCCATGATCAAATGGGATAAGAAGGTATTGCCCCAACACTCGAGTAGCATAAAACCCTTCTGACATAGGCGGTTGCAAAAACCCATAATGTGTGCACATTTTGTAAGCTTTGCACAAGATAACATCATAACTCGGGCCCAATTCCATGCAACCATGTTGAATCTGCTTCAAAAAATTTCTAGATCCACTTATTTTAAGCTTCATGTTGAACACATAGCACGTGTATTCTTTACAAAACATGGAAACTTGTCCTGATTCAAGAGAAAAAATCCAGACCATGTCAATAAATAGGAACAAAATTTGTATTTTGGTATGCACACAAGAGAAACTTCTCCCTTTTGCTGGCAAACATAAGATCCCTATCACGATCAGTAATAAGGGGAATACAATAAGAAGTTCAAGATAGAAATAACGTCCTCGGTATTGAGACAACTAGTGAGAAGGTTGACTCGATTATCTTGGCTTGTTCCACCGCATGCCTCCTGGATGAAGTTTCTCTAGCAACAAATAAACATAAATGTTAGAAAATAGTGTGAAGTAAGAATGCAGCATGCAAGTAAAGACCAAATCACCTTGTGGTTGTAACTCGTCGTTTGCGTGCTCCTCCGGAATGTGCAAGAGTTTCAATGGATGAATACGGGCGTTTGCGTTCCCTTGCACCAAGGGGTGTTTCTTTCAAGTATGTGATGGTGTTGGTAAGCTTCTGGATGTGGGACTCCTTTTCTTGCATTTGTTGTTCAAGACTTTTAACTACCCTCTCCGAAGAGGCAACACTCTCTTGTAATGCCGTCGTCTTGAGGTGAAGAGCTTGACATTCGTGCATCCACATATGCAAAGAAGCATCTGCACCCATACACAGCCGCTTGCAATAGCCTAACAAGCCTGCTTCTCCCCTCCCAAGAAATTGAAGAAATGTGGAAAGGCTATTAAACGGTGGATGGAAGCGGCTTATAGGATCGTAAGGGTACAAATGGCCTTCCACCCAAATGTCAACATTGGTCTCACAAGCGGTGCGACGTTCCTGTGATGACCTTTGATCACCTTCACTAGTGGTCTTCGGTGCAAATGCCGTGGGTAAGCGAATATGTATGCTTTTGGTGTGCGGAGTACGTGGTGGTGGAAGCAAACCATTTGTGATGTCCGTGAGCACCATGGAAGCTGTTGCGTGAGGAAGCAAATGATGAAAAGATAGAGGGGGAAGGGTAGAGAGGCCGAGCAGGATGGGAGGAGAGAAGGAGGGAGGGAGGGGAGGGAGAGATTGGGGAGGAGGAGGAAGGTAGGGGCAGAGAGGGAGAGGAGAGGGAGAGGGATAGAGGAGGGAGGAGGGAGGAGGGAGGAGGATGAGAGAACAAAATGTTTATTACTTTTTGGGGGAAAAGATTTTTGAAAAAATGGACTTTCTAAGCTTGTGGGTTAAAAAATGGGTCAAAAAATGATTTTTGGATATGTATATATGTTGGGAGGGAGTTTTAAGTAAAAAACAAATAAAAATGATTTTTTTTAAAAAAAGTCAAATTTTGACTCTTTTTGACCCACGGAATTGCTGATGTGGACACACCCCTATGCTTCCTTCACTTTAAAAAAAGCTAGAGAGAGAAAGCAACCCTTTAGGTCCACATCCTACATTTGTCTAAAAAAAAGGCTAGAAAAGCCTACTCAAAACTACCTTCTTCAATGCCCTTGCCCCCTAAACCCCACACAACATTAGCCTTAATCCCTAAAAATTAGGATTCCTTACAAGGCCCATGCAAGGTTCATATTTCTCCTAATGTACAATGTGAAACTAGATTCAACTATGTCCACGTCTTCAGTATTCAATAATTCATTGTCCCTCAAATCATTATTTCTAGAAGAGCCTCTAACTGGGTACATACCAATGTAGAAGACTCCATTTATCCCTTAAATCAATAATTCAGTATTCAATAATTCATTGTCCCTCAAATCATTATTTCTAGAAGAGCCTCTAACTGGGTACATACCACTGTAGAAGACTCCATTTATCCCTTAAATCATCTTCACGTTGTCTTTGTTTGTTGGATGTAAGCTGTTCAATATCAAGATCTAGTACCATAGAGCTTGCATGCATCGAAGCGTTTGCAAATTCACTCCACAGCTAGAAAATCATTATGTTATCTCTTGGTACATACGAAGCCACAACTTGTCCAAAATCCAAAATCATTTGGTCCTCGGGTACGTCTTGGCTTGTTATCTCTGCTTTGTAGCACGCAAAGTAATCTTCAGGATCATACCCTGAAAAAGCATTCTGTTCTTCATACACAACATCTAGTGCTATGTCAACCGCTTCCTTGATCCTCTTCTGCTGTGTTTTCTTGGTTTCCATCTCATGTAGATACCCTTCTACCAGCTCTAGCATCTTTGCCAAATTTGGAACTGCTAAGTCCCCATCAAAACCTTTGAAATTGAACTCGTCAATAAAATTCACCAACTGCTCTTAATTCTCCATATGCACCTCCCACCTTGGCTCGTTTCGCATCGGGTTCACCAAGGATGTCGGGGGATATGTGTTCAAAAGGTGAGACGGGAAGGTGCAGGGCCTTTGGTTGTGAGAGGTGTGTGAGAGAGAGAACAAAGCAGACATTGATAGCTCCGGCAATGACCGTAATCATCAATAAACCTTTAGTAAAGCTTTGAGTATAGCTTATCAATAGCCAAGGCAGGCCGTTAACGGCATCGTCACTTGGATTAATTGAAAATGAAGGAGTTCAAGCTCCCTTTACAAAGATTAAGCGGGCCGTTATCTGTTCCATGACTTATCAACATGATTAACAAAGTTCAAGCTGATGATTGAGATTGAATTATCTGAGAAAAAGAGCATTGACGACGACAATGAATGCTGATGATTGTACTAGTGAGCGTGGTCGCTCCCTCGGTTCCCCTTAGCTTGCTTTTGTAATGATGATGAAGCTCCTCTCTTCTTTAATCGCCTTCTTCTTCTTCTCTTGCTTGAAAATTCCCTCTCCGAGGCCAAAAAGTTCCTTCCTTGATTGCAAAAAATGTGCCCTCCTGGGTGTGTCTCCTCCCTTTTTTTGATATTTTTGGACTCCTTTTCCTATTTTTAACTTAAGATTGCATGTGTGACATCGCCCTTTCTATTCTCGGCTGGCTTTGGAACCCCAATCCTCATATGAGCTCCCCCTAGAGGATTGTCACGGCGCCATGACAACCCATCATGGGGACGGTCACTTCAATAAAAGGGTTGAGCCCTTGATGGACCACCGGAACAACCATATTGCACAATGCCACATCAACAATACTGCGAGCGCCTCCGTCGACGTCCGCCCCGTCTCCGCCACAAGCAACGCACATTGCCAACCTCCATAGACACACACTAGAGTGACCCAAGGGAGAGATCTCTCCCAAACTCACTGTTCATACATTGGTTTGCCTGCATTATGAATACCCCAAAGGGTGCTAATCAAGAATCGCATGTGGGTTTATAAACTGGCCACGTGGTGGTACATGAAGCACCTCCGTCCAAGGCCCTTAGAAAACCTCCAAAACCTCATTTAAAAAAAATGCATTTCCCTCTATCTTTTACTGCTTGCCATCTCTTGCCCACAAACCTAGTGTCGTGTCGCTCCACTTCCACGGTGGGAAAAAGGGCCAAAGAATGTAGATTGGGCTTATTTGTGGGATAGGCTTAGCAGGTCGTCAAGAAGTAAAAAAGTGCTTTTGTGCAAGCAATGCTATGGTGGATATGTAAGCCAGTTGTAGTGTATTTTGAGGACCAAAGACCAATTCATTGGCCATCGGAAGCCCAAGTCAGAAGCTCAAAGCAATGACCCTTGAATGCTACGAGAATCATTGCTTAAATAATGTGTTTTTTTACTACCTCATTTAAATGTAAAGTTTCGTTTATGAAACTGTCAGCGTCGTCATGCAGAGGTCAAACTGGGCTGGCGGCAGCATGCAGGAGAGAGAGCTACAGAGAGAGCTCGAACCTGGAAAAGGGCTTCAGATGTCAGAGGGTAGGAGGAGGGGACGTGAGCCAAGAACAAAGAGGCAGGACTTGCATGAAAAAGGTGATGTGTTGCCATGGGGCTACTATACCAAGTGCAGAAGAGCAAGTGCTGCAGGTGCGGGGGTTGATCGGTGCTGAAGGAGGGTGACCTTTAGGAGTGCAAGAACAGGGTGGTAGGTTGGTTTACAGGGCTGAGAGTGGCAGGAGAAGCTGGGGCCCATAGGCAGCAGGTTGGTGAGCTGCAAACGAGAACTGTAGATGGGGATGATGGCCACCGTGAAGGGCATGAATTAAAGTGCTTCAAGGCGCTAGTGGCCAAGCATGGTTAAGAGGGGAATAGATTAACTTGTTGCAGGGGTTGGAGGGCATCAAAGGGAGGAGAAGGCGAGGAGTAGGAGGTGGGTATGATGGTTGAAGCCACATGAGTGTCTCTGGGAGCTGCAGGTTGTAGTCTGTCAAGGGGGGAATAAAAGGTGCTGATTGCAGAAGAGCCGCCAGTCAAATACAAGGGGCGGGCTTGTGCTAGAGAAGGCAGGGTTAGACGCCACTTTTAGAAGAAGAGGAATGGCCAGGAGTTGGCAAGGGGGGGCCTTTTGGGTGCTTGAAAACAAGGCCTCGATGGGCTGAGAAGGACCGCCAGTTGTAAGGGAGACATCTACAAGAGCTTTTGGGTGGTGGTGAAAAACAGGGCCTACAAGGTCCGCTACAAAGGAACGGATAGTGCTAATGCTTGCGATCAATATCACAAGAGACAAGGAAAGAGAATGCCAAGAGTGGCCAAGGCTAGAAAAGGGGAGGTCTTCTACTCTCTTACTCGCTCTATATATAGCTCTTCTCGCGCTCAATCAAGTGGATATAGTCCATCTATCTCTCTAATATGCAAGCCTAATATCTGTCACCTTGCCATCATTAAGAAACTCTCAATTATATCTCGATAGCTCTCTTTCTTGAAAAAGGGTGATGAATAGAGGCTTTTGTATAGGTTTTGGGTATTAACATTATTGGGATTTTGTCTCTGTGTATTGGAGGCTTCATGTGTGCTTCTGCTAGTCTCTTTCCTCTGCACGTGTGATAATCATATATTTGCTACTCTATTATCTGATTACACCATCTCTACATGTGTGCTTTACCACACGTATCGAAGGCTGGGAACTTGCTTGTGCACTGTATGCAAGCCTCGAAAGGCTGCAAGCACACAACTAGAGTCCTAGCAAGCTCAAAGAAACAATGGTGTGTCACCCACCTCTCAATGCTTCCATCGTGAAGGATCATGTGTTGCGAAGAAGAAAGAGCCGCGCTCAATCGCCTCGTCTCGTTGCCTCGCGGCCGCAATGCTCTCTCTCTCTCTCTCTCTCTCTCTCTCTCTCTCTCTCAAGCATACACACACACACATACACTTGTGAGCACACAAAGGAGAAGGAGACAGAGATGGAGCAAGAACACTTTTTAGCTTACACCTCCAAGAATGGGGATTTTAGGTCAAATGGACCTTTTAGAAGAGTGACCCATTCACACATGGACGCCCACAATGGCCGGTCGTTGCACAACCACTGTAAAAATAAGATAAGTGGTGCGGCTCTCATCGGTGATCACCTACACACCTATTGGACCGGCAAACCCGATCCATGACTCAATCAAATAAATAATATGCGTCCGTCAAAGGTGATAGGGTGTCCGTGTGTCCGTCGAAGGTGATAGGGAGTCCGTGAAGGTTAACATGCCCCCCTTCCTGATGTAGATTCCGTCCTCGAAAGCTATTGAGATGAAGCCCCCGTTCATCGAGGTGGAAGAGCATCCGAGATTGAATGTCCTTAACCTTCTTCAATCACTGCAAAATCAACCAAAATTGGCACAGTAACTGCATTCTCATATACAATTAAAAAGCATATGCAGTTGTAGGCCACAAATTGATTTGTAACAGAATATTAAACAATTTGTCAGTAGTAAACATTAAACTTTAATATAATCAAATACATAAGAAGTTGTAAAGGTAAAAAACTAAACAAATTTGAGGTCTATAATTTAACGATCAACAGGCACTAGATGTCCACTATTCATACCATGGACGAGCTTCTCAAATTTCTCTGGTCAATTAAGCTGTTTAATCACGAGAAACATGTATTTCATGTTCGAGGACTGACTAGAGGCTATACCTAGAAGACCTTGTAGTTAAGCTACGATAAAAGAATTTGCTCATGAAATCATCACCCGGACTTATTCCCTTTTCTTTGACCCCCCAAAGTCTTCTCAAATTGATTCAATTTTGATGTGTGTGCTTATTTTGTATGCCTTAGGTTTTTTGCTTTTCAAAGAAAAGCGCCCACATTGGAAACCTCTAGGGCTCTAGTACCATAGGCGATACATGTGAGTGAAGTACCAAATCAAGCTGGGATTTCTCTCTAGCTTAAGATTTTACATTGTGGCACTTTTGTTTTTTTTGTTTGTTCGTTTTCAGTATTTTAATTTTGTAACTTTGGGGGGTCATATAACACTGTTACCTCCCCAGGCTCATCACACTAGTAAACTCCCTTTATAATAATTAAGCTAAAGGTCAATAGGGATTAAGCCCACTAGAAAGTCCTAGTACATTGCACATAATGTTGCCTAAATCGGATTAAGAGCCTAAAGTAATTATTGATTATTAGGAAGGCATTCCCCATGGTATTAAGAGAAGGTCTCTAACGCCTAACTTGGTCAAACTAGCTTAGTCATACTGCTTGATTCTTTAACCTAGACAAGGGATTATTAAAAAAATTTATATAGGATCTAATCTTTAATATAAGCAAATGTGCGCAATATTATGGTACCAATCACATTTAAAGCATACAAACATGGATGCAAAAACAAAGACAAGGGGCAATGCTAATGGTCGAGAAACACCTGTTCGTGTTGATAATCGCGCTTGATTGAAGAGTGAACGAGAGAAAGATTCCATGGAGTTCCAAATCTTAACAACAACAATATGTTCTTGTACACACTAGAAAACACAAGGAATACCTCTAGGAGGCACATCAGTGGGAAGAGGCACCAACCTTTATTGATGAACACAATCAAACAACATAAGAAACCCTAACCTAATTATTTGCACCCCCCCCAAAAGAGTCAAGGGACCAAGATATTGTAGAGATGGGGAGATAAACCTAAGGCTAAACCCCTATCCTCGTCATTGTTGAGAAAAAAAAAGTCATCATCCGTGAGACCGTACGTGCCATCCGTGTACTCTTCCTCATGATTAGAGGCACAAATGTTCACTAAGAACGTCACTAGGCGTCTATTGGATGAGTCGTGGTCAAGAGACATATTAGCCATTCTAACTCCTCGAAATTCCTCTCACACGATAGCGTATCTACCCAATCCCATTCACATGCAAGCACCGTGTAAGCTATGTGAAACACTTGTGAAAAGTAAAGAGGGTACCTCTCACCAAAGGTAGGAGTGGATGACTCTAGCATACTAACCATATTTGTACACACAAATAGATGATGGTTAGAGTGAAAATATTATAAGGGTAGTGTCCTTGTGTATAATGTGTTTTAATGATTTTGTGTCATATATAGAACTTGTAGGTTTCTAGATTTTTGTTTGGTGGCTCTTGCTCTTTTACTTTTTTATTTTTGTTTTTGTGAGTATAAGGATTTAAATATACATTCCCTAAGATTCGGATATTGAGAGGTTAGGGAGGAAGGTTGAGAGGGGAGCAAGTTAATGATGGATGCTAACAAACATTCTCCCCTTCCTTGGGTAGATCATACCTTTTGGAATGATGTCGTCACCTTTTGAAATCAATGGTTCCAAGTTGTTGTGGGTGAAGACTTTGACTAATAGTTTTCGATCTCCCTAGGCATTTCATCAAGTTGCAAGGGTGGTAAGTACTCTCCCATGATTTTATTTGCAGCGTTGTTGTAGGTAGTTAACTTACAATGGGAGGTGCAATCTCTTTCTTGTTTGTATGGATATGTGCAATGATAGGTGGAGGTTGTGTCGAAGCGTCTATTTTCGTACAGTGAACTACACGAAGAGCAAGAAGCTTCATTTGTTTTTTCTATGGTTGAGCTGAGCGAAACAAGCCTTTTTCGTTTGGGTACCCAAATTAGCACCGGATCAGGTGTATATTGTTCTGTGATCTTTCCCCTCCTATGATCTTCAATCGGCTTTATCGTCACAGAATTTGACTCACATGGATCAGGTGACAGGTAAGAACACAATTTGCATTTTGGCACTCAAATTTAATCATTTCCTTTATTCCTTGGGCTTCCAATAATCTTTTAGGAATCCAACGCAACATTTTTTGGAGCGAGTGGGGCGTTTCTTACAAGGATTCTGTTTTTTAGCATCAACAATGGTCTCTAAAGAAGCTTTAAGGACCCACTTGTATGTTTTCTTTGTTATATTAGGATGGGTCTTGTGTGTTTCAAGCTTTGTTTCAACTATAGAAGTTGAAGCTCTAGAGAGTTGGGCTATAGGGACATGGTTCAACCTCCTAGATATGCAATGTTTTGGGTTTTATTTCCTCAAGAGGCAATATCTCAGGGACTATGGCTTGAGTGGTAGGACTAAGAGTTGGTTTTTGTGTTGTGACACTCCCAGTCCCCCAATCAATAGTGTATTTTGTGGCTATCATCCACATGCGTCCTGTGTTTATATTACCCTCCATAGTTCGAGCAGGCATGACCAAAAAGTCTTGAGCTACAACCCCATTGTCATAATTGACAGAGGTGTGCCAGATTCAAAAAATTGTAGTATTTTTCTTCTTGACACCCTTGACTTGGATAGTACTCTCAGACAGAGATGGCTTTCCTAATTGACACCACACTCCATATGACAACAAATTATATTTAGCACCCGTGTCTAATAAGGTGTTATACAACACTTTTCCATAGGTGCTATTTAGTTCAATAGGGTATCATAAAGGTGTGTCAGAGTTCAATAAATCATCCTCTATTTCAATGTGGAATGCAAGTGACTCCAAGGTTGGCCTCTCGTTGGCGTCTTATACGTTGTTGTCGCTCCTTAGTCTCAGCTTGAGCTTGTATCTACTTCAATTCTGTTTGTGCCTTGGCTGCCCTTTTTTGATGGATGCTCACGTAGCTCCTCTTGGCTTAAAGGATCATAATATCTTTTAAATTTATTCCCAATGATTTCAACTCCATCAAGAGTCTCCGCATGAATGGTACCTTGTGGGGTGATTTCACATACTCTATATGGTCCTTTTACCGCATAGTTCAACTTTTTCTTTTCGTTACGCACTCCATACATAAGGACTTTATCACCAACATTGATATATTTGTTTTCTAGATGACGGTCAAACCATTTATTTCTCCTATCTTTTCCCACAAGTGCATTTTGCGCAGCCAATTGCCTTTCTTTGTCTAAGCTCTCAAGTAAGCGGTCAACTAAAGGGTTACCATCCCAACCTTCTTGTGAAGCTACCCGTAGACTAGGAATTACAAATTCCCATGGCATAACTGCTTCTTGGCCATATACCATTTTGAATGGTGTACAATTAATAGCCACTTTGTAAGAAGTACGATAAGCCCATAGAGTTGATGTCAGCTTCAAATCCCAATCTGTGCGATGAGCTTTCACTATTTTGGTCAAGATAGAAATTAAGGTCTTGTTAGTGCTCTCAGATTGACCATTAGCTTGTGGATAATAAGGCATGGACTTATGGTGGGCTATCATGAAGTTTGTTGTGAGTTCCTTTATCACTCCATTTATAAAATGAGTACCATTGTCACTCACAATTTCAAAGGGACAGCCAAATCTTGTAATAATGTTCTCAAAGAGAAACTTGGCAGTTGACTTTGCATCAGCCTTGCGTGTCGCCCTAGCTTCCGTCCACTTTGTCACATAAGCAGTGGCAATGATAATATATCGAGATTGAGTATTACAAGCTGCCGGACTAATTAGGCCTACAAAGTCTAAACCCCATTTTTCTAATGGTTGAGTCACTTTAACAAGATGTAAGGACATCTTATCCTTTCGTTGTGTGATCTTGTAACGTTGGCACTCATCACACCTTTTGCAAAAGGTGATGCATCCTTGAGTAAGGTAGGCCACCAATAGCCTAATTGCAACACCTTTCTAGCAGCTAGTTCCCCGGAGAAATGTCCTCCGGCTATACCCATGTGGGCTTCTTGCAGTATATATAAATACTCATCGTCACGAGCACAACGTCTAAGAATACCGTCCTTCTCTAGCTTGTAGAGAGTTCCTGCAATTAGAGAATAAGGTTCACATTCTCTTAACAGTTTTTGAGCTATATCCTTATGAAGCTTCTTGGGTGGAAAACCATTAACTAGAAACTTTACAATCTTCTCACTCCATTCAGGCATGGTCTCAACTAGGAATAGGGAAGTATCGGCCAATTCATCACCGACTCCAGTAGGGGCTTCACCATTGGGTATGTGAGACAAATGATCTGCCATGACATGTCTTTTACCAGGTCTCACCACAACGATAAAATCAAACTCAAGAAGAATTAGCAACCATCGTGTAATCCTTCTCGTAGAACAAGGTTTATTTACTAGATACAACAATGCTTGATGATCAACATAGAAAACAAACTTGTTGGCAAGAAGGTGGTAGCAAAATTTCTTTACTGCATAAATGATAGCTAAACCTTTCCACTTTGTAGTGGCGTAGTTTCTCTCAACATCATTTAATTAACGACTTGCAAAGTTAATAGGGTAGTTCAGTTTATGTTCTCCTGGTTGAGCTAGAACACACCCAATAACAAAGTTTGATGCATCAATACGCACATGGAAAATTACATTCCAATCAAGCTCCCTTAGAATGGGAGCGCTTGTCAAGGTCTTTTTAATGACTCATCACCATGGTCACACTGCGCGGTCCAGTGGAACCCAATAAGAAGTTTGTACAATGGACGAGCTATCTCGACAAAGTTTAAAATAAACCGCCGGTAATAACCAACATGGCCCATGAACCTTTGATCTCCTTTATAGTTTGTAGGTGGTGGCAATTCAACAATGGCTTTAATTTTTTTCTCATCTGTGGAAATCCCATTTTTGGACACTATATGGCCTAATACGACTCCATGTTTAACCCAAAATTGGAATTTTAAAGGGTTTAATGAGATGCGATACAACTTGCACTTTTCAAACACTTTTTGTAAACATGATAGATGTTCCTTCCAAGAGGAATAAACACAAAGGTCATCTAAGAAAGCTTCACAAAACTCCCTCAAGTGTTCTCTAAAAGTAGTGTTTATTAATCTTTGGAAGGTAGCAGGAGCATTGGTTTAGCCAAAAGCCATAATACGAAATGCGAACACTCCGAATTTGGTTATAAAAGCCGTTTTAGCTTGGTCCTCTAGTGCAATTGTGATTTGATTGTATTCAGAGTACCCATCTAAAAAGCTATAAGCTTCCTTCCTTGCAACTCTTTCAAGCACATGTTCTGAATATGGTCCCTCTTAATGGCAGCATTGACCTTTTTGAGATCCACGGATACTCTGAGTTTCCCATTATTTTTTGGCACAATAATTATTGGAGACACCCATTCTGAGTGCTCTAGGATATATGAATCCGCATTTGACAAGCTTTTCAATTTCTTCTTGAACAATCTTTGCATACTTATGATTCATTGAGTAGGGTCGTTGCTGGATTGGTTTAGCCATGCTATTCATGGGAATCATGTGTTGCACCATGAAAGGTGGAACACTTGTCATATCATGATAAGTCCAAACAAATATATTCTTGAATTCCTTGAGAAGTTCTTTAAGTGCATACTCCTCAGTCTCTATTAGATCATGAGCAATGAAGATAGGTTTGAACTCTTGATCTAGGTCTGCTAACTCTATTTCCTTAACTATCACTGGACCATCATAGACTCCATTACTTCCATCGATAGGTGTCTTCTATGCCTTTGTATACACAACCTTACATTCCTCTATGGTGTAGGATTTGAAATATCAGGTGTAGGGTGTAAGTCTGTGGTGTCTTGTTGTTCTGTGGACTGTGATTTGTCTTTTGCTTCCTTTTGTTGTTGAGCTAACTCTCAATTTTGTCGTCTCCTTACAATACAACTTAACTTTGGCTTCTCTGTAGCCTCTAATTGTGTGACATCAATGGGTTATGGACTACACCACATGACGCTTTGAAGATATTCACCCTAATTATCTACCAACTTACGAGCGATGAGCATCACATGCCCCTATATAATTAAGCCATTCTGTGGTAGATTTCTTTTCATTTATTCGAGCATGCATATTTTCTCGATAACGTCCCCTCTTATATCTCTTACTCTTCTTGTCTAATTTTTGATTACGTCCTTCGTCCAGTGAAGAGTCACTAGATGAATTGCTACTTGTGTCTTCTTCTCTCCTGGATAGATTTTCATCTCGGGTACCACTAGGCTCCGTGTGGTTTGTCATCTCATTTGCACCAAGATTTAACTCAGATTGTTTGTCCTCATAGTCAATTTCAATTGATGATTCTGACTCCAAATCGTGTGGGCTATAGTCTTTTGAGATGCTACCAGTTCCACTATCAGTCAAGCCTCCATCTTGTAGGTCATCAGAAGCTATAAGCATTGCCCCTATCATATTTAAAGATATGAGTGGTGGCATTTCATCCCCCTCATGTGTTACCCAGGTCATCCCCCTATTTCCCCAAGTGTCTATGGTTGCTGCTAGGTGGACCCAATCCACATTGTTAAACTCAGTCATCCTAGGTCAAACATCCATATAAGGAGAATCTTTCCCAACATCAGTGTCCATTTTACACGTTTAACAATATTGCAATGGGGCTGAGTGAACTGTGGTGTCAGATCTATGATCAATTATAAATCTGTTTCCTAGAGGATGTGCTCTACTAGTTACAAGGTCAACTTGAATGACAAACTCTTGGAACTGCAAGTAAACATGGGTTTTAGACCAGTCATGTGCATTTTTGCTTCCCTCATGAAAGGATGTCCTAAGATCATCTCCGATGACATAGTGTGCTTGGAGAAATCCATAACAATGAAGGTATTCCTTATTTTGTGTCCAAAGACCTTGATCTTGAGATCTTCTAGCATCCCAATAGGCTTAACAATAGTCCCATTGGCCATCTTTAACACTATGTTTGTGGTCCCAAGGTGAGGTCTTCTCATATTTTCCCAGCAATTTTTAGTCACAATGCTAACCCCAGCGCCACCATCAAGGATTCCCTTCACAGTTAACCCTTGGTAGTGGTTGGTATGGTCGCATTGGATTCATCACCTTAAAAGTATTGTCCCAACTTGTTAACAAGTATTTCAACAACAAAGTTCTCATCTAGGTTGGGTTGTGGATCTTAGTGTTCCACCTCTATTGGCACTTCCCTCTCTCCATCCATCTGTGCAAATTGTGGTAGCCGGACTTTCAGTTCTCCATTGAGAAAAGCTCAAAGAGCTAAGAATAGCTCGGGGTCTCCATATAGTTTGGACATGATGGTGGTTCTAACTTCTGAAGCCATGAAATCCATCAATTTGGCAATATTTAAGGACACCTTTTGGGCTTTAGTCCCTTGAAGTGGGAAAGATGGGGTCTCCATTTCTTCGATAGGGTCAGGTAGTCCCTCTGTAAACATTCTCTCCAACAAGAAGGGAATACATCCATTTTCCCATGGCTTAAAGTCACTTTCTTCTTGGACAACACTTGGTATGGCTAGTGGTCTATGGACTTTGTGAGGTTGCTTTTGCATAGGGAACACTGTGTTGGTAATCTGGATCTACCTAGGTGCTGGCTCTAGATCCCTTTGGGTCTCTTCTACCAAACTTCTTAATTGCTTCACTCGCTCGATCTACTCTATAGGGTTTGGGTAAGTTTACTATCTTCTTCTTGGGTCCTGGCCATTGTGGATCATGACCATCTTTCTTGTTTGTTTATTTTCTAGTGGTCGTTTTAGTCTCCATGGTTTCACCTGAATCAGAATCCTCTCCAACTTCGTTCATATATACGGAGTCGTCACCAGTCCCTATGTTAGTCTTTTAATTGGGTCTGACTTTGTTGCTTTTTTGCGATCTCTTCCTTCGTGTTTTATTCTTCTTCTGAGATTGGGCAATTGATGCCGTGTCTCTATCTTCAAGAATATAATTTTCGTTTTGGATCATCGATCGTGTGAGTACATTTATTGGTACCACATGTGTACTTTGTGTTGGCTCCTCGGTAACCTCATTTATTTTTAATGGAGTTATCTTTGGCGCATTTGGATTATTAGGACATTGGACAATCAAATGCTCTATGCCACATCGATTATACATGAGTATCGACATTGTAGACATGTCGATTGATTGGTTTGCATTAGTCTGGTATTCTTTTGTAGTCTAATGGGACATTCGGCTACACAATGTGGACCTCCACACTCATAGCATTGAAGAGGTGGTCTCTTGGCAGTGTAATTGATATTTTGGCCTCTTACAGTAAGATCAGCTACTTGATAGATATGTTTGACTTGTCCCCAATAGTCCTCTATGTAGTATTGGGGACTTTCTTCATGTGCATCAATCTCATAGCCAATATTAGGGTCTATATCTTCCTCATGGCCTTCCAAACAAGCAATAGATGACTCACAACCCACTTGATTCACAAAAGTGATTCTCGGATGTGGTGGTTGCGGTCTAGCACTGGAGGTGGTAAGGGTGCTGTTTGAATAACATTTTGGGCTCTAGGGACCATGTGTTGTGATGTTTGTTCAAGAGGTGGGGCCGGCATCAATGCAGGCACTCGATGTGTTTCTGTCCATGCTAAGGTTGGTTTATTGGCCATCGTGCGCTTAAATACTATGCAATCCTTAGCTTGATGACCATACCTCCCACAGGCATTGCAATTCCCATTAAATTTCACTCTAAAAGTAGGGCATTCACTGGTACTATGCGGACCTTAGCAAAATGAGCACCATCGTTGCTCCCTTCTTGGATATATATACGGTTGTTTTGCGGAGCACGATTGTCTCTAAGACTCTCTTGAATGGCCTTGGTGAGATCTGCTAAATTCATCTCAGATATCTTTGGCTCCTTAGCAGTAGGCTTTATGGTCATTCGCTCATGCCCCGATACTTGCGAGCTAGTAGATTTAGGCTCAATAGACACTCTTTCTCCTTAATCATTAAGTTATCCTCCAATTGGATCACATTGGTGGTGACTGATTTCCAAGTGGTGATTCTCAATGTATGCTGTCCAGTGGGAAATTTGTGGATGAGGATACATCCACAAATTCCCCACTGTATGCTGTAACCGCTGCGGCGGTTGTTTGCTGCGTGACTCACAGCCAGCAAACCCTCAACAGACATACATCATCTCTGACAATACATCCCATGTGGAAGTACCTGCAATGTCAGGATGAAATCTGGAATATCAAGCAGCAAACACAAGCTACCTGATGAACTAGTATGGATGTCACCTACAATCTGTGTGTAGATGCGCCCATGTCGTATGTGACACGCCTCCAAGAACTGTGAGCCGTCCTTCGATGTGTAGACAGCCACAAATCAGCACTCTAGGAGTGCCGATATCCTCAGCACCTACAGTCGTAGGCCAAACCCCAAATTTGCAAAGTCGGATATGCACCCGCCGAGACCACGTAGTCGAAAATGGCCTGCGCAGAACTTTGTCGAAGCCGAACAGTGACCGAGATGACCTCAGAATATTCTGAGAACACCCCCAACCCTTCGGGCTTGCCCACAGGATTTGGGGTCGTGTCTTCGCCTGTCGAATCTCACTCCAATCTGAGCAGGTGACTCTGGCTACTTGCAAATGCTGTCCCGAGCCTCGATCTGAGCTCTGATACCAGTTGAAGGAGTACGAGCGGAAGTGCGATGCGAGAGAGAGTGCGATAAGAAGAGCACGACGATATGGTGAACTCGCTCTACTGTAATGTGTAGAGCATAGTGAGTTCTTATTAGGTTTTTACAAAAGAATATGTGTACATACCTGGCGGCCCGCCCACTTACCTGGGCGACCACATTGGGCTTTATACCCCAACAGTACCAGCTCAAAAACATGAGACAAAAAGGGGAGGGAAATTTGGGTTGCAAACACCCAAAAAACTAGGTGAGCACCTTCACGAGAACTCACCAACACTTCTACAATGTTGAGGTCACATGCACCTATGCTCTGGTCGTGTGCTAGAGGATGATTACATAGAGAGTATCTTCGTTTACGTGGGCACTCATTATTCCTCCACCTTAGGCTCCAGGCTTTCAGTGGGAACCCAAGGTAGTACCACTCAGAACCCACATATTGCATCTAGTGACTCTTCCTCTGACTACAACATCATGGAAGGTTACTTGATGCCTAATCTCGATAGTTTGAGCCAAGGCATGCATGCCATGGGCCCACGGTCCGGGTCCGGGCCAAGTGTGCTTAGCCGCTTGAAGGAAACTTTTAGTAGAGCCACTCGCTCCGAACTTGGAGCTAGCGATGTGAATGAAGGGAGTGAGGAAGTAAATTCTCCATTCATGACCAACATAGAGCCCATGCTCCTAGAGATACTCCCTTCAATGCACCCCCCGAGCTATTCCCCTCCGAGGTTATATTACCTGATAGTAGAAGCCTTTTTGAAGTGCAAGAGGTTGAGCGATATATCCTTACAGCAAGGGAAAAGGAAATCGAGAGCCTACGTAAGGCACAGCAATGGAGAGAGTTAAAATCAAGAGCCCCTATGTCAACATCCATGCTAGGTGAGCAATCGAGTGCCCCTGAATTAGAAACCACTAAGGGTCAACCCATAGAGAGCCACATTGCATCTAGTTCAAAGGACACCCCTAGCACCTCAATCTTAGGCGAATCGTTTCTAAATGAGAACTGGGAGTATGAGCTACAAACGGAGACTTTGACTGAACTATACACAAGTCACACCTATTGTTGATGGTCATAGCACAGCGCACAACCCACCGACATAATGTCAATCCGGTGGATCGGAACCCGGCTAGTGCATGGAGGCATGGATGCACCTAATGTGACGACATGAGGACTCTAGGAAGAGGGATAAAGTAAGAGAGGAGAAGAGGGAAAGCCGATGAGGCAAGATCTATGCACACACACTCTCAATCTACACTCTAATTCTCTAATCATGCAGACAATGGTGTATCCCTTTGCTCTAATCTCAAACACACACACTCTAATCACACATTAAGCATACACAAAGAAGCCTAATGAGAGAAATGTATGTAGCCCACGTACACACACACACACACACACACACACACTCTAATCTAGCACACATGTGAAGCAAGAATGCTCAAACAAGAGGGAAAACTTGAGAGAGAAGAGAAGATTAACACTAATCAACACCATTAACACACATAAGCTTGAAAGACAAGAGAAAGTAGAGAGAACTTAGCTTCCATTAATCCCAATGACTACTACATATGATGTGGAAGATCCAAGCTCCATATCCACTCCTCTTCTTCTTCTCCACACTCCCTCACACTCTCTTCTCTAAGAATGCCCTTTCACATCTTGTGAATTGACTTATATACAAGGGCTTTTAAAAATGGGCGGCCGGCCAAAAATGTATAACATGCTGCAAGTATCTAGGCTCATCTAATCATCAATGTACAACTTGGAACCCACTGTGGAGCCCGTAAATACAAAAAATGTATGCATACACATATGTGTACACACCAATGGAAGCATAATGCATGCCGTTGACGCTCGCTCGTCAACACTCTCCCTGTCCGAAGCTTTGTCGTCCCCGACAAAGCCATGTCGTGGTAGATGCTTGAGAAAGAATGTGCCTGCAAAAAGAAAAATGTGGATGTGGTAGCAAGCTCAAATATAGGGTGATAAGGCATAAGGTAAAGGCAAAGCACATGTAGTAATGAGTAAATGCAAAGAATTATGAAATGTTACACTGCCATTAAGGAAAAATAAATTGCTCTTGCTGAAATTAATTAATCAAGAGTTTTGGGCTTATGAATGACTCTATCAATTAGTTAGCTAGAACTAAGGGTTAAAACATTTACTGTAGTACTAGCTAAGTTAGTAAATTTATCCCAATGCAAGATTCCCTAATTATGTTTGTCATAGATTAGCTAACTAACTCGAAACAAAAGCTTGAATTTTTTTTACTTGAAACTCAATGGAAGTATTTCTCATTTCATTTTTCTTACTTTTCATTTGTTATTTTTCACATTTTGCAAAATCATTTGACGTGTGTGCTTATTTGTATACCCGTGGCTTTTTGCTTCTCAAAGAAAAGCACCCACACTGGGAACCTCTAGGGCTCTAGTACCATAGGCAATACATGTGCCTGAAGTACCAAATCAAACCAGGATTTCTCTTCCAGCTTAAGCTTTTACACTTGTGGCACTTTTGTTTTTCTTCCATTTCCTTTGTATTTTCACTAGTTTTCTTTGTTGTTTGGGTGAGAAAGCCTCTCTATGCTTAAAACACTCCTAAGGTTTCAAACGCTCAAATAATTTTACCAACTAGGACTAGTAGTCAAGTAAATGAGTTAACCTAAAGTCACGGCCTCCTAACCTCAAGGCTCATCCATAAAACTAAACTCTAAGTCAATTAACTAAAGAAAGGACAAGTTTATACATCTTTAATGGCAAATAACAAAACATAATTGAATGCACTTAATCAAACCAAGAAGAAGCCAAAATCAACAAATATAAATGTACAAAACCATATAGCATAGGAAGGAGTACACCTGTGCATGGGCTCGATGAAGAGGTCGATGTCATGGAAGCTCCTCGTGTCTGGAGATACATCATGTCTACATGGTCGTCCAATCTCCATGGGCAAGCTAATGTCTGTCTACGTGCTGCATCAAAAGATCAACAAAAGCAGTGTACCTCCAAGAGGTATGTCAGCAGCAAGATAAAATAACAAAATATTTAAATAAAACATCTAAGCTAGGGTCTAAAACCTGGATATCCAGAGGGAAAAAACCCAAAAGGGAAAAAAGTGCCTCTGGTATATGCACATAAATCTATTGCACATATCAATGTGTACACATCTCAAATCTCGTGCAACTAGGAGTCAAGAGAGAGCTCTCACCATGAAGCATAATCTACAATCTCTTAGCTCTATCTCTAATAGTCAAGGGTTGACTAACACCTAGCTCCATATGTAAAGTCTGCTCAACAGCACAAGGAATGGGCATAGGGGGGGCATAAGCCTCTACTCGAATAGTTTGTGGAAGGCTCTTCGGTAGCCAAATCTGCAATGCTCGCGCTCTCGTAGGGATGTCAGTATGAGCTCTCCTAGCGTGTCTACGTGTGCATCTAGCTCTAGGACATACTATCTGTTGTGAAGGTACCGACCTCTCTAGGGGTAGTCTCATCCCTCGACATATGGCTCGTGGAGGTCTCGCTCTAGGGTATGATCTTGTATGCACTGGGTGTGCTACCGCTCGTGGCCCAGGTACCCAAACATGTCTTTGTCCCTCAAAGTAATCATGTGCCTCAAGTGACCGTCTAGATGTGAGCCAACCATGTGAAAGTCCGTTGTCGGTGATATGGGTCTTTAGAAATATGATCATCTCATCACAAGGTAAAAATCTAGCATGTATCTCGTCACGAGGAACAAATACCTGTTGGGTTGTCCTGGAAGCTCTACGTGGAGAGCTACATGCCTGATCTATCGTGTGTCGCTCCTCAGTGGCACTACTCATCATCGCAGAGCCTCTGCCTAGAGAAGGCTCTACACATGGCTGAGATTCCTGTGTACATGGTCTCCAAACAAGTCTACCAGGTGGTATCGTATCCCTACATAGGGTGTCGGTAGAGGTCACTCTAGTCCGTGTACGTCCATGTATGTGTGGTGTAACCTCTATCTCTGTGGTGTTAGTAATGTGGTCTCTAGGAACCTGATCTAGAAAAGTACAGCTTGTGGCTGGTCTCCTCTCAATCGGGTGATCTGATCGTGAATCGGCACTCGTAGATGGCACTAGGGCAACATCTATATGTGGTGACTTCTCTCTCTGTGACTCACTGGCTATGACACCGCTATGCAAGCTAAAAGAGTGGGATAGCGATGTTGTCGGCTCTGCATCTTCTCTCATAGGGGGATCTACTCTCGTAGATGGCTCTAGCTCAATAGCTATCTCTAAGGGCCTCTGTGAGGTCGGCAGATCTAAACAAGGATGCTCAAGGGCAGCTAGAATCTGTGGAGTGGTCTCATCTATAACAAAGCCATCGGAGTCACTCACTCTATGACTCTGTGAGATCTCTCGCTGTGTGCTGGAAGTCTCGTAGATAAGTGTAGTACGTGGTGTAGGCTCCCTAACCATACTCTAACTGGGCTCTAGTCTCAGGGGCTCTACCTGTGGCAGGCTACGTGCTTGAGCTATCTCTCATGGCACACTATCATCCTCATATGGCATCTCCCAAGGTGGTAGAATACGACATGACAAAAGAAGCCTAAAAGGTGATCTCTCTAGTGGTGTCTCTCGAGGGCTCAGAGCTCTCGGTAGCTATGGAGCTAGCGTGGTCGTCGTGGGTAAACATCAATCATCATGTCTAAGTCGAGGGGAGTAGGGTAGACCTATAGTCAAAACATATACTACATGATCGACATCCCTATAAACTCGCTCACGTGGATCTCCTATCAAATATGCAAGAAGGCGGGCTGAAGGATCTCTGGATCCACCACTCGTCAGGCGTTTGTACCTACGACCAACCTCATCTAGATAGGTCATTATCTGCTCAACTCTCTAAAGCTCCACTAGCCTAGGATGTGTGTGTGTATCTAGGCTGTCATCTGGGTGTGCTCGCTCAATGTCATCAAAATCAAGGGTCTCAATCAAGAGATACTGCTCTCCAAGTTCATCAATAAAAACTGCTCTATCGGCCTGTGGGTAGGCTCTCACAATCTGCCTAGGTGTAGACATCATGCGTTGCGGGGTGGCTAGCCTCACAAAGAGGTGATCATAAGTGTCACCATAATATGCAACCCCTCGTGGAGATCGGCCTACTATATGCAAGATCTGACCGTCTATATCTCTCATGCTATCCCTAGTCTCTCTCGTCTCGGACAGTGTTTGAAGGGTGGGGTTCAGTGGTCTAGGGGCACTCATATCTACAATGGGTGATCTACTGGGCCCTACCTCTGGTGCTCTCAACTGGGGTGATGTGGTCATCATAGACTCTCTCGTATGCTCTCTAATCTGTGTCATGAAAGGCTAGCATGTGTCTCTAGATGGTGCAAGGTGTCGAGGTTGAGACTCTCTAAAGTACGTGTCTCGAAGGCTCTGGGTCTCTATCTGTGGCTCACTTTGAGTGGTACGCAAAGTGCTAGCAATCGCTGTGTACATCGCTCTAGACTCGTGATAGCTCGAAACGCTTGGCGGAAAATCAAGTCTAGGTGAGGAGAATCCTAGCGGTGTTTTCCTGAGTGATGTGGGTGGTGGCACTGTGTCTAAAGGAGGTGAGGCACTCCTACTCGAAGTAGGGCGTTGGGTCGGTCGAGGATCGTACGGCAATCCACAAGTCAAAAAGTAAAGCTCAGTGCCTGTGGTGTTCATGTAGCATCTGTGTTTAGGCTCGCCAACTAGTGTCACAACATCTGTGGATAGGCGTCTACTAGAAGTGCGACACTGTAATCGATATATGCGCTGAGCACTATCTATATAGATCACTTGAGGACCTACCCGCTATAATGTAACCTGCATGGGATGGTCGAAGGCCTCAAGGCAATCATCTGCGTGTACTAGCTCTATCTCTTCTAGCCTAATCAAATGGTCGACCACATCGTGGCGCAATAGTCATCTCTAAATGTGCCATCCTACGTGTTGTCAGGAAAGACTTGCACCTCCTGGAGGGTCTGTGTGGGGCCAAAGGAGGCGCGGCACTGAACAAAGAAATGTCCATATGTGTCCGTGTAAAAGGGCCAGCCTCTGTGCTCGCTACAAGTGTGAGCAATGTGTAATCAGAGCACGAAGTGGTCATGGCCATCATATGTGCGCTCTCGACGTGCGATAGACCTCTAAACCTTGTCAACTCCTCGAATGTAGACTAAAATCAAAATCTACACTATATCGAGCTTTATGCGTACAATCAGACTCAAATGTGGCAAAACCTAACTCTCAGACGTATCTGCTCTAAATGTGTATAATCGTGTGTACATGCGCACGAGCGTCGAGTATGTGGGGCGTGTGATGCGTGTGGAATATGTGTGAGAAGCAAAGTAAGATAGAAAAAAATTTAATTTTTTAAATGTTTTTTTGGACGTGTGTGTGTGTGTGGATCCGAGAGAGAGAAAGAGAAAAAAAGAGATAATCAAGGGAGTGTTTAATGGAGATCTTTTGTTTGGGTGAGTGAAAGAGGGCAAAAAGACAAAATGAGAAAATCAAGGAGTGATTAATGGAAAGAGACAAAGAGAGAAAGTCAAGGAATATTTAAGTGGGGGATCTTGTGTGTGTGTGTGTGTGTGTGTTGGTGTGTGTGAGTGAAAGAAACAAAGAGAAAATCAAGGAATATTTAAAGGGGGACGGTTTTTGTGTGTACGTTTTTTTTTATTTTTTTTGAACGTGTGTGTGTGTGTGTGTGTGTGTGTGTTTTTAACACATCAATTGCCAATCAAACCAAGACCCATTTTAACCTCTTTTTTGTCCATTTTTGGCCCAAAAATTAGCGCAATTGGTGGTTCAATTAGAAAAATTTTACGCATACACTTGTTTACCACTAATCCAACATCACAATACAATCATAAACACTCCAATTTGCCACTTGCAATTAGTTTAATTATGTGTGTATACAAAAGCACAATTAAGCCTAAAATGCACCAATTAATCACACACAATTCTATCAAAATTTGGACAGCAGTTCGGTGCAAAATTGGCAATCGAAAACCATAAACCATATCAACATAATGACCATAATCAATCAATGGTGTTGCATCAAACACATTAGCATCAAAATTGCCAAAACACAAGCACCAATTTGTACACATTTGCCCTCACGTTGGTATACACTAGTGCACATAGATGAGCACCGATTAAGTGCACCTAATCAATTCTCAAACTTGCACTTTAATTTTAGATTTTAAAGTGGGTTAATGCACTCACATTACAACAAGAATCGCGTCGATTTCTCCACTCCAATTGACGATTACACACGTGTGTGTGTGTGTGTGTGTGTGTGTGTGTGTGTGTAGGCAACCGCTTCACCGCATCTCCACCTACAAGCACCAATCACAAAGCATCATGTGTAGCATCGTTTTTCTTCAAATCAAACACATAATCATGAAGGAAAAACATCCAATTAGAGACTCATTCATGTGTAGCACCAGAAACACACAAGATTAGTGAGTAATTAGACATCAAAATTAGCATAAATCACACATAATTACACACTTTCTAATCATTCAAATCATGCAAAATTGATGAAATTTCAACCCGTACGAGTGATTTCCAAGCCTCTAATTAGGCACATATACATGTAAAACACTCCAATTGTTAGCGGATAGTAGTAAATTAGTGATCAATTAGTGAAAATGAAGAGAAAACATGAAAATTACACATAACTTTTTTAACAGAATCTCATCACAAATCAACCATTCACCATCACCAATACCTAATCCTAATGAAAATTAGAAACTCAAACCATCACACGGGTGATCCTCCAGCTTAGGCACTCGATCCCCGGCAACGGCACCAATGTTGGTGGTCATAGCACAGCGCACAACCCACCGACATAATGTCAATCCGGTGGATCGGAACCCTGCTAGTGCATGGAGGCATGGATGCACTTAATGTGACGGAATGAGGACTCTAGGAAGAGGGATAAAGTAAGAGAGGAGAAGAGGGAAAGCCGATGAGGCAAGATCAATGCACACACACTCTCAATCTACACTCTAACTCTCTAATCATGCAGACAATGGTGTATCCCTTTGCTCTAATCTCAAACACACACACACTCTAATCACACATTAAGCATACACAAAGAAGCCTAATGAGAGAAATGTATGCAGCCCACGTACACACACACACACTCTAATCTAGCACACATGTGAAGCAAGAATGCTCAAACAGGAGGGAAAACTTGAGAGAGAAGAGAAGATTAACACTAATCAACACCATTAACACACATAAGCTTGAAAGACAAGAGAAAGTAGAGAGAACTTAGCTTCCATTAATCCCAATGACTACTACATATGATGTGGAAGATCCAAGCTCCATATCCACTCCTCTTCTTCTTCTCCACACTCCCTCACACTCTCTTCTCTAAGAATGCCCTTTCACATCTTGTGAATTGACTTATATACAAGGGCTTTTAAAAATGGGCGGCCGGCCAAAAATGTATAACATGCTGCAGGTATCTAGGCTCATCTAATCATCAATGTACAACTTGGAACCCACTGTGGAGCCCGTAAATACAAAAAATGTATGCATACACATATGTGTACACACCAATGGAAGCATAATGCATGTCGTTGACGCTCGCCCGTCAACACTCTCCCTATCCGAAGCTTTGTCGCCCCCGACAAAGCCATGTCGTGGTAGATGCTTGAGAAAGAATGTGCCTGCAAAAAGAAAAATGTGGATGTGGTAGCAAGCTCAAATATAGGGTGATAAGGCATAAGGTAAAGGCAAAGCACATGTAGTAATGAGTAAATGCAAAGAATTATGAAATGTTACACTGCCATTAAGGAAAAATAAATTGCACTTGCTGAAATTAATTAATCAAGAGTTTTGGGCTTATGAATGAGTCTATCAATTAGTTAGCTAGAACTAAGGGTTAAAACATTTACTGTAGTACTAGCTAAGTTAGTAAATTTATCCCAATGCAAGATTCCCTAATTATGTTTGTCATAGATTAGCTAACTAACTCGAAACAAAAGCTTGAATTTTTTTTACTTGAAGCTCAATGGAAGTCTTTTTCATTTCATTTTTCTTGCTTTTCATTTGTTATTTTTCACATTTTGCAAAATCATTTGACGTGTGTGCTTATTTGTATACCCGTGGCTTTTTGCTTTTCAAAGAAAAGCACCCACACTGGGAACCTCTAGGGCTCTAGTACCATAGGCAATACATGTGCGTGAAGTACTAAATCAAGCCAGGGTTTCTCTTCCACCTTAAGCTTTTACACTTGTGGTACTTTTGTTTTTCTTCCATTTCCTTTGTATTTTCACTAGTTTTCTTTGTTGTTTGGGTGAGAGAGCCTCTCTATGCTTAAAACACTCCTAAGGTTTCAAACGCTCAAATAATTTTACCAACTAGGACTAGTAGTCAAGTAAATGAGTTAACCTAAAGTCACGGCCTCGTAACCTCAAGGCTCACCCATAAAACTAAACTCTAAGTCAATTAACTAAAGAAAGGACAAGTTTATACATCTTTAATGGCAAATAACAAAACATAATTGAATGCACTTAATCAAACCAAGAAGAAGCCACAATCGACAAATATAAATGTACAAAACCATATAGCATAGGAAGGAGTACACCTGTGCATTGGCTCGATGAAGAGGTCGATGTCATGGAAGCTCCTCGTGTCTGGAGATACATCATGTCTACATGGTCGTCCAATCTCCATGGGCAAGCTAATGTCTGTCTACGTGCTGCATCAAAAGATCAACAAAAGCACTGTACCTCCAAGAGGTATGTCAGCAGCAAGATAAAATAACAAAATATTTAAATAAAACATCTAAGCTAGGGTCTAAAACCTGGATATCCAGAGGGAAAAAACCCAAAAGGGAAAAAAGTGCCTCTGGTATATGCACATAAATCTAGTGCACATATCAATGTGTACACATCTGAAATCTCGTGCAACTAGGAGTCAAGAGAGAGCTCTCACCATGAAGCATGATCTACAATCTCCTAGCTCGATCTCTAATAGTCAAGGGCTGACTAACACCTAGCTCCATATGTAAAGTCTGCTCAACAGCACAAGGAATGGGCGTAGGGGGGGCATAAGCCTCTACTCGAATAGTTTGTGGAAGGCTCTTCGGTAGCCAAATCTGCAATGCTCGCGCTCTCGTAGGGATGTCAGTATGAGCTCTCCTAGCATGTCTACGTGTGCATCTAGCTCTAGGACATACTATCTGTTGTGAAGGTACCGACCTCTCTAGGGGTAGTCTCATCTCTCGACATATGGCTCGTGGAGGTCTCGCTCTAGGGTATGATCTTGTATGCACTGGGTGTGCTACCGTTCGTGGCCCAGGTACCCAAACATGTCTTTGTCCCTCAAAGTAATCATGTGCCTCAAGTGACCGTCTAGATGTGAGCCAACCATGTGAAAGTCCGTTGTCGGTCATATGGCTCTTTAGAAATATGATCATCTCATCACAAGGTCAAAATCTAGCATGTATCTCGTCACGAGGAACAAATACCTGTTGGGTTATCCTTGAAGCTCTACGTGGAGAGCTACATGCCTGATCTATCGTGTGTCGCTCCTCGGTGGCACTACTCATCGTCGCAGAGCCTCTGCCTAGAGAAGGCTCTACACATGGCTGAGATTCCTGTGTACATGGTCTCCAAACAAGTCTAGCAGGCGGTATTGTATCCCTACATAGGGTGTCGGTAGAGGTCACTCTAGTCCGTGTACGTCCATGTATCTGTGGTGTAACCTCTATCTCTGTGGTGTTAGTAATGTGGTCTCTAGGAACCTGATCTAGAAAAGTACGGCTTGTGGCTGGTCTCCTGTGAATCGGGTGATCTGATCGTGAATCGGCACTCGTAGATGGCACTAGGGCAACATCTATATGTGGTGACTTCTCTCTCTGTGACTCACTGGCTATGACACCGCTATGCAAGCTAAAAGAGTGGGATAGCGATGTTGTCGGCTCTGCATCTTCTCTCATAGGGGGATCTACTCTCGTAGATGGCTCTAGCTCAATAGCTATCTCTAAGGGCCTCTGTGAGGTCGGCAGATCTAAACAAGGATGCTCAAGGGCAGCTAGAATCTGTGGAGTGGTCTCATCTATAACAAAGCCATTGGAGTCACTCACTCTATCACTCTGTGAGATCTCTCGCTGTGTGCTGGAAGTCTCGTGGATAAGTGTAGTACCTAGATAGGTCATTATCTGCTCAACTCTCTAAAGCTCCACTAGCTTAGGATGTGTCTGTGTATCTAGGCTGTCATCTGGGTGTGCTCGCTCAATGTCATCAAAATCAAGGGTCTCAATCAAGAGATACTGCTGTCCAAGTTCATAAATAAAAACTGCTCTATCGGCCTGTGGGTAGGCTCTCACAATCTGCCTAGGTGTAGACATCATGCGTTGCGGGGTGGCTAGCCTCACAAAGAGGTGATCATAAGTGTCACCATAATATGCAACCCCTCGTGGAGATCGGCCTACTATATGCAAGATCTGACCGTCTATATCTCTCATGCTATTCCTAGTCTCTCTCGTCTCGGACAGTGTCTGAAGGGTGGGGGTCAGTGGTCTAGGGGCACTCATATCTACAATGGGTGATCTACCGGGCCCTACCTCTGGTGCTCTCAACTGGGGTGATGTGGTCATCATAGACTCTCTCGTATGCTCTCTAATCTGTGTCATGAAAGGCTAGCATGTGTCTCTAGATGGTGCAAGGTGTCGAGGTTGAGACTCTCTAAAGTACGTGTCTCGAAGGCTCTGGGTCTCTATCTGTGGCTCACTTTGAGTGGTACGCAAAGTGCTAGCAATCGCTGTGTACATCGCTCTAGACTCGTGATAGATCGAAACGCTTGGCGGAAAATCAAGTCTAGGTGAGGAGAATCCTAGCGGTGTTTTCCTGAGTGATGTGGGTGGTGGCACTGTGTCTAAAGGAGGTGAGGCACTCCTACTCGAAGTAGGGCGTTGGGTCGGTCGAGGATCGTACGACAATCCACAAGTCAAAAAGTAAAGCTCAGTGCTTGTGGTGTTCATGTAGCATCTGTCTTTAGGCTCGCCAACTAGTGTCACAACATCTGTGGATAGGCGTCTACTAGAAGTGCGACACTCTAATCGATATATGCGCTGAGCACTATCTATATAGATCACTTGAGGACCTACCCTCTATAATGTAACCTGCACGGGATGGTCGAAGGCCTCAAGGCAATCATCTGCGTGTACTAGCTCTATCTCTTCTAGCCTAATCAAATGGTCGACCACATCGTGGCGCAATAGTCATCTCTAAATGTGCCATCCTGCGTGTTGTCAGGAAAGACTCGCACCTCCTGGAGGGTCTGTGTGGGGCCAAAGGAGGCGCGGCACTGAACAAAGAAATGTCCATATGTGTCTGTGTAAAAGGGCCAGCCTCTGTGCTCGCTACAAGTGTGAGCAATGTGTAATCAGAGCACGAAGTGGTCATGGCCATCATATGTGCGCTCTCGACGTGCGATAGACCTCTTAACCTTGTCAACTCCTCGAATGTAGACTAAAATCAAAATCTACACTATATCGAGCTTTATGTGTACAATCGGACTCAAATGTGGCAAAACCTAACTCTCAGACGTATCTGCTCTAAATGTGTATAATCGTGTGTACATGCGCACGAGCGTCGAGTATGTGGGGCGTGTGATGCGTGTGGAATATGTTTGAGAAGCAAAGTAAGATAGAAAAAAAATTTAATTTTTTTAATGTTTTTTTGGACGTGTGTGTGTGTGTGGATCCGGGAGAGAGAAAGAGAAAAAAAGAGAAAATCAAGGGAGTGTTTAATGGAGATCTTTTGTTTGGGTGAGTGAAAGAGGGCAAAGAGACAAAATGAGAAAATCAAGGAGTGATTAAGGGAAAGAGACAAAGAGAGAAAGTCAAGGAATATTTAAGTGGGGGATCTTTTGTGTGTGTGTGTGTTGGTGTGTGTCAGTGAAAGAAACAAAGAGAAAATCAAGGAATATTTAAAGGGGGACGGTTTTTGTGTGTACGTTTTTTTTAATTTTTTTTGAACGCGCGTGTGTGTGTGTGTGTGTGTTTTTAACACATCAATTGCCAATCAAACCAAGACCCATTTTAACCTCTTTTTTGTCCATTTTTGGCCCAAAAATTAGCGCAATTGGTGGTTCAATTAGAAAAATTTTACGCATACACTTGTTTACCACTAATCCAACATCACAATACAATCATAAACACTCCAATTTGCCACTTGCAATTAGTTTATTTATGTGTGTATACACAAGCACAATTAAGCCTAAAATGCACCAATTAATCACACACAATTCTATCAAAATTTGGACAGCAGTTCGGTGCAAAATTGGCAATCGAAAACCATAAACCATATCAACATAATGACCATAATCAATCAATGGTGTTGCATCAAACACATTAGCATCAAAATTGCCAAAACACAAGCACCAATTTGTATACATTTGCGCTCACGTTTGTATACACTAGTGCACATAGATTAGCACCGATTAAGTGCACCTAATCAATTCTCAAACTTGCACTTTAATTTTAGATTTTAAAGTGGGTTAATGCACTCACATTACAACAAGAATCGCGTCGATTTCTCCACTCCAATTGACGATTACACACGTGTGTGTGTGTGTGTGTGTGTGTGTGTGTGTGTGTGTGTGTGTGTGTGTGTGTGTGTAGGCAACCGCTTCACCGCATCTCCACCTACAAGCACCAATCACAAAGCATCATGTGTAGCATCGTTTTTCTTCAAATCAAACACATAATCATGAAGGAAAAACATCCAATTAGAGATTCATTCATGTGTAGCACCAAAAACACACAAGATTAGTGAGTAATTAGACATCAAAATTAGCATAAATCACACATAATTACACACTTTCTAATCATTCAAATCATGCAAAATTGATGAAATTTCAACCCGTACGAGTGATTTCCAAGCCTCTAATTAGGCACATATACATGTAAAACACTCCAATTGTTAGCGGATAGTAGTAAATTAGTGATCAATTAGTGAAAATGAAGAGAAAACATGAAAATTACACACAACTTTTTTAACATAATCTCATCACAAATCAACCATTCACCATCACCAATACCTAATCCTAATGAAAATTAGAAACTCAAAACATCACACGGGTGATCCTCCAGCTTAGGCACTCGATCCCCGGCAAGGGCACCAATGTTGGTGGTCATAGCACAGCACACAACCCACCGAAATAATGTCAATCCGGTGGATCGGAACCCTGCTAGTGCATGGAGGCATGGATGCACTTAATGTGACGGAATGAGGACTCTAGGAAGAGGGATAAAGTAAGAGAGGAGAAGAGGGAAAGCCGATGAGGCAAGATCAATGCACACACACTCTCAATCTACACTCTAACTCTCTAATTATGCAGACAGTGGTGTATCCCTTTGCTCTAATCTCAAACACACACACTCTAATCACACATTAAGCATACACAAAGAAGCCTAATGAGAGAAATGTATGTAGCCCACGTACACACACACACACTCTAATCTAGCACACATGTGAAGCAAGAATGCTCAAACAAGAGGGAAAACTTGAGAGAGAAGAGAAGATTAACACTAATCAACACCATTAACACACATAAGCTTGAAAGACAAGAGAAAGTAGAGAGAACTTAGCTTCCATTAATCCCAATGACTACTACATATGATGTGGAAGATCCAAGCTCCATATCCACTCCTCTTCTTCTTCTCCACACTCCCTCACACTCTCTTCTCTAAGAATGCCCTTTCACATCTTGTGAATTGACTTATATACAAGGGCTTTTAAAAATGGGCGGCCGGCCAAAAATGTATAACTTGCTACAGGTATCTAGGCTCATCTAATCATCAATGTACAACTTGGAACCCACTGTGGAGCCCGTAAATACAAAAAATGTATGCATACACATATGTGTACACACCAATGGAAGCATAATGCATGTCGTTGACGCTCGCCCGTCAACACTCTCCCTGTCCGAAGCTTTGTCGTCCCCGACAAAGCCATGTCGTGGTAGATGCTTGAGAAGGAATGTGCCTGCAAAAAGAAAAATGTGGATGTGGTAGCAAGCTCAAATATAGGGTGATAAGGCATAAGGTAAAGGCAAAGCACATGTAGTAATGAGTAAATGCAAAGAATTATGAAATGTTACACTGCCATTAAGGAAAAATAAATTGCACTTGCTGAAATTAATTAATCAAGAGTTTTGGGCTTATGAATGAGTCTATCAATTAGTTAGCTAGAAGTAAGGGTTAAAACATTTACTGTTGTACTAGCTAAGTTAGTAAATTTATACCAATGCAAGATTCCCTAATTATGTTTGTCATAGATTAGCTAACTAACTCGAAACAAAAGCTTGAATTTTTTTTACTTGAAGCTCAATGGAAGTCTTTTTCATTTCATTTTTCTTGCTTTTCATTTGTTATTTTTCACATTTTGCAAAATCATTTGACGTGTGTGCTTATTTGTATACCCGTGGCTTTTTGCTTCTCAAAGAAAAGCACCCACACTGGGAACCTCTAGGGCTCTAGTACCATAGGCAATACATGTGCGTGAAGTACCAAATCAAGCCAGGATTTCTCTTCCAGCTTAAGCTTTTACACTTGTGGCACTTTTGTTTTTCTTCCATTTCCTTTGTATTTTCACTAGTTTTCTTTGTTGTTTGGATGAGAAAGCCTCTCTATGCTTAAAACACTCTTAAGGTTTCAAACGCTCAAACAATTTTACCAACTAGGACTACTAGTCAAGTAAATGAGTTAACCTAAAGTCACGGCCTCCTAACCTCAAGGCTCATCCATAAAACTAAACTCTAAGTCAATTAACTAAAGAAAGGACAAGTTTATACATCTTTAATGGCAAATAACAAAACATAATTGAATGCACTTAATCAAACCAAGAAGAAGCCACAATCGACAAATATAAATGTACAAAACCATATAGCATAGGAAGGAGTACACCTGTGCATGGGCTCGATGAAGAGGTCGATGTCATGGAAGCTCCTCGTGTCTGGAGATACATCATGTCTACATGGTCGTCCAATCTCCATGGGCAAGCTAATGTCTGTCTACGTGCTGCATCAAAAGATCAACAAAAGCACTGTACCTCCAAGAGGTATGTCAGCAGCAAGATAAAATAACAAAATATTTAAATAAAACATCTAAGCTAGGGTCTAAAACCTGGATATCCAGAGGGAAAAAACCCAAAAGGGAAAAAAGTGCCTCTGGTATATGCACATAAATCTAGTGCACATATCAATGTGTACACATCTGAAATCTCGTGCAACTAGGAGTCAAGAGAGAGCTCTCACCATGAAGCATGATCTACAATCTCTTAGTTCGATCTCTAATAGTCAAGGGCTGAGTAACACCTAGCTCCATATGTAAAGTCTGCTCAACAGCACAAGGAATGGGCGTAGGGGGGGCATCAGCCTCTACTCGAATAGTTTGTGGAAGGCTCTTCGGTAGCCAAATCTGCAATGCTCGCGCTCTCGTAGGGATGTCAGTATGAGCTCTCCTAGCATGTCTACGTGTGCATCTAGCTCTAGGACATACTATCTGTTGTGAAGGTACCGACCTCTCTAGGGGTAGTCTCATCTCTCGACATATGACTCGTGGAGGTCTCGCTCTAGGGTATGATCTTGTATGCACTGGGTGTGCTACCGTTCGTGGCCCAGGTACCCAAACATGTCTTTGTCCCTCAAAGTAATCATGTGCCTCAAGTGACCGTCTAGATGTGAGCCAACCATGTGAAAGTCCGTTGTCGGTCATATGGCTCTTTAGAAATATGATCATCTCATCACAAGGTAAAAATCTAGCATGTATCTCGTCACGAGGAACAAATACCTATTGGGTTGTCCTGGAAGGTCTACGTGGAGAGCTACATGCCTGATCTATCGTGTGTCGCTCCTCAGTGGCACTACTCATCGTCGCAGAGCCTCTGCCTAGAGAAGGCTCTACACATGGTTGAGATTCCTGTGTACATGGTCTCCAAACAAGTCTAGCAGGCGGTATCGTATCTCTACATAGGGTGTCGGTAGAGGTCACTCTAGTCCGTGTACGTCCATGTATCTGTGGTGTAACCTCTATCTCTGTGGTGTTAGTAATGTGGTCTCTAGGAACCTGATCTAGAAAAGTACGGCTTGTGGCTGGTCTCCTCAATCGGGTGATCTGATCGTGAATCGGCACTCGTAGATGGCACTAGGGCAACATCTATATGTGGTGACTTCTCTCTCTGTGACTCACTGGCTATGACACCGCTATGCAAGCTAAAAGAGTGGGATAGCGATGTTGTCGGCTCTGCATCTTCTCTCATAGGGGGATCTACTCTCGTAGATGGCTCTAGCTCAATAGCTATCTCTAAGGGTCTCTGTGAGGTCGGCATATCTAAACAAGGATGCTCAAGGGCAGCTAGAATCTGTGGAGTGGTCTCATCTATAACAAAGCCATCGGAGTCACTCACTCTATGACTCTTTGAGATCTCTCGCTGTGTGCTGGAAGTCTCGTGGATAAGTGTAGTATGTGGTGTAGGCTCCCTAACCATACTCTAACTGGTCTCTAGTCTCAGGGGCTCTACCTGTGGCAGCCTAGGTTATGGAGCTATCTCTCATGGCACACTATCATCCTCATCTGGCATCTCCCAAGGTGGTAGAATACGACGTGACAAAAGAAGCCTAAAAGGTGATCTCTCTAGTGGTGTCTCTCGAGGGCTCAGAGCTCTCGGTAGCTATGGAGCTAGCGTGGTCGTCGTGGATAAACATCAATCATCATGTCTAAGTGGAGGGGAGTAGGGTAGACCTATAGTCAAAACATATACTACATGATCGACATCCCTATAAACTCGCTCACGTGGATCTCCTATCAAATATGCAAGAAGGCGGGCTGAAGGATCTCTGGATCCACCACTTGTCAGGCGTTTGTACCTACGACCAAGCTCATCTAGATAGGTCATTATCTGCTCAACTCTCTAAAGCTCCACTAGCCTAGGATGTGTGTGTGTATCTAGGCTGTCATCTGGGTGTGCTCGCTCAATGTCATCAAAATCAAGGGTCTCAATCAAGAGATACTGCTGTCCAAGTTCATCAATAAAAACTGCTCTATCGGCCTGTGGGTAGGCTCTCACAATCTGCCTAGGTGTAGACATCATGCGTTGCGGGGTGGCTAGCCTCACAAAGAGGTGATCATAAGTGTCACCATAATATGCAACCCCTCGTGGAGATCGGCGTACTATATGCAAGATCTGACCGTCGATATCTCTCATGCTATCCCTAGTTTCTCTCGTCTCGGACAGTGTCTGAAGGGTGGGGTTCAGTGGTCTAGGGGCACTCATATCTACAATGGGTGATCTACCGGGCCCTACCTCTGGTGCTCTCAATTGGGGTGATGTGGTCATCATAGACTCTCTCGTATGCTCTCTAATCTGTGTCATCAAAGGCTAGCATGTGTCTCTAGATGGTGCAAGGTGTCGAGGTTGAGACTCTCTAAAGTACGTGTCTTGAAGGCTCTGGGTCTCTATCTGTGGGTCACTTTGAGTGGTACGCAAAGTGCTAGCAATCGCTGTGTACATCGCTCTAGACTCGTGATAGCTTGAAACGCTTGGCGGAAAATCAAGTCTAGGTGAGGAGAATCCTAGCGGTGTTTTCCTGAGTGATGTGGGTGGTGGCACTGTGTCTAAAGGAGGTGAGGCACTCCTACTCGAAGTAGGGCGTTGGGTCGGTCGAGGATCGTACGGCAATCCACAAGTCAAAAAGTAAAGCTCAGTGCCTGTGGTGTTCATGTAGCATCTGTCTTTAGGCTCGCCAACTAGTGTCACAACATCTGTGGATAGGCGTCTACTAGAAGTGCGACACTGTAATCGATATATGCGCTGAGCACTATCTATATAGATCACTTGAGGACCTACCCGCTATAATGTAACCTGCACGGGATGGTCGAAGGCCTCAAGGCAATCATCTGCGTGTACTAGCTCTATCTCTTCTAGCCTAATCAAATGGTCGACCACATCGTGGCGTAATAGTCATCTCTAAATGTGCCATCCTGCGTGTTGTCAGGAAGGACTCGCACCGCCTGGAGGGTCTGTGTGGGGCCAAAGGAGGCGCGGCACTGAAAAAACAAATGTCCATATGTGTCTGTGTAAAAGGGCCGGCCTCTGTGCTCGCTACAAGTGTGAGCAATGTGTAATCAGAGCACGAAGTGGTCATGGCCATCATATGTGCGCTCTCGACGTGCGATAGACCTCTAAACCTTGTCAACTCCTCGAATGTAGACTAAAATCAAAATCTACACTATATCGAGGTTTATGCGTACAATCGGACTCAAATGTGGCAAAACGTAACTCTCAGACATATCTGCTCTAAATGTGTATAATCGTGTGTACATGCGCACGAGCGTCGAGTATGTGGGGCGTGTGATGCGTGTGGAATATGTGTGAGAAGCAAAGTAAGATAGAAATTTTTTTTAATTTTTTTAATGTTTTTTTGGACGTGTGTGTGTGTGTGGATCCGAGAGAGAGAAAGAGAAAGAAAGAGAAAATCAAGGGAGTGTTTAATGGAGATCTTTTGTTTGGGTGAGTGAAAGAGGGCAAAGAGACAAAATGAGAAAATCAAGGAGTGATTAAGGGAAAGAGACAAAGAGAGAAAGTCAAGGAATATTTAAGTGGGGGATCTTTTGTGTGTGTGTGTGTTGGTGTGTGTGAGTGAAAGAAACAAAGAGAAAATCAAGGAATATTTAAAGGGGGACGGTTCTTGTGTGTACGTTTTTTTTAATTTTTTTTGAACGTGTGTGTGTGTGTGAATCCGAGAGAGAGAAAGTAAGAAAAATGAAGAGGGGTGTATGTTTGTGTATGTGTGTGTGTGTGTGTGTGTGTGTGTGTGTGTTTTTAACACATCAATTGCCAATCAAACCAAGACCCATTTTAACCTCTTTTTTGTCCATTTTTGGCCCAAAAATTAGCGCAATTGGTGGTTCAATTAGAAAAATTTTACGCATACACTTGTTTACCACTAATCCAACAACACAATACAATCATAAACACTCCAATTTGCCACTTGCAATTAGTTTAATTATGTGTGTATACACAAGCACAATTAAGCCTAAAATGCACCAATTAATCACACACAATTCTATCGATATTTGGACAGCAGTTCGGTGCAAAATCGGCAATCAAAAACCATAAACCATATCAACATAATGACCATAATCAATCAATGGTGTTGCAGCAAACACATTAGCATCAAAATTGCCAAAACACAAGCACCAATTTGTACACCTTTGCGCTCACGTTGGTATACACTAGTGCACATAGATTAGCACCGATTAAGTGCACCTAATCAATTCTCAAACTTGCACTTTAATTTTAGATTTTAAAGTGGGTTAATGCACTCACATTACAACAAGAATCGCGTCGATTTCTCCACTCCAATTGACGATTACACACGTGTGTGTGTGTGTGTGTAGGCAACCGCTTCACCGCATCTCCACCTACAAGCACCAATCACAAAGCATCATGTGTAGCATCGTTTTTCTTCATATCAAACACATAATCATGAAGGAAAAACATCCAATTAGAGATTCATTCATGTGTAGCACCAAAAACACACAAGATTAGTGAGTAATTAGACATCAAAATTAGCATAAATCACACATAATTACACACTTTCTAATCATTCAAATCATGCAAAATTGATGAAATTTCAACCCGTACGAGTGATGCCCAAGCCTCTAATTAGGCACATATACATGTAAAACACTCCAATTGTTAGCGGATAGTAGTAAATTAGTGATCAATTAGTGAAAATGAAGAGAAAACATGAAAATTACACACAACTTTTTTAACAGAATCTCATCACAAATCAACCATTCACCATCACCAATACCTAATCCTAATGAAAATTAGAAACTCAAACCATCACACGGGTGATCCTCCAGCTTAGGCACTCGATCCCCGGCAACGGCACCAATGTTGGTGGTCATAGCACAGCGCACAACCCACCGACATAATGTCAATCCGGTGGATCGGAACCCTGCTAGTGCATGGAGGCATGGATGCACTTAATGTGACGGAATGAGGACTCTAGGAAGAGGGATAAAGTAAGAGAGGAGAAGAGGGAAAGCCGATGAGGCAAGATCAATGCACACACACTCTCAATCTACACTCTAACTCTCTAATCATGCAGACAATGGTGTATCCCTTTGCTCTAATCTCAAACACACACACACTCTAATCACACATTAAGCATACACAAAGAAGCCTAATGAGAGAAATGTATGCAGCCCACGTACACACACACACACTCTAATCTAGCACACATGTGAAGCAAGAATGCTCAAACAAGAGGGAAAACTTGAGAGAGAAGAGAAGATTAACACTAATCAACACCATTAACACACATAAGCTTGAAAGACAAGAGAAAGTAGAGAGAACTTAGCTTCCATTAATCCCAATGACTACTACATATGATGTGGAAGATCCAAGCTCCATATCCACTCCTCTTCTTCTTCTCCACACTCCCTCACACTCTCTTCTCTAAGAATGCCCTTTCACATCTTGTGAATTGACTTATATACAAGGGCTTTTAAAAATGGGCGGCCGGCCAAAAATGTATAACATGCTGCAGGTATCTAGGCTCATCTAATCATCAATGTACAACTTGGAACCCACTGTGGAGCCCGTAAATACAAAAAATGTATGCATACACATATGTGTACACACCAATGGAAGCATAATGCATGTCGTTGACGCTCGCCCGTCAACACTCTCCCTGTCCGAAGCTTTGTCGTCCCCGACAAAGCCATGTCGTGGTAGATGCTTGAGAAAGAATGTGCCTGCAAAAAGAAAAATGTGGATGTGGTAGCAAGCTCAAATATAGGGTGATAAGGCATAAGGTAAAGGCAAAGCACATGTAGTAATGAGTAAATGCAAAGAATTATGAAATGTTACACTGCCATTAAGGAAAAATAAATTGCACTTGCTGAAAGTAATTAATTAAGAGTTTTGGGCTTATGAATGAGTCTATCAATTAGTTAGCTACAACTAAGGGTTAAAACATTTACTGTTGTACTAGCTAAGTTAATAAATTTATCCCAATGCAAGATTCGCTAATTATGTTTGTCATAGATTAGCTAACTAACTCGAAACAAAAGCTTGAATTTTTTTTACTTGAAGCTCAATGGAAGTATTTCTCATTTCATTTTTCTTGCTTTTCATTTGTTATTTTTCACATTTTGCAAAATCATTTGACGTGTGTGCTTATTTGTATACCCGTGGCTTTTTGCTTCTCAAAGAAAAGCACCCACACTGGGAACCTCTAGGGCTCTAGTACCATAGGCAATACATGTGCGTGAAGTACCAAATCAAGCCAGGATTTCTCTTCCAGCTTAAGCTTTTACACTTGTGGCACTTTTGTTTTTCTTCCATTTCCTTTGTATTTTAACTAGTTTTCTTTGTTGTTTGGGTGAGAAAGCCTCTCTATGCTTAAAACACTCCTAAGGTTTCAAACGCTCAAGTAATTTTACCAACTAGGACTAGTAGTCAAGTAAATGAGTTAACCTAAAGTCACGGCCTCCTAACCTCAAGGCTCATCCATAAAACTAAACTCTAAGTCAATTAACTAAAGAAAGGACAAGTTTATACATCTTTAATGGCAAATAACAAAACATAATTGAATGCACTTAATCAAACCAAGAAGAAGCCACAATCCACAAATATAAATGTACAAAACCATATAGCATAGGAAGGAGTACACCTGTGCATGGGCTCGATGAAGAGGTCGATGTCATGGAAGCTCCTCGTGTCTGGAGATACATCATGTCTACATGGTCGTCCAATCTCCATGGGAAAGCTAATGTCTGTCTACGTGCTGCATCAAAAGATCAACAAAAGCAATGTACCTCCAAGAGGTATGTCAGCAGCAAGATAAAATAACAAAATATTTAAATAAAACATCTAAGCTAGGGTCTAAAACCTGGATATCCAGAGGGAAAAAACCCAAAAGGGAAAAAAGTGCCTCTGGTATATGCACATAAATCTAGTGCACATATCAATGTGTACACATCTCAAATCTCATGCAACTAGGAGTCAAGAGAGAGCTCTCACCATGAAGCATGATCTACAATCTCTTAGCTCGATCTCTAATAGTCAAGGGCTAACTAACACCTAGCTCCATATGTAAAGTCTGCTCAACAGCACAAGGAATGGGCGTAGGGGGGGCATAAGCCTCTACTCGAATAGTTTGTGGAAGGCTCTTCGGTAGCCAAATCTGCAATGCTCACGCTCTTGTAGGGATGTCAGTATGAGCTCTCCTAGCGTGTCTACGTGTGCATCTAGCTCTAGGACATACTATCTGTTGTGAAACGTACTGACCTCTCTAGGGGTATTCTCATCTCTCGACATATGGCTCGTGGAGGTCTCGCTCTAGGGTATGATCTTCTATGCACTGGGTGTGCTACCGCTCGTGGCCCAGGTACCCAAACATGTCTTTGTCCCTCAAAGTAATCATGTGCCTCAAGTGACCGTCTAGATGTGAGCCAACCATGTGAAAGTCCGTTGTCGGTCATATGGCTCTTTAGAAATATGATCATCTCATCACAAGGTAAAAATCTAGCATGTATCTCGTCACGAGGAACAAATACCTGTTGGGTTGTCCTGGAAGCTCTACGTGGAGAGCTACATGCCTGATCTATCGTGTGTCACTCCTCAGTGGCACTACTCATCGTCGCAGAGCCTCTGCCTAGAGAAGGCTCTACACATGGCTGAGATTCCTGTGTACATGGTCTCCAAACAAGTCTAGCAAGTGGTATCGTATCCCGACATAGGGTGTCGGTAGAGGTCACTCTAGTCCGTGTACGTCCATGTATCTGTGGTGTAACCTCTATCTCTGTGGTGTTAGTAATGTGGTCTCTAGGAACCTGATCTAGAAAAGTACGGCTTGTGACTGGTCTCCTCTCAATCGGGTGATCTGATCGTGAATCGGCACTCGTAGATGGCACTAGGGCAACATCTATATGTGGTGACTTCTCTCTCTGTGACTCACTGGCTATGGCACCGCTATGCAAGCTAAAAGAGTGGGATAGCGATGTTGTCGGCTCTGCATCTTCTCTCATAGGGGGATCTACTCTCGTAGATGGCTCTAGCTCAATAGCTATCTCTAAGGGCCTCTGTGAGGTCGACAAATCTAAACAAGGATGCTCAAGGGCAGCTAGAATCTGTGGAGTGGTCTCATCTATAACAAAGCCATCGGAGTCACTCACTCTATGACTCTGTGAGATCTCTCGCTGTGTGCTGGAAGTCTCGTGGATAAGTGTAGTACGTGGTGTAGGCTCCCTAACCATACTCTAACTGGGCTCTAGTCTCAGGGGCTCTACCTGTGGTAGGCTAGGTGCTGGAGCTATCTCTCATGGCACACTATCATCCTCATATGGCATCTCCCAAGGTGGTAGAATACGACGTGACAAAAGAAGCCTAAAAGGTGATCTCTCTAGTGGTGTCTCTCGAGGGCTCAAAGCTCTCGGTAGCTATGGAGCTAGCGTGGTCGTCGTGGGTAAACATCAATCATCATGTCTAAGTGGAGGGGAGTAGGGTAGACCTATAGTCAAAACATATACTACATGATCGACATCCCTATAAACTCGCTCACGTGGATCTCCTATCAAATATGCAAGAAGGCGGGCTGAAGGATCTCTGTATCCACCACTCGTCAGGCGTTTGTACCTACGACCAAGCTCATCTAGATAGGTCATTATCTGCTCAACTCTCTAAAGCTCCACTAGCCTAGGATGTGTGTGTGTATCTAGGCTGTCATCTGGGTGTGCTCGCTCAATGTCATCAAAATCAAGGGTCTCAATCAAGAGATACTGCTCTCCAAGTTCATCAATAAAAACTGCTCTATCGGCCTGTGGGTGGGTAGGCTCTCACAATCTGCCTAGGTGTAGACATCATGCGTTGCGGGGTGGCTAGCCTCACAAAGAGGTGATCATAAGTGTCACCATAATATGCAACCCCTTGTGGAGATCGGCCTACTATATGCAAGATCTGACCGTCTATATCTCTCATGCTATCCCTAGTCTCTCTCGTCTCGGACAGTGTCTGAAGGGTGGGGGTCAGTGGTCTAGGGGCACTCATATCTACAATGGGTGATCTACCGGGCCCTACCTCTGGTGCTCTCAACTGGGGTGATGTGGTCATCATAGACTCTCTCGTATGCTCTCTAATCTGTGTCAAGCTCACACAAAAATTTAGTGGAGATAGGGATGTGAGAAATCATATCGAAGTATTTGAACAAATATACGATTCCCTTGGAGAATACAATGACCTGCATAAGAGTAAGGCTTTAAGCCTGACCTTGAGTGGAAAGGCTGGGGATTGGTATAGAACCGTAAGGGTGGAGGAAAAAATGATTTACCCTACTCTTAGGAGACTGCTCTTGAAAGAGTACATACGAGAGGGAGTACTTTGGGGTGTAGCATCTCAACTCCAGAAAGCCCAACAAGAGGAAGGAGAGTCTGTGAGAGACTTTATTACTCCTCGCTTGAAGCATTTGAATTCTTGCTGTAATCAAAATGAGCGCTTCAATAAAAACCAATTTCTCGATAGATTCATTAGGGGACTACGACATGAGGATATCTACAATGGCCTAGTATGCTGGTACTTCATGCCCATTTGAAGGTTTACCAAGTGGGTTTTCTATCAAAGATTGAGCTGTTTCAATCATATTTCTACACATTTCCAACCTCTGTTTTTCTATTTCGGCATAAGGATAAGTCATCCATCTTTGCTCTTGGCTTTGGTTCTTTTTAAGTCTGGCTTCGTAAGCTTTTAGAAGTGCATCTAACTGCTCATTTACCTTGTCTGCCAGTACTGATCCTCCTGATCCTGCACTTTTGGGTTCTGCTAGTTCCTTGGGTGCTGTGGTTGCCCCAGTGTGTGAGATTAGGCTAGCTAGATTCTCTAACCTCTCTAATCTATCCTTTGTGTGTTTTAACTCCTCGGATAGAGCTGTTTGCTCTCGTTCTTTCCTGGCTTTCATACGCGCCTTTCTAGCTTTCCACGTGCTTCTTGGGTTTTTCGTTTCTGAACTTGGGGCATCTGTTTTTGGCTCTTCAATTATGGGTTCGTTGTTCATTCTTTGGGCTTGGGCTCGTGTCACTGCCTGAATAGATATGATTGTCTCGTTTTCTGACCCTCCACTGGAAGGCCTTGCTTCCAGCATGTTCAAGGTAGTTTTTGCTCCCTTGCTCGGGTTCTTAGGGCAATCAGGAATCAAATGAGTAACTCCGCACTCGGTGCAATATGCGTTGACTCTAATGATTTCATGATGAGAACAGTCTCTTAGCCAATGGTGTCCGCCACACTTGTAGCAGGGTCCTTTAGGCTGTTGAGGTGCTACTTGAGCTCCTCTTTGTTGGTATGCATGTCTCTGTCCGCCCATGCCTCCGTTGTCTATGAACAACAATGTTTGTTCATCCAAACTATATCTTCCTTCTCCACTGCCTGTGTAGCTATTGGTGGTCCTGCACGTCCTATCATGCTCCATGGTTCTGGTGTCGAAGGTTCTTCCGGTGGATAATATGCAAGATTTGCAGCATATCCATTGGGATCTTCATAATATGCATGCATAGGCACTAAAGACTTCTCTTCTGATTCGGTTACTGTGGGTGTGTATCTTATGCCAATTGGTCGTAATACTTGTAGGGGTGGTTGTTGTCCCAACACCGGTTGTGGTCTTTCTACACCTACAGGTCCTGGTAGGTTGTCTGCTTGATACCTAGGCATCGGTGGAACTTGAGGAGAAGCTACCTGAGCTTGGGGAGCATAAGGTCTCTCTCTCACATATTCCTTGTTATAATAACATTCCTCCGTCCCATGGTTTGTCCATTTTTGTTCAATAGCACACCACTTTGGCTGTTTAGCCTGGGGTTTGGCGTACAAGTTAATCTTTTTTAGCACTTCCTCTACAAGCTGCTCCTGGTTTACAGATACTTCTCCTTTCGCTATTGTCTTAGAAGACTTGCTTCCACTTTGTTGTGAGGATGAATCGTCGTCAAGATCCTTGAACTCACCCTCTTTGTAGACCGCACAATTGTCTACAAGGTAAAGAGCTTCCTTGGTTAACTCATTCAACGTCGTGCTCCTCTTGATATGTAAGTCCTTTTGGAGATCTGCATTCCTTAGTCCTTGGATAAATATAAGCATCAGTCTGGACTGAGTTGGCAGTTCTTCCACAGGGCAGAACTTAACATATCTTTTTAGTCTTAGGGATGCCTTTCGCACAGATTCTCCGTCTTTCTGTTTGAATTTATGGATTTGTGAGACTGCATTATGAGCTATCCCCCTTTGTGAGAATTCCTCGATAAACTCGTCAAACACTTCCTCCATAGACTCAAAGTCTCTCCGCTCCACAGAGTCAAACCAGGCAGTAGCATCATCTTCTAGGGTCAGTCCAAACCCTGCAAATTGGGTAGGGAAGTCTAACACCTCTTCAGCTCTAATTACACGCACAAAGGCTGCTACATGATCTCTTGGATCTCTGTTTCCCGTGTATTTTTTGTTTACCCATTTTTGTACTTGAGAAGGTCTAATTCTACGATGGTCTACAAACCTCATCATTGGATCTCCATGTCCTAATTGGCAGATGGGATCATGGAAAAGCCTCTAGGACTTTTAGAAAAAGTAATTGTCACCTCTTGCGCAATCGAGTATGAGCACACATTTGCAATAGTCGATTTCGACAAAAAGAACAATTACGAGATCATATTGGGAAGACCATTCATGAGACAATTAAAGATGGTCCAGGATTGGGTTTACGACCACATATACCTCAAACATGGCGAGAATACAACCAAAATACACCTAAAAGACCATAGTTACAAAGATGTGAACCAGACACCAGTGGAAGAGTTTGATTCAGCTACATTGGCAGGGTCAGAACTCCCAACATGGTTAGGGCAACAAAAAGAGCTATGGATGTGCGGAGCTTCACATTGTGGGAGCTTAAAAACAGAGGAATGCATCTTAGAAAGAGCTATTGAGGACAAGGATTATATTCCGGAACCTTTTTCTAAAGATGCCTTAGAACCTCTGGAATGGGAACACATACTAGCAACAGTGGATTTCACTGGATGTGGATCCAATGACAGGACATTGAGAGACAGTACAGGTGCAGGACAGGTTTACCCACAGCTTACAGTGTTAGAGAGATAGTGGTTTTTTGAGCTGTTTTTGGTATGTTTTTGAGTACACCAGAGCCATTTTACAAAGGAGACTCTGCCAAAATTTCTGCAGAATCTGAAGCTTTCTTGGTTCATTTGACAGGTTGATATTGGTTCAGAGGTCAGTTTACAGAAGAAACTCTATCGAATTTTTCCCAGGAAAGTAAACTACTGTGAAGCGTAGCTATGGCTAGATCATAGGACACTGCTCTTTACAATATCAAGAAGCTGGATGGAACCAATTTCCCATTGTGGAAGAAGCAGATTTGGCACGTGTTGGTACAAAAGAAGCAGATAAAACTTATAAAGCTCAAGGGGATAAAACCAGAAGATATGGACGAAGATGAATGGAGTGAAATGGATGAATTGGCACTTTCTACCATTATGCTGACTTTGGCAGAAAGCGTTTACTTCAATGTAGCAGACGGGATGTCGGCTTATCAAGCATGGTTAAAGCTGAGTGATCTTTACGAGAAGCAGAGTGCAGCTTCACAGGTATATTGGCTTAAGAAGCTTGTTGACTTGAAGATGAAAGAAGGGACACCTATGTCCAATCATCTGAATGAATTCAACACAATCTACAGTCAGTTGTCAGCTCAAGGTGTCGAGTTTGATGAACCTGTTAGAGCTATGTTCCTGTTGATCACATTGCCGGAAAGTTGGGACACTTTTCGCACAGCTTTGAGTAATTCTGCACCTCCAGATGGTTTGACCATAGCAGGTGTAGAAGGCAGTCTGCTTACTGAAGAAACCAACAGAAAGACAATGGACAAAGGCAAAGGAATAGCCTTAGTTGTCAGGGGAAGGACCAAAGAAAAGTACAAAGGTGGAAAGAGGGATCAGTCTCGTAGCAAGTCCCGCAGTGCTAAAGGCAAGAGTGACATAGAATGCTACCATTGTGGCAAGAAGGGTCACATGAAAAGAGACTGCAGAGAATGGAAAGCAGAAAAAGGCAAAGAGAAAGCAGAAGAACATGGTGAGAAGAACAAGTCCTCAGTGAAGATTCAAGAAATAAATGTGACAAACACTGTTGCAGAGGATGACAGTCTAGTGTCAAGAGACATCTACTTCTTGAAAAATACAATGGACTCAGCTCTTCTTACAGCATCTGATGGAAATGCACTGAGTGAATGGATTATAGACTCAGGGGCATCACTTCATGTGTCTCCAAACAAGGAGTGGTTTACCTCTTATGTGACCACTAAAGATCATGTTCGGCTAGGCAATGGGAAGACATGTGAGATCTTAGGTGTTGGAGATGTTCAATTGAAGTTTCAGAATGGCTCTTCTTTCACGCTGAAGAATGTGAGACATGTTCCCACAATTACAAAGAGCTTGATCAGCACAGGTTTACTTGATGATGCTGGCTACGTCACCACTTTTGGACAGAACATGTGGAAGATATCCAAGGGTTCTATGACAGTAGCACATGGAGTAAAGTCTGGAGGACTTTACATGATTTATGTATCAAATGTCTCTAAAAATGTAATCAATGTAACCGAGCAGCCGAACGTTTCTTTGTGGCATAGCCGGTTAGGACATATGTCCAAGAAGGGAATGGAAATGTTGTCTCGTTCTGGTTATTTGCCTGGCTTGTCATTTAATGATTTTGAATTCTGTGAACATTGTCTGTATGGTAAGCAAACATAGTAGCCACATAAGCATAGAAGCAGTAGAAGAGATACACAGTTGGCACTTGTTCATAGTGATTTGTGTGGACCTATGCCTAGCCTATCTCTAGGGGGAGCTTCTTACTTTATGACATTTATAGATGATTACTCGAGGAAAGTATGGGTTTACTTTCTCAAGCACAAGGATGAAGCGTTTAGTGTTTTCAAAATGTTTGTGACACTTGTGGAGAATCAGAGTGGCAAGAAGCTTAAATGCTTACGCACTGACAATGGTGGAGAGTATGTTTCAAAGGCCTTTCAGGACTTTTGTGAGTCAAAAGGTATAAAACGTGAACTTACTGCTCCTTACAATCCTCCTCAAAATGGTGTTGCTGAGAGGATGAATAGGACCATACAAGAGAAGGTCAGAAGTATGTTGTCTAATGCACAACTGCCAAATGGGTTTTGGGTTGAAGCGGTATCAATAGCTGTTCATCTTATAAATAGATCTCCTAGCAAGGTTTTGCAGAAGGATTCAATGGCAGAGATGGTATGGTCAGGAAAAATGCCCTCATACAAGCATCTCGGAGTCTTTGGCTGTGAGGCATATACTCATGTTCCAAAGGAATTTAGGAACAAACTTGAGCCAAAGAGTAGAAAGTGCATCTTTCTAGGCTATGGTAATTCTGGTGAGATGGGGTACAGACTTTGGGATCCCGAATCCAGAAAGCTTATCCGCAGCAATGATGTTCACTTTAATGAAGCCAAATATCATTCTAAACCAGAGAGGGTTGAGGAGATTAGAAGAGTTGTCTTCCAAGAAGATGGACCTGCACGTGCAAGACAAAATGTCAGGGCTCAAGAGGAGCAAGGACAGGATAGAGTGGAACCACACGTTGTGGCTGAGCCTGAGCCACCTATTATGCGTAGATCTGGATGTATCAAGCGACCTCCTGATAGGTTTTTTCCATCTATGAACTATGTCATGTTGACTGATTGCAATGAGCCTTCATGTTGCAAGGAAGCAGTGCAAATGAAGGACTCCGGGAATTGGCAATTGGCCATGCATTCAGAGATGAAAGCTCTGCATAAAAACCAGACATGGAAGCTAGTTAAATTACCACAGGGCAAAAAGGCTCTACCCTGTAAATGGGTTTACAGGTATAAGATCACCGCTCATGATAGTCAGCCAAAGTACAAAGCAAGGCTTGTTGCCAAGGGCTTTAAGCAAGAACAAGGCATTGACTTTGATGAAGTCTTCTCTCCGGTGGTCAAGATGACTACATTGAGATGCTTTCTTGCATTGGTTGCCATATTAGATTTGGTGTTGCACCAAATGGATGTCAAGATAGCGTTCTTGCATGGTGATTTAGATGTGGAAATTTACATGCAGCAGCCAGAAGGGTTTGTTGAGAAAGGCAAGGAAGATTTGGTATGCCAGTTGTTAAAGAGTCTTTATGGCTTAAAATAATCACCGAGGGCATGGTACCATAAGTTCCACAAGTTTATGCTTTCTCAAGGCTACAAACGTAGTGAGTTCAATCACTGTCTATATACAAAGAAGGCTAAGGATGGCAGTTGGCTGATCCTTATTTTGTATGTGGATGACATGTTGATTGCTGGCAAGCACTTGAAAGAAATTTCAGCTTTGAAGTCAAAGATGGCAAAATAGTTTGACATGAAAGACATGGGTGAGGCAAGTCATATACTTGGTATGCGCATTGAGAGAGATAGATCAAAGAAGTTGATTTGGTTATCTCAAACATAGTATATTGACAAGGTTTTGCAACGTTTCAATATGGAGAAGGGAAAGGCATTGAGTGTTCCATTTGCCACCATATGTGAAACTTAGCAAACAAGATTGTCCTGTGTCTGAGGAAGAACAGGCTGAAATGGATAAGATTCCATATGCGTCTGCAGTGGGTAGTTTGATGTATGCAATGATTGCTACTCGCCCAGACATTGCATTTGCAGTGGGAGTAGTAAGTCGATACATGTCAAACCCAAGCAAGAAACATTGGGAGGCAGTGAAAGGAATATTGAGATACGTGAAAGCTACAAAGAGTATGTGTATATGCTATGGGAGTCAGGAGCTAAGTATAAAGGGTTTTACAGACTCAGATTATGCAGGTGACTACCGAAGGTCTATGTCAGGGTATGTCTTTACATTGGCTGGTGGAGCAGTATCATGGCGTTCTAGATTACAAGATCGTGTTACTCAGTGTACTACAGAGGCTGAATATGTTGCAGCATCAGAGGCATGCAAAGAATCAATTTGGCTTAATCGACTAGTAACAGATTTGGGAATCAAAGAAGAGATGCCTGTGTTATATTGTGATAGTCAAAGTGCTATACAATTGGCTCGCAATCCAGTTTATCACTCAAAGACAAAGCATGTGGATGTGAAGTATCATTTCATCAGGGAAATGCTCGAGGATAAGCAACTTCAGCTTGTCAAAGTTCACACCACAGAAAATCCTGCTGATCTACTTACAAAAGGACTTCCCTCAGAGAGCTTTGCGCATTTTCGCAAGCAGTGAGGTGTAGGGTAGTGCATCACTTGTCTACATCTCTTGTATATTAGCTTGTATAGTAGCTTCTCTCACAGTTAAAGTACCACATTGGACTTTAAGTGGGAGGTTGTTGGGGTATAAAGCCCAATGTGGTCGCCCAGGTAAGTGGGCGGGCCGCCAGGTATGTACACATATTCTTTTGTAAAAACCTAATAAGAACTCACTATGCTCTACACATTACAGTAGAGCGAGTTTACCATATCTTCGTGCTCTTCTTCTCGCACTCTCTCTTGCGTCGCACTTCCGCTCGTACTCCTTCAGGTACTGTATGGTATTGTACCGGTACTGGTACTGGTATTGGACACTGACAGACGTTTAAACTCAAACAACTCAATGGACACTGGTACTGATACTGATACTGATACTGATACTGATACTGATACTGTACTATACTGGCGCTGATACTAGACTTTACTGCTATACTAGCTTAGATACGAGTGGCTTTGCTATATTGGTACTGGAACTGGGACTGGTATATACTGGTACTAGCATTGGTACTACTGACATTGGTACACACCCAGCTCACAGTCTAACACAGCCAATTGTGCACACACTGACTTTTACTGATACTACTAGTATTGGGCTCATATTTTTAGTGTTACACTAGTGCTGGTAGTATTGATACTGGTACTAGTACTACGGGTACACTCACATGCTAACTCAACCAGTTCAGTGGTCTCACCCACCAAATTGTGCACACACTGTCTAACATAGCCAATTGTGCACACACTGACTTTTACTGATACTACTAGTATTGGGCTCATATTTTTAGTGTTACACTAGTGCTGGTAGTATTGATACTGGTACTACGGGTACACTCACAGGCTAACTCAACCAGTTCAGTGGTCTCACCCACCAAATTGCGCACACAGACTTTATATTGGCACTGATACTAGACTTTACTGCTATACTGGCTCAGTTTTACGAGTGGCTTTGCTATATTGGTACTGGAACTGGTACTGGAACTGGTACTGGTATATACTCGTACTAGCATTGGTACTACTGACATTGGTACACACCCAGCTCATTGTCTAACACAGCCAATTGTGTACACACTGACTTTTACTGATACTACTAGTATTGGGATTAGATTTCTAGTGTTACACTGGTGCTGGTAGTATTGATACTGGTACTGGTACTACGGGTACACTCATAGGATAACTCAACCAGTTCAGTGGTCTCACCCACCAAATTGCACACACAGACTTTACTGGTACTGGCTCTACTACCACTATTGGTACTGGTACTGGTAATGTATTGTACTTTGATGGTTCAATATTGATACTAGTATAGTACAGGTACAATACTGGTACTAACACTACTAATACACACATTCAACCAGCTCACCGGTACTAGTACTACCGATACTAGAATCAGAATTTCAATGTTACCCACACAGATTTTTCCTTTTGTTTGTATTTTTTTCTTAAATTTTCTCTTTGGTCTCATATTAGATTTTTGAGCTGGCATACTAGTGCTAATACTGACACTCACACTGGTACTAGTACTGGCGTGACTCTAGTACACAGCTATAATGCTATATCAGTACTGGTACTTAACTATACTGCTATACTGGTACTTCTATACTAGCACTCCTGGTACTACTCGTAATGGTACATACACTAACACACAGCAGACTCCACACTCGGGAGTACTGGTATACTGGTACTGGACACTGGACACTCACTGTGACCAAACACGGCAAACTGCACTCACAGACTTACTCAGCCACCTCATTGGTAGTACCAGTTGGTATTGGTACTACGCGAAAAAAAAGCTGGTACTAGTCCCAGGTTTTTACTGCTAGCACATTGGTACTGGTAGTACTAGTGTTGTACACACACAGTCTAATCACAACAAACTACACTCATCGACTCACTCAACCCGCTCTCTGACTAGTACTAGTACATGTACTGGTATACGTACTCGTATACTGGTACTAGTGAGTTTAAATGTTTTTTTTAAATATTTTTTTTGTGTGGATAATGTTCAACTACATGGCGTCGAGCTCATGCACAGAACCTGTCTCAAGCGCGCGCACTGCTGCACCTCTGGACGCTCTGTCTAAGTGGCTAAACAACACTAATTAACACCGCACATACACTGCTAACCCCGCCAGCTACACACGGATAGAACTAAAATTCCACATTACAACCAATTAACAATTCTCACATAACTCAGCAAAAACCAGAAAACAAATGAAAGAAAGGCTTCCAGAGGTGCCACTGAGTGCTCCTCAAGCTTAGTGCAAGGCATTCCCTGGCAACGGTGCCAAAAATGTGCGCTTTACCGCATGTGTCAAAGGTTGGGAACTTGCCTGTGCACTGCGTGCAAGCCTCGAAAGGCTGCAAGCACACAACTAGAGAGTCCTAGCAAGCTCAAAGAAATAGTGGTGTGTCACTCACCGCTCAATGCTTCCATTGTGAAGGATTCTGTGCTGCGAAGAAGAAGGAGCCACCACCAATGCCGCACTCAACTGCCTCGCCACCACCGATGTCGCCGCAATGCTCGATCACACACACACACACACACACTCTCTCTCTCTCACAAGCATATACACACACACATACACTTGTGAGCACACAAAGGAGAAGGAGACAGAGATGGAGCAAGAGCACTTCTTAGCTTACACTTCCAAGAATAAGGATTTTAAGGTCAAATGGACCTTTTATAAAAGTTTGACCCAATCACACATGGGCGCCCACAGTTGTCGGTCATTGCACAACTACTGTAGAAATAAGATAAGTGGTGTGCCTCTCATCAACAATCACCTACACACCTATTGGACAGACAAGCCCGGTCCATGACCAATGCGTCCGTTGAAGGTGATAGGGTGTCCGTGTGTCTGTCGAAGGTGATAGAGTGTCCGTGAAGGTTAACACTATAATATACATTCTCACAGCCAAGCACCCCGTGTGTTCCCGACTACATGAAATACACTCGTACATTTTTGGTGAAGCCGATGTGAAGCAGCCAGGGTAAGAGATTGGAGGGATGGCAAATGTAACTCCTCAAGTTGTTTACAACACATGCTTTTGTATAGGTTTTGGGTATAAACATTATTGGTATTTTGTCTCTTTGTGAATTGGAGGCTTCATGTGTGCTTCTGCTAGTCTCTCTTGTGATAATCACATATTTGCTACTCTCTTCTCTGATTACACCATCTCTACAATATACATTCTCACACCCAAGCACCCCGTGTGTTCCCGACTACACAAAATACCCTCCGATATCGATTGTCGACCTATCAAGCCCCGATGAAACTCCATCTCCCTGACTCCATGCTTGCACAATCCCCACTGCATTTTGATATTGCCAAGCCCTCCAATCGGTGTGACAAAAACTGAGAAAATTCTCCTGGCATTATATGTCGGCTTGCAACCGTTGTCAGCTTTGACCCTCAATATCTCGCTGACCCGAACTCCGATTGACGAGCCATAAATTCCTATGGCCTTCAAATACTGTATATTTTACATCAAACCCCGTCAAGGCTGTAAAACCTCAAGATGGCACACTAACCGAGGTGACCAAACTAACACAGAACTAGCCCTCTCAATGAAACTTAAACTTGCAATCTCTTGGCAACCAGAACTCTCATTGACAATCTGAAAAGACCGACGTGCTCCACAAGACGAGCACTTCAGGTCCATGCACTTATTTCATCTCCAATCCCTTATCTGTAGTTGCCCAAATCCGATACGGATTTTTAGCATCATTATGATAAAATTTTAGCCTTTTAAAGCCACATCTGGCATACATTCAGCATTAAACCTTGCCTGTTATCAAACCCTGGTCATTGCTCAATAAAAATATAGTCTTCAAATAAGCCCTCGGGAATAAGCGTAATCTGCATCCTTTTGTTCTTTTTCCTATTATGAAAGAGGAGCCACACGACAACGTGTTCAATGTCATAGGGCTAATGAGAGCAATGAACACACACACTCTCTCTCTCTCTCTCTCTCTCTCTCTCTCTCTCTCTCTCTCTCTCGCTATTCACGTAGTGAAAAATGCTGGAAGGGGCCAGATTGAGGACATGTTAACAAGTGGCCGGGAGGGCCCCCGAAATCCTTCCCCCTTTATATTGACGTGCAAATGATGATTGGTCCTTCGTTTTAATTAGTTGACACTCTTGCTTTCATTGTAAGATCTAAATGGCTACCTCTATAATCAGGGCTAGAGGGCCATTGTTGCAAGACGAGCATATGATCCCATGCATCAGCTTCTTATTCACTCTTCTTCTCTTTGGTGCATCCAGACTTATAGCAATGCAAGCTGGCAATGGATGCTTCCATTACGGTTCCACCAATGACGCTCACCCTCAATGGCTGCTTGTTGGCCAATCCCTGCACATGGGCCCAAAGTTTTCTCATTCCATAAATACAAATCAAAACCGAGAGTCCAACAGGCCACACACGTAGTGAGCACGAAGACTAAATTGCCGTGGACATATGTGCTGATGAAGGTGCTGTCAGACTTTCACACGCAGATAGACATTCATTGTGCCTTTTGGGCGGGCAATGTTAGCATTATGATTCAGGTCCACTTCTCATGGCTCTTCTTGCCATGGCAGCAACCTCTACTGGAATGAGAAAATTTTGCAGAGCTTGTTACGCGATCTTACCACCTCCTCACTTGGCGGTCAGAATTCTAGGCCTACTGCCTTTCCATCACGCCATTAACGGCATGCGTGAGAGAGACATCAAAAAATCTCTACGTTGCATCCTCATCAGAAGGAAGGCAACATTAATTGAATGAGCTTTACAAGATGCTCTTCATAGACCCTTATATGACCTCAAAAGCAAACACTTTCTCATCACAGGGATGACCACAACAGAGAAACTCTCTCTCTCTCTCTCTCTCCACCCCCTCTAAACCGGCCTTTGTTCCCTTCTCTATTCTCGTGTGAACTTCTCCCATAGAGGTCTCCTTCTCCTCGAGTCCTCTACTACCGATTTCCATCTGTGCAATGTTTCCAAACAGTGCCATTGGCCGATATTGCCAGTGTCGGAAGAACTGGCCCTGCCTTTGGGGCGGGTAACGTGTATTAGTGACCCTATCATCTGCGTGTGATGAGGCCAATGATCTCTCTCTCTCTCTCTCTCCCTCCCTCCGTCTGTTACTTGTCAGCATGTCCTCAATTTGGCCCCTTTTGTGGAATTAGGGTTGTAGAGAAACGCACACAGCTTGGAGAAGACGAAGGAAGCTCAAGGCACACAATAGAGAGTGTGTTACTTAGTGTGCAATGGAAAGATCGATAGCCCTAGAGTGATGGGAGTATATACAATGCTTGGGGAAAAAACCCTCCTAAAGAGGGAAAAAATGCCCTGGCGGTCCTATTGTGTTCACACACATCACTACCACATGAATATGGTAACAAATCCCCCCTGGAGTGATGCGATGAACGAGAGCTGGCACATGAGTAAAAGGAAGTGCCATGCCATGAGGACATGATCAGTCCACAAAGGGGAGTAAGCCCAAAGCTTTGCGGAAAGCTTCAAGCTTCTCACAAGACAATGCCTTTGTGAAAAGATCTGCAAGGTTGTCCTGTGTTGGCACATAAGCCAAGCTGATCTCTCTTGCTGAGAGCCTCTCCCTGACATAGTGGTAATGCACCTCAATGTGCTTTGTGCGGCATGCAAAACTGGGTTCCTCGCAACTGCCAATGCGCTCTAACTGTTAGTGTAGATAGTGTTGGCAGTGTCCTATCCAACACCCAAATCAGCCATAAGACGTCTGAGCCATACACACTCAACTGGAGCTGTGAAGACTACCCTGTACTCAGCCTCACAACTGGAAGTGGCCATAGTAGGTTGCTTCTTGCTCAACCACTACCAAGCATGAAACAAAAACCACTTGTGGACACTCGCGTGTCAAAACAACCAGCCCAATTTGAGTCCGAAAAAGCATGTAAGTCTGGCCGCAATGATCCCCCCTTGGGATAAAACAAGCCAAGATGTAAAGTGCCACTAAGGTAGCGGAAAATCCTCTTGACAGCCTGCCAATGCTTAGACCCTGGGCTATGCATAAATCTGCTGACCTGTGAGACTGCAAACTGAATATCCGGCCTCGTGTTGCATACATAAATGAGGTAGCCAACAACAGTATGATAAAGAGTGACATCAGCAGGATCACGAGCAGCATGTAGACTCAACTTCAAACCTGTTTCCATGGGAGTGGCAATAGGTTTGCAATCCTCAAGTCCACACTTACATAGCAATGTCTCTATGTAACTTTTCTTACACAAGGCAATACCACCATCACACTGATTAAACTGTATACCCAAGTAAAGATGCAACAACCCCAAATCTTTCATCTTGAAAGTAGCATTCAAATCAGCCTTAAATTCAGCAATATGTCTCTCATTTGGTCCAGTGATCAACAAATCATCGACATAAAAAACCACAATGAGAAGTACATCACCCTCATGCTTTACATACAATGTGCTTTCGGTTGAACTGTTATGAAAGCCTCGTTTGACCAAATTAGTGTCAGTTTTCTCATACCAAGCACGAGGAGATTGCTTCAACCCATACAAAGCCTTCTTACATCTGCATACTTTGTCCTCTTGTCCTTTTATGACAAAACCGCGAGGCTACGTTACATAAACTTCCTCAAATATGTCACCATTCAAGAAAGCAGTAACAATGTTTGATTGATGTACATCCCAACCAAAATGAGCTGCCAATGCACATAGAAAACGCACAGTAGTCATACGACAAGTGGGAGCAAAAGTCTCTTCATAATCTATGCCTTTTTGTTGTGCATAACCCTTTGCAACAAGTCGAGCCTTATGGTGATCGATCTCACCATCCGGCTTGCGTTTCAACTTGTAAACCCACTTCGTACCAATGGCCTTTTTGCCAGGAGGCAAATCACATAAAGTCCACGTGTCATTTTCTGTAAGTGCATCATATTCTGATTGCATGGAATTTTCTCAATTCTATGCTTCATCAAAAGACAGAGGCTCCTCAACATCATGTAACCTAGACACAGCCAAGGCATAACAATCTGATGCATAAGATGCATGGCAAGAGCCTGAACGAGTACGACTAGACAAAGGTGCATCCAATTTACAGTCATGCACAGTGTGCACCAGCCATTTTGGCATACCTCTAGCATGCTCATTTTCAGCCCTTTCCTCATCAAGTACATCATGTACATCTGCATCAGTAATAGGCTGATTTGTAACATTTTCAGAAACCCCCATAGGCTGTACATTTGCCTCATTGGAACTTACATTCATATTTCATCCCACTGAAGCGAGGCAACAAAGTGTCATAAATGTCCTGTGAGCTTACGTTACTGTCTCAAGTACATGACAGCAAGGGCTGAATAGAATCTTCCACAAACACTACATCCCGTGAAACCAGAATACGTTTTTTTTGCGGATGATACAACTTGTAACCTTTGCTTTCAACACTATAACCAACAAAAATACATTTGACAGCCTTATCATCCAATTTTCTGCGCAGTGTTTGTGGCACCAAAGCATATGCCAAACAACCAAAAACACGCATGTCAATAGAAGGCTTTCTATGATGCCATGCTTCATATGGAGTAATAAACTGCAAAGATTTCGTAGGACACTTGTTTAGTACATAAGTGGCACACATGATGGCCTCAAGCCAAAAAGAATGGGGCAAAGCTTGACTTTTGACCATACATCATGCCATTTCCGTAAGTGACCTGTTTTTCCTCTCAGCAACACCATTTTGCTGAGGTGTATAAGGCACTGTACATTGGTGTTTTATCCCATGACTAGCCAGAAATGCGTTGAATTCATGAGACATATACTCCCCCCCTCGATTGGAACGGAGGGTGCCCATAGTACATTTTGAGACATTTTCAGCCATAGCCAAAAATTGTTTGAAGCACATAAAAACTTTGGACTTTGCTTTAAGTGGGAATACCCATGCATGCTTGGAGTAATCATCAATGAAAGTCACAAAGTAAAGGTAATTGCCCAAGGATGGAGTTTGCATGGGCCCACAAACATCACTATGCACAAGCTGCAACCTGCATGTGGCCCGAACTGAACCATCCTTTGGAAACTTAGAATGCTACATCTTACCCAAAATACAGCCTTCACAAACATGTTTAACAGGTGCTTCAAGAGGCGGCAAAGAAGCAACCATATCAGATTTTTGCAAATGCAGCAAACTGACAAAATTTAGATGACCAAAACGTGCATGCCAAAGTTTTGCATGTGAAATAGCCCTTGAATCTTCAACAGCATTTGCAAAATTTTGTCCACACTTGTCATACAAAGTGAGCTTATACAACCCACGGCACAAAAGGCCAGATGCAACAATTTCATCACCAAAACTGAGATCATGAAGTGTACATCTGTCATCCACAAATTTGACTACAAGTCCAAGTCTAGAAAGTGCGGATACAGACAAGAGATTCTTCTTGATCCCAGGTACATAAAGTGCATCAACAAGTGTGAAGGAGCTGCCATTTGCAGCAGTAAGCACAATCTTTCCAACTCCCTGAACCGGATAAGAGGCATTGCTGGCACAAGTGACTGAATTCCCATGAGGGATAGACTCGAGAGAGGTAAACAATTCACGATGTGAGGTAATGTGCTTTGTAGCACCACTATCGAAATACCACACATGTGAATCTGCAGCAACTGACAAGCATGCATCATGGACACCAGGATTGTAAGTGCCCTTTGCGCTAAAAGCCTATTCTGCATCAACATCAGCAACACAGTCTCCTTTTATAGAAGACTGAACAATGACTGCATTTGTAGTCAAACCAACATTTGCAGTGGAAACACCCACTTTCTTCTTAGCCTCTTTGGCCTTCAACTTAGGACACGACTTGATCAAGTGATCATTACCTTTACAATAATGGCAAAGCATTTTCTTTTTTCCCTTATCACCAGAATTTCCAGATGAATTGCTTGTTGGGGTAAAGCCCCATATGGCCGGTTAGGCCTTGTGCCCGCCCACTATACTTATTCATTATGTATATAATAGAATAAGGGGGCTCACATGTAGACAGTGAGTTTCAGCCCCTGCAAACACAAGGTCTCCTCTTCTCCTCTCTTCTCATTGCTGCACACACACACACACACACACACACACACACACACACGCGCGCGCTCCCACTCGCGCACTTCAACTGGTATCAGAGCATCAGGGATTGAGAGCACCATTGGAGCTCAGCGGAGAAGCAAGCAGAGAAACAGCAAAAACTGAAGCACGTTTTTTCAGATCTGTTTTGGCCTACCAAAACGTTTTTATTCAAGCCGATTCCTGCCATTCTTGACCGGTTTTTTGTCTTCTTCAACATGGCAGAAAAAATTTTTCTCAAAATCTTCACCAATTTTGAGATACGTCACTCAGACTGCCTGCACGTCTAGGGTACACAGGTGCAGATTTTTATAGATCTGTTTTGACCTATATAAACAACACATTTCAGGTCCATTCTCGAAGAGCCCAACCGTTTTCACGTGGTCTACAACTTTGCAGAAGGAAGTTTCTACAAATTCTAAGCGGTTTGGAAGATATGAGCTGACAGGCTGCAGGGTATTCAAAAAGTTGAAGATTATGTATGCATATTGTGATGATTTGCTACATTCAGAGAGCTTGGATCGAGCTTTTTTCATTCTCTTGTTTTGCGCATTGATGTTTTTCTCTCAGTGAAGAGAGTGTGGGTTGATATTTTCAACACATTTATGCGCACACATTGAGAACACTTTGTGGATGTATGCATTCTTGTGGACTCTCAAGTTCGAGAGTGGCTTCATCACAGGTTATGTGCATTGACTTATGCGATTGAGCAGATTTCGGAAAGTGTGGTGCATAGATTTGCAGAGAGTTTTTCAAGCATTTTTGGCATGATTGTGAGCTGAATTTTTAGCTCATTTGGATGCTCTTTGATACACATTTGGTACGTGCTTGATGCTCGTTTATATTGCCATGTGGATGCACATGATGTGCGCTTTTTGGCGGATGGTGTTCTTCGCCTTGCAATGGCATATGTGGACTGATTTTCAACTGTTTTGAGCATCAATTTGTGTCACATTTTTCATCCAAGTTTATGCTAGTATATGCTTCGCTTGTAAAGTGCGGTTGATGCACTTTGTGTTTCAGACTACAGGATTGTTTTCCAAGTTTAAGGAGTTGAGACTTTGGGGCATCTCATGTATACTTGAGTGTGGATTTTGCGCATGATTTGATCATGGTTTTGAGCATGTTTAGGGCATGTATGGTTATTATGGTTAGATAGCCAAATACTGCCGAAACTCTGCCGGATTTTTCTTGTGAGTTTATTTGTTTATGCGCATGGTTTGCAATCGTGTTTTGATTGCATTTGGCACTCAGTGGTTGCTTTGCTATAGTGTTTTGGCATTGCATCGTGAGAGTGTTTGCTCACCAGATTATGTCATTTGACATACATGTGGTAATCTCTTCAGGAGAGAAACTATCATCGATTACCACATAGTGCTCTTGGATTAGAGCAGGTGTTTTGGCATCATTTGAGCGGTTTTGCTCACTTTATTTCGTTACATTTGTTAAGTATGGAGCCTGATTTACCCTTGTAATTTTCTGTGGTAAAAGCGCACATTTGTAAGGCCCCCATTATGAGGAGAAGCCATCGTGCGTGAAGGAAAATCACTCACCGGAAACCAAAATTTTCACGGACAAGAATCAGGGGCAACTTTAGGGGCTCGGGGGTGGAGGCCCCCGAGACTTTTTTTCTCCCTCGCCGGAATATTCCTTTTCGCCGGAATATTATGGCCGGACGGCGGCCGGAAAAGTGGTCGGAAAACAACCGGTCGGTTGGCCGATGGCCGGTGGCCGGTGGTCGAAAGTCAATGGCCGGTGGCCAAATTCAAAAGCGGACTTGTCTTCTCAAGGGCGGCCACACATGGGCGGATTGGAGGGTTCGATTTGGACTTATTCGCACAAGGGCGGCTACACATGGCTGCCTCTCATAAGAGAGGGCAACCCTTTTGGCCTATAAAAGGAGGCCATTTCTACACACATTTCATAGTGTGAAGTTGATGCAACAAGGTGAGTGTGAGGTGGTGAGAGTGAAGCAAGGCGGGAGCTCTATTAAGGGTTTAATCCCTTTGTAAACTACTTCTTCTTTTGAAGTGCTAAAGCCAGTGAGTGGCTGCTTTCCCGTGGACGTAGCCCACATTGGGTGAACCACGTATATCGTGTGTACTCTCTCTCTCTCTCTCTCTCTCTCTCTCTCTCTCTCTACTCTATAATCTCTTGTGTGTGAAATCTATCTCTCCCCATTAAGTAATCTACTCAAAAATCTATTTAGCTACGTCTTATTTCCTAACAATTGGTATCTGAGCAAGGTTTGCTCGTAGCTAAATTATCTCAAGGAAAGGATTCCTTGAATTGAGTGGGAGTTATGGCGGAGGAAGGGAAGCTCAAGATTGAGAAGTTCAATGGAAAAAACTACCAACATTGGAAGATGCAGATTGAAGACTATCTCTACCAGAAGGACCTCTATTTGCCACTAGGCGGTCTTGCGAAGAAGCCTGCAACAATGGCAGATGAAGCATGTATTGTCCTTGATCGAAAGGCACTGGGAACAATCCGGTTAAGCTTGGCATCAACGGTGGCCTTCAATGTTTCGGAGATGAAGACCATGGAGGACTTGATGAAGTCACTTGATGACTTCTACGAGAAACCATCGGCATCCAATAAGGTATTTCTTATGAAGCGCTTGTTCAATCTAAAGATGACAGAGAATGGTTCAGTTGCAGAACATCTAAATGAATTTAACACAAACATAAGTCAACTTCGATCGGTGAAAATCAATTTCGATGACGAAGTGCGAGCTCTCCTTGTACTATCATCTCTACCGGATAGTTGGGACAGCCTTGTGATGGCTGTAAGTAATTCTATTTCTGGCACAAATACTCTTAAGTTTGATGATGTTGTGGGTGTTCTCCTAAGCGAGGAAATACGAAGGAGAAGCACAGGAGAATCATCAAGTGCTGCACTGTCAGTATAAACAAGAGGAAGGCCTAAGGAGAGATTCAAAAACCAAAAGGGCCGTGATCGCTCAAGGCGGAGCAAGTCACGCACAAAGTCAGTTCTTGAATGTTGGAACTGCGGCAAGAAGGGCCACGTCAAGAAGGATTGATGGTCCAAGAAGAAGAAGGAGACAGAGTCTCAAGACAATAAGCCAACATCGGAGGCCAATGTGGCAGATAAAGTAGAGCAAGATGCTCTAATTCTCTCATTAGACAATGTGTCTAATTCTTGGATAGTAGATTCCGGGGCTTCATTCCATGCGACACCACAGAAGCAACATTTCCAAGACTACACCAACGGTAATTTTGGATATGTATACTTGGGAGATGATGAAGCTTGTGAGATTGTCAGCAAAGGTACAGTTTCTGTCAAAACTGCTAACGGAAATGAATGGAAGCTTAAAGATGTTAGGCATGTTCCTTCTCTTCGCAAAAATTTAATCTTTACAGGACAATTGGACGATGAAGGTCACAACATTGCATTCGGAAACAAACGGTGGAAGATCTCAAAGGGATCTTTGGTGGTTTCCAAGGGAGAAAAGGTCGGTACACTTTACTTGTGTACTGTTAGCACGCAACCTTCAGCTTGTGCAACAACTACAGAAGTTGACAGTGCAGTGTGGCACTACCGGCTTGGGCATATGAGTGCCAAAGGAATGCAAATCCTTCAAACAAAGAAGCTTCTACTAGGTTTGAAAGAAGTGGACTTAGAGTTCTATGAAGATTGTGTTTATGGTAAACAAAAGAGGGTAAAATTTCAAAAATCAAGAAATGAAAGAAAAAGTAAAAAACTTGAGTTGGTTCATTCTGATGTTTGGGGTCCTGCAAGTACACCATCACTTGGGGGCTCATTGTACTATGTAACATTCATAGACGATGCGACTTTCCATATTTCAAAGGTGGAAAGCCTTTGTGGAGAATGAAACAGGTACCAAGGTTAAATGCCTCAGATCCGACAATGGAGGTGAATATTGCAGCCAAGCTTTTGAAAGCTTTTGTGCTAGCAATGGCATTCGGAGACAAAGGACAACCCCAAGGACACCTCAGCAAAATGGTATTTCGGAAAGGATGAACAGGACAATCATGGAGCGAGCACGAAGCATGCGACTACATGCAGGCCTACCGCTTGAGCTTTGGGCATAAGTTGTAAGTACGTCTGTGTACTTAATCAATCGGTCACCCTCAACGGCATTGGATGGGGGAGTTCCAGAAGAGCCATGGACAGGTAAACCGGTGAATTATGCATTTCTCAAAGTGTTTGGGTGTGAGGCTTTCATGTACATAGATAGAAGCCTAAGATCAAAGCTAGATGCAAAGTCCAAAAAGTGTTTCTTCATTGGCTATGGAGAAGGAGACTTTGGATATCGCCTATGGAATCCTGAAGATGGTCAAATCTTAAGGAGTAGGGATGTAATTTTTAACGAACAAAATATGTACAAAGATTACTTGGAAAGAAAACAAACAAAAGAAATAGGTGATGAGTACATGGAGCTTGAGGACGATGAAGACTCAAGGACTGCAAATGGTGACAATGTGCAACAACGTCAACCAAATGAGGAGCCTCAATCTATTCCCTGAAGATCTACAAGAGCAAGTAGACCTCCAAAAAGGTTTGTTCCTTCCTTCAACCATCTCTTGATCTCAGATTCTAGAGAGCCGGAATCATACGAAGAAGGTACGCAACATGAATCCAAAGAAGAATGGACGAAGAGCATGCAAGTGGAGATGGACTCACTACATCGCAACCAAAGATGGGAGTTGGTTGAGTTGCCTAAAGGTAAGCGGGCACTTCAAAACAAATGGGTGTACAAGCTGAAGGAAGAAGAAGGTGGGAAGAAAAGGTACAAGTCTAGGCTTGTGGTAAAAGGTTTTTCTCAAAAGAAAGGTATTGACTTCAATGAAATATTTTCTCCTGTTGTAAAAATGAACTCAATTAGGCTTGTCTTAAGCCTTGTGGCTGCTCATGATCTAAATCTCGAGCAAATGGATGTAAATACGGCATTCCCTCACGGTGACTTAGAGGAGGAAATCTACATGCTTCAACCACAGGGGTATGAAGTAAAAGGTAAGGAGAAAATGGTTTGCAGATTAAAGAAGAGCTTGTATGGTTTAAAGCAAGCATAAAGACAATGGTACTTGAAGTTTGATCGATGGATGTTGGATCATGGATCCACAAGATGCAACTCGGATCACTGCGTCTACACGAAGAATTTGGGAGATGGGAAATTCATCATCCTAATGTTGTATGTTGATGACATGTTGATTGCAAGTGCTAACATGCAGGACATCAAAGACCTAAAAGAGAAGCTGTCTAAATCTTTTTCAATGAAAGATTTAGGTGCTGCAAAGAGGATACTTGGTATGAAAATATCAAGGGACAGGACAAAGAAGACAATAAAGCTATCTCAAGAAGATTACATCAAGAAGGTACTAGAAAGGTTTGCAATGCAAAATGCAAAACCAGTTTTTACACCTTTGGCTGGTCATTTTAAACTAATGAAGGATATGTGTCCAAAGACACAAGAGGAGATAGCCTATATGTCTAAAGTTCCATATGATGCAGCGGTAGGTTCTCTAATGTATACTATGGTCTGGACAAGGCTAGACATTGCACATGCAGTGGGAGTTGTGAGTAGGTTCATGGACAACCCATGTAAAGAGCATTGGCAAGCTGTGAAGTGGATACTTAGGTATCTAAAAGGGACAACAACAAATGCTTTGTATTTTGGAGGAACTGATATTTTTCTAGAAGGGTATGCTAATGCAGATATGGCAGGTGACAAAGATACTCGAAGGAGCACTACTGGCTATGTGTTCATGGTTGGAGGCACAACAGTAAGCTCGGCTTCAAAGCTGCAGAAAGTGGTTTCACTTTCTACCACGGAAGCAGAGTATGTAGCAATGACGGAGGCAAGCAAAGAAATTCTGTGGCTTCACAGATTCTTAGAAGAGCTTGGATTTAAACAAGACAATTGTGTCTTGTACAGTGATAGCCAAAGTGCTATCCATCTTGCGAAGAACTCAGCCTTTCATTCAAGGACAAAGCACATTGAGGTGAGATATCACTTTATACGCACTCTTTTGGAAGAGGGACAGCTAAAGCTAGGAAAGGTGCATACAAGTGAAAATCCTGCAGACATGTTTACAAAGGTGGTCAACAAGGAGAAGTTGAGCTTTTGCTCATCTTCAATTGGCATTCAAGGATAAGAAGCCAGAATGGAAAGCAGTCACAGGTTTGGTTTGGAGATCAGTCTCCAAGTGGGAGATTGTTAAGTATGGAGCCTGATTTACCCTTGTAATTTTCTGTGGTAAAAGCGCAGATTTGTAAGGCCCCCATTATGAGGAGAAGCCATCGTCCATGAAGGAAAAGTACTCACCAGAAACCAAAATTTTCACGGACATTTTTCCCTCGCCGGAATATTCCTTTTCGTCGGAATATTATGGCCGGACGGCGGCCGGAAAAGTGGTCGGAAAACAACCGATCGGTTGGCCGGTGGCCGGTAGTCAATGGCCGGTGGCCGGTGGTCGGAAGTCAATGGCCGGTGGCCGGTGGCCGAATTCAATGGCCGGTGGCCGAATTCAAAAGCGGAGTTGTCTTCTCAAGGGCAGCCACACATGGGCGGATTGGAGGGTCCGATTTGGACTTATTCGCACAAGGGCGGCTACACATGGCTGCCTCTCATAAGAGAGGGCAGCCCTTTTGGCCTATAAAAGGAGGCCATTTCTACACACATTTCATAGTGTGAAGTTGATGCAACAAGGTGAGTGTGAGGTGGTGAGAGTGAAGCAAGGCGGGAGCTCTATTAAGGGTTTAACACTAGGTTGGTAATGGGACACTTTTATGTCCAGGGACACTTGTATGTCCTGTTAAGTGACCATTTTCCTTGAAGTATATCAAGAGTTTCAAAATGGATTTTGAGGTTCTATCTATCTAGAAAGTTGTCTCATGAGCTGAAAAAAACTTGACATTTTTTTGGAATATCAATTCCATCTTTAACCTTGTCCTTGCACAACATTTCACAACCTAAACTGTGTGAAAAAACGGGTCCTGTTTTTGGCTTTTTTCAACTTTTTGCAACTATACCACTCTAGAATTCATGTTTGTGAGGTCTATAATGCTAGAGAACTATCTTTAGTAGTCCTCAACATGTCTTGATGCTTCTAGGGATAAATAAATGTTAAAGTTGTAAGTTATGACCAAATTACAAAAATTGTCAAATCCTGTTTTTTAGCCAATTTTTGCTCTTCTATGATTTTTTTGGTGACTTTCATGATATCCAAATGCAGTTTTGATTTTCTATGTCGCATATTGTAACATAAAGCTAATATTCCCTGAGTTTTGGGGCACCTAATACCCTATTTTTCATAGTACACAACGATGGTTGATTTTTTCAATTATAGAAGAAAATGAAACATTCAAGTATATCAAGTATAGCTTTTTCAATATTTCTAGTTTCTTGTGACAAATATATCAATTTTGTAGGTAGTAACCATATCTAGTCATAAGGATCAACTTTGGCTAGATATTGAATAGTTTCTATGGGATTTTACAACTCATAATGTTGAACCCAATTTTTTCATGTTTGCTGTATTTAGCACTTCATCTTTGTCCCCAAGATTCCCCTTGGTAAGAGATGTATTATTCTTTTGACATGCTCCATAAATCCTTATGAACCTAAAGGACAATAGGGAACTAAGAAAACATGCATATATTAGTGTTAATCCCTTTGTAAACTACTTCTTCTTTTGAAGTGCTAAAGCCATTGAGTGGCTGCTTTCCCGTGGACGTAGCCCACATTGGGTGAACCACGTATATCGTGTGTAATCTCTCTCTGTCTCTATCTACTCTAAAATCTCTTGTGTGTGAAATCTATCTCTTTCCATTAAGTAATCTACTCAAAAATCTATTTAGCTACGTCTTATTTCCTAACAACATTGATCGCCATATTTGATGATACTTCTCTTAGACAGCTTATGCCAGCTTATGTTGTATTTTGACAGTACTTGGTGTATGAGTTAGCCAGGCTTTGGCTATTGTCAGTTGATCGACTTGTGCTTGGTCTTGTCACAGGTTATCACCATGGATTTGGCATGTGCATCATTGTCAGGGTTTGTGCTTTTCCATACAAAGTTTGATGGTTCAAACTTTGAGCATTGGAAAGCAGGTATGCATGATGCATTGACTCAGTTGGGCCAAGTTTTGCCACTACAGGGCATGGTTGCTAGGCCAGAGTCTATGACTGACAATAAGTGGGAGGACTTGGATGAGCTTGCACGTTCAACAATCATATTACACCTTGGTGAGTCTGTCTATCGCATTGGTTTGGATGCATGTACAACTAGAGAGTTATGGCAAAGATTGTGCAATGCTTTTGACACAAATGAGTCTAGAGAGATGCCTACAGTCAAAGGACGATCTTGCATACATAGAGATGTTGTGTGTTGGCATTGTGGTCATACAGGGCATGTACGTAGGCGTTGTTTTCGGCGGATGAGACAACGCAGGATACAACACAAGAGGGATGCTATCACTTTGGATGATGTGGGAGCAGATGTAGTGTATGTGGCTATGCATGACGGAGATGTCGCCTTTGCTTCCATGTTTACTCTTGAATTTCTTATGTCAGTTTTTGACGACTCATTACCTTCGCATTGGATACTAGATGTGAGTGCTAGGTTTCACGTCACACGATTTTAGCACATATGATAGTGGTATGCTTGGACATGTGTGTCTAGCTGATGGTTCAGTGCATGACATAGTTGGTGCAGGAGATGTTAGACTATCGTTGTCGAGTGGTGCATCATACGTGTTGCGAGATGTACGCCATGTGCCAGGTTTGACGCAAAGCTTGATCTCTGTAAGTCACTTACGAGACAGCGGATGCCAAGTAGTGCTGAATGAGCACAGTTTCAGATTGCATCATGGAAAGCTAGTCATAGCTAGAGGTGCTAGTGTTGGCACGATTCATGCCATGCGAGTACGTCATGTGCGAGACGACACAGTTTTCGTGAGTACGAAGCCATGCAGAGAGATGAGGCATGTCTCCTTTGCGGATAGGTTGCATGATGCTCCAGTTTGTGAGCATGTTGAGCTAGTTGTGAAATAGGGCATGTCATTTGTGGATACGATGACGGATATGGATGGCTTGAGTGCTGAGGATTCAGCCGTGATTCAGTCATTCATTGATATGCATAGGCCAAAGGCTGATGTATGTGAGTTAGAGCTAGACGTGCTCTTACCACACAGGGTTTAGGACAGACAGATGCTCTTGGTGCGCATGTGACATGCGATGGACACGAGGATGGATTCCAGGGATTGGGGTTCGAGTGTCAGGGTGATTTCCATGAGTGGAGTTCTTAGCTAGATTTGACTGAGATGGTCAAATTGGCAGATATTGCTAGGATTGCATCAGCATTCGGGAGTCTCATGTACGAGATACTCATCTCGAGACCCGAGATTGCATTTGCTGTAGGTGAATTTGCAGTGGGAGCAGTTAGTCGTGCAACGACTGACATTGGCCTTGAGCATAGGGGTACTTTGCAGCGTATGGTGAGATACCTGCAGGATGTGTGCGGCTTTGGTGAGGAGTATGGTGTCAATCGCTCTATACTTCCTCTACAATTAGAGCTAGATCCACACAGATTCAGTGAGCCAGTGTGCGTTGGCTGAGTTCATACTTGTGATGGCCTTGTACAGGTTTTGTACGGTTTTCTTTTCTCTCTCACGGCCACATTGGCCTTTACATGGGAGGTTGTTGGGGTAAATCCCCATGTGGCCGGTTAGGCCAGGTGCCCGCCCACTATACTTATTCATTATGTACATAATAGAATAAGGGGGATCACATGTAGACAGTGAGTATCAGCCCCTGCAAACACAAGGTCTCCTCTTCTCCTCTCTTCTCCATTGCTGCACACACACACACACGCTCCCGCTTGCGCACTTCATTGCTGCCAGCAGAAGCATTAGGAACAATATTTTTGCCACTCGTAGTAGAACCATAAGAAGTGGCTGCATTGCTGTTACCACCCTTTCTTTGAGAAGCAATAAAAGCCTGTTCAACTGCATGCTGCCTAGTCATGTTTTTTTGGAAAGTGACTCTTGCAACAGCAATGTGCATAATGCATCAAACTTGATAACTTCTGGATTTCCTTGGGTCATAAGTCTCCAAGTACTAGAAAAAGTCTGGTAGAAATCTGGTAAGGCATCAAGAACAGTCTGCATGAGGGAACTGTATGAAATGAATTCACCTGCAGAAATAAGTTGCTCATTGATATCCTTAACACTAGCAAGGAAAGTGTCCATATCATCTTCCTCATGCATAATCTTCGACTCCAACTCTTTACGTAGCAAAGCAATTTTAGCCTCATTGCAACTTGGATAAAGACCAGCCAAAATATCCCAACCCTGTTTTACAGATTTTGCTGAACGGATGTGAGGAACAATGGTGTGCTTCACAGGCAACACAATCAATGCATGAGCTTGTGCATCCTTTACATCCCCATGAGCTTGTTCTGTCGTAGGCAAAACAACTCTAATAGCAGTAATCCTTGCAGCAAAACCTGCAACATCCTCAACATCGCCTGCATCCTCAGTACCAGGACGTACATCAATGCCCTGCACAATATTCCAGACGCCCTTTGACACAAGAACGTGTTGCATCATATAAACCCACATAGGGTAATTGTCCCCATCAAACCTGTCCTCAGCAGCAAACATCTTGAAGACATCTGTGTTGTTGTCAGCCATGGTAAATCCTGATGTGAAAACTGCTCGAAAATAGGAGAAATAGAGCGGGAACAACACGTGCTATATAGCAAAAACCGTAGAAGACTATAAGGTACCTATTATGCAAAAAACGGCACTGATAAAAATTTTGCACAAAATGACAAAATTGCCTGTGTAGACCTGCCTGTAGTGGAAACGGAGGCCGAAATGAGCCCGAATCAGAAATCTAAGCAGACAAAAATCTACAAGCTATCCCGAAATATTTGTTGACCTGCAAACACTAGCTAAACCTCACTGTAATCGGAGAAAGTGACCAGGCATGTGCTGGAGCAGTTGGCGACTAAGCCCGGGAGGACGTAACGTGCTCTGATACCAATTGTTGGAATTAGGGTTGCAGAGAAACGCACACAGCTTGGAGAAGACAAAGGAAGCTCAAGGCACACAATAGAGAGTGTGTTACTTAGTGTGCAATGGAAAAATCGATAGCCCTAGAGTGATGGGCGTATATACAATGCTCGGGGGAAAAAACCTCCTAAAGAGGGAAAAAATGCCTCGACGGTCCTAGTGTATTCACACACATCACTACCACATGTATATGGTAACACCTTTTGGTAGTGTTCACTACGTGAATAGAGAGAGAGAGAGAGAGAGAGAGAGAGAGAGAGAGAGAGAGAGAGAGAGAGAGAGAGAGAGAGAGAGAGAGAGAGAGAGAGAGAGAGAGAGAGAGACTATCAGGCCTAGGGTAAGACCAAGCATGCCAAGGGCCGGATGAACATGCAGTCAAGGGGTGCTATATTTTTAGCAAGCTATGAGTCTATATACAACGAGGTTGGGTGGAGAGTTGTATGTTCCAATCCCCAACCCTCATATTAGTATCAGAGCTCAGGGGAGTGGGTTAGCCCTGGAGGAGGGGGAGAATTGGCTTGGATCTACTCTCTCTCTCTCTCTCTCTGTCTCTGTCTCTGTCTCTCTCTCTCTCTCTCTCTCTCTCTCTCTCTCTCTCTCTCTCTCTCTCTCTCAGATTCCCATGGTAGAGGAGCCTTGCATCTATGCATGAAGCATGCACTACCATGCAAAGCATGACGGTTGAGGTGTCAGGCCAAGGGCCACCCTGGAGGTCAAGGACCTGGCCAAGGGCCCTGGCTGCCCAGTGGAGAAGGGATCCTAGGGCCAGGAGGCTATAAAAGGGAGGTTGGGTGGAGGATTTTGACATGGAAGTTCCCAGGGCCTTTCAGTGGTATCAGAGCCTCAGATTATTCTGGGAAAGGAGGAGGAGGGCATGGTCTTCCTTAGCATGCTCATGAAACATGGCAGGCATGGCCGCTTAGGCGGGAACGAACTCGAGGAGGTTTGAGGACCGTGGGCAAGCGCCCTTAGTTGGGATGAGGATCGAGGTCGACCCCGACAGAATCTTGCATGCATAGGCTTGTCAGATGTGCAAGGCGGAGATCAGGAGATCTCGTTGCTTCATGGCGGTGTGAGGAGCCTTGCAGAGCGTGAGCTCTCTCTCGTTTCCTCCTTTGCGCTGCTGCCTGCTGCCACCATGGCTTCCAACCCCCTCGTTCAGATTCGGCCGCCCTTTGGGCCTTGAGTAAATTGGCCATCCCCTTTCAAGGGGGCCTTTCCCACCCGCTGCAACAGGCCAGTCCACCCACATGCACAAGGATTTTAATTACGCAATGACGCATTTTGTTAAATGTTAATTATTGTTGTTATTATCACTATTTTTTTCATGTTAATAACATCTCTAATGTCATGACTTACGAAAACCGGTAGAAAACGTAGAACCGGCAGGGAAACCACAAACCCCAGTAGGCCCGGCGGGTATGTGACATAGCCCGACGGGCCCGGCGGGCAAAGCAAGAATCCCGCCGGCCTCGTCATGTACCCCCTCCATATTTGGCAGCTCTATATAACCCTGTAGTAGACATCACATCACCGCTTCCTCTAAATTTGGTCATCCTTTAAAATTTAGAAGAAAAACTAAAGGTAAAAGAATGAACAGTCTTTAAAAAAAATTAAAACTTAATGAAACTCTGATCATGGATCATTAGTTCTTTTTGGGATTGAACTGATTCTTGAAAGGAGGTAGAAAGGTGAATCTTTGGGTCGGTATCTCTACATTTGGGATGGACTAATCTCATGTTTGGTTCACCGTTATATTTGCTAAATTGATTGCTATATTGATTAGAACTTCTATCATGGGTCATTAGTTCTTTTTTGGACTGAACTGATTCTTGAAAAGAGATAGAAAGGTGAATATTTGGGTCGATATCTCTACTTTTGGGATGGACTGATCACATGTTTGATTCACCGTTGTATTTGCTTGCTATTCCGATTAGAGCTCCAATCATGGGTCATTAGTTCTTTTTTGGACTGGACTGATTCATGAAAGGAGGTAGGAAGGTGAATCTTTGGGTTGATATCTCTACTTTTGGGATGGATTGATCACATGTTTGATTCACCGCTGTATTTGCTTGCTATTTCGATTAGAGCTCCAATCATGGGTCATTAGTTCTTTTTTGGACTGGACTGATTCATGAAAGGGGTAGGAAGGTGAATCTTTGGGTCGATATCTCTACTTTTGGGATGGACTGATCACATATTTGATTCACCGTTGTATTTGCTTGCTCATGTTTGAGTAGATTGAGGTTTATTCCCTTCAGGCTTCACTACTACGCTTGTGTGTGATATTGATTATAACACTAATGTTTGGTTTGAATAATACTTGAAAGAAGAGATAGCATACTGAGCTATGTTTATTGGTATTGCAGGCATCCAATAAGTATGTCTTCCACCAGGAATGTGAGCGGTGGTGTTGGTGTCCCAAGCCTAGCTTCCTTGAGGAGACCTCCTACCTCGATGCCAGGTCCTGCTTCGCAGGGCACCACTTCGCAGGGCAAGCGAAAGGCAGGTGGAAAAAGTCCACGACCCGAGTGGAATTTTGCTACAAATTTAAATAAGTATCAAGATTGGAAATGTAACTTTTGTGGCGAAGAGAAATCTGGAGGAGCACCAAGAATAAGGGATCATTTGCTAGGTGGAAATACCAGAATCCAAGGAGGAAAGTGCAAGGGCTTAGGTGCAGAAGAAGCAGCTATGTGCTTAAAAGCTTTAATTGGTAAGCTAATTTCCACGAGCAAAAGATCAAAACTCTCTACTTTCGACCATCACACCCCCATATCGATAAGATCAAACCAGTATGAGGGATCATTGGGTGTAATGCCCACCAATGGAAGCACTCAAAGTAGGGAACCAACTTCTCATATCGATTGAAGTACTCCTCCAAACCATGGATCTCCTAACTTTCAGGTAGGATCGTCAAAAAGTAGACAAGTTAGCTTACAGACAAGCTTCAAAACACTTGCCTTAGAAGAAGCACGACTTGCACTAGCTAAAGCCGTCTATTTCACTGGGGGATCATTGGCCATTGTCACCCGTGATGCATGGAAGTCAGCTTGGAAACGCATTGGGGAGTATGGTGCTGGATTTACCCCTCCAACATATCACCATATGAGAAACCAACTGTTGGATAAATGTTACACAAGCACACAACATGATATTCAAAGGGTAATATTAAATGCAACAGAACAATCTGGATACACCATAGTTAGTGATGGTTGGTCCAACGTTCAAAGGCGGCCATTGATCAACATCATGCTTGTATGTCCTCGTGGTGAATGTTTTGTCAAAGCTGTGGATAGCTCTGGTCAAATAAAGTCTGGCAGTTTTATAGATGATATCATTGGCGACACAGTTGAGGAACTTGGAAAAGAAAATTTTGTCCAAGTAATCATGGACAATGCCAAAAATTGCAGGGCTGCAGGTAGAATACTTGAAAGTCGCTTCTCTCACCTATATAGTGCTGGTTGCAGTACACACAGCTTGAACTTGGTATTGCAAGATTGGTACAAGAGGGAGGACATAGAGTGGTTCAAATGGATAGTAGACAATGCTCGCTTAATAGTCAAGTTTGTTTTGAAGCGTCAGAGGGTTCTTGACATGTACCGTTAGAGGATGTCTACTATGTTAAAACTGCCGTGCGAAACTAGATTTTGCACCAACTACTATACGGTAGAATCACTAATAAAAAATAAGAATGCTGTGATGGAGACATTTGTTTGTGCCACTTTTTCAGAATGGGAGGCTGGTCAAAGGGAGAAGATAAAAAGAAAAATAGGGGTGATCAGAGATCTACTAGCTGATCGCCACTTCTGGGATGATGTGGTGGATGTGCACAATGTCATGATGCCAATTATGCTCGCATTACGCCAACTGGATTCTGCCTTGCCTAACATAGGTAAGGTGTGGATGGCTTGGTGGACTGTTCAAGAAAGCCTTGCAAATCCAGAGGAGCCCCAGGAGCCAATTGTGAAGCCTTGGAAGACACCATTCACTCAAAAGAGGAGAGAAATTTTGAGAAAGTATGTGCATGGTCGATGGGTTGGAGCACATAGTCCACTACACAGCGTAGCTTTCTTATTGGATCCAGAGTATTGGGCAATGGAAATAGACAAACTTGATGAGGAGGTGCTGGAAGAATTTTATGATGTGATAGGCAGGTTTTATGATGATCCTGATGAGCATGCATCAGCTGTTACTGATCTTACGAAGTTTAAACTCAAAGAGGGTAAGTTTGGTACAGGATTTGTGCAGAAACTTTCCACGGAGCAACCAACGTGGAAGTGGTGGATGATGAATGGTGGTAGTGCACCCACCCTTAAACGCCTAGCTATTAGAATCCTAGCCCAATGTGCATCCAATTCAAGTTCTGAGAGAAACTGGAGTACATATAAATATGTACATTCCACCATCAGAAACCGCCTTCTAAATTCAAGAGCTGAAAAATTGGTGTACTGCAACCATCGGCTATTGGCAAGAGTGCAAGCTGAGAACTACAAAGAGGAGATGCTGCGCTGGACTTATGATGTAACCAATGATGAGGTGGACGAAGACAGTGAGCTGCAAGGGGAATCTCATGAAGTAGAAACTACATGTACTTTAGAAGAGATTGAAGAGAATTTGGAAATTGAACCAACTTTGACCCGTCGCAGCAAGAGACGGTGGTTTAATTAATAGATTATCGAATCCATTGAGTGACTTCTGGTTAAGTTCAGAAACTGTTTATCTTATAAGCTTTTTTTTTATATTTAGTTTAAGGTTTAGACATTTGCTTAATAATAAACGAAGCCCTTAAAAACCTTTACAAGGCCACATATCACTATTAAAGCTTCATAATATACAAAGCCCTAACAAATCGTTGCATTATCACATATCATAATTGAAGCTGAAGAGAAGACAATTCACAATTCACTAATAAATTCTCGCAAGACAACGAGTCAATGTTATCAAATGTTACAAAAACTATCCAAGTGATAGTGAAATATTTGTGAGAATATCTTCATTCTCCTGTTCACGCTGACCTTTAAGCTTATTATAGTCTTCGGACATTTTGAACATTGCATATAGATTTTTGGATATCTCAAACCCACATATAGCACAATGAAAGTTATTCATCATGCTTTGCATCAAGCATGATATATGATACATATGTCCGCATGGCAAGCTGAAGTGACCACACCACTCATGAAAGAATGATCTACATATGGGGCAAGGACCACCGTGCTCACCAGAAGCTGGAGGGGCCTCAATAGATGTTGGGTGCTCAATCAATGTGGCAGCATTTTGTTTTTTTATAGTCGCCTCTAACTCTTTTCCGTGGCGAGATAGCACCTTCACCTCCCTTTGCAAGTCTCTATTTAGGGTTTCTTCTGCATGAGAGCCTTGTGTAGCTTGTGATGCTTGCCTGAGTTGAGTTTGAAGCTCCTCCTTAACTTGATGCACTTCCATTGATGCACCTTCTAGTGCCAATGACATCTCTTGCCGTGTGACGGTGATTGCAGTACTGTGAATGTCCTCAACCGTCATGTGAGGTGTCCTTGAGCTAAAGTCCACTGCTTCACCCAAGACATAATGCATGTATAACATCTTAGCAAACCACAATGGACAATCCATATGATGCATAGGATGACCCATAACATCGAGATATATGTTCTCTCCATTGTCTTGTATGTCTGCATTAATGCATTGTGATAGCTTCAGTCGGCCTTTCTTGATGTTGTCATCTGCAATGCCTGGCCATATGGATTTCACCATTTCTCGATCAATCCTAGTGTTCACCTCTTTCCATTGTGTACCCACTGGGAGTAACGAGCAGCAATTCGAGCGGTGTCGTTCACTCCACCGCCTTGACACATGGATCTGAGACGCTCAAAAGCTCGCTTAGCCCTTTGATTATCATTATCCATATCCTGATTAAACACTATACTTCAGTTACGACATACAAACTTAATGATAATCAATTGCTATAAGAGTAACCACCATTTTACGACAATCAATTGATATTAGAATAACCACCATCTTACGACAATCAATTGATATAAGAGTAACCACCATTTTTTAAATCAATGAATGACAATCAGTGACTCCACGTGGCTTATTTCTTGAAACTTGAGAGAAAAAACAAAATTCATAGAAAATTTGTTGTCTATTGAGATATAACAAAGTGCTTTTATTACTCATACATCATCCATTGCGCATAAAACCCAATTTTTAAAAGTGCTTTTATAAGTCACAAGTCTCAGAAAACCTTGCTTAATAAAGTACATCATATATCCATCAAAAAAAGGCTACACTCATTTCAGAGGGAGGGCGTAAGCATCGTTCTGGCTGGGCTTCAAATCTTTCTAATTCTTCGTCCAAAAGTGCCAAGGTCTTTCTCTCTGTGGATTTCTTCCTCACCCAACCTTCCACAACAATCCTAGATATGGCCTGTACCTCCACTGAAACCTTATGTTTGAACCAATCTGTGCTGTAGTAGTCAGAGAACTCTCCACAAAACTTACAAAATTGCCATATCACCCATCCTATGGCGTACACATCTGTGGCCTTGGTCCATGGGCATAAATTCTTGCCATCTAGTAACTCAGGAGCTCGCCAAGGATGAAGCTTTTGCCAGTTTTCATCGGTATTGTTGGTCTTTTGTGTCTCTAAGCCAACACGCAGAGCCAATCCCCAATCAATTATTCCAATACGGGGAGTGAGATCCTTGGTAAAGTCCAACATGATGTTCCATGGATGGAGATCATTGTGGATCACTCCCTCGTCATGTGCGAATCGCAATGCCTTCACCAAGGCATGGATCAACGAGGGAGCATGATTGCACAGACTCTTGATACGTGTTTTCTTGTCTTCAGAGGGCTGCTCCCATTTAAAGTATTCACTGATCTTTCCTTTCCCCTCTTGATACACTACAAGCGTCGTGAAAGAGCCATGTGGAAGGGGCACTGTCTCCATAAGATCACCTAAAGTTCCCCCATTGAAGTAGGGGAATATCAGAAACCATGGCAACGTTACAGAGTGGGCAATACTCCTCACAATCCCTCTATGGTTGATATCTACTCCACTTTCTGATGCAAAGCTTTTCCACTGATGCTTGGCCTGTCCTTTGAACTCCTTGGCACAATAAGTATTCGTTGCAGGAAGGAAACTGATCCCTTTGATTTGAACTTGCCACTCTGTGCCATAAGCCCCTGACCCAAGTTTCTTGATCTTCTTAATGGACTTATTTGGAATGCACAAAGTCATACTACATTCAGAATTGTATATACTGCTCTCCAGGTGACTGGCAGAAGTAGCACCCAATGTTCCCTCAATGGCAGCCTCCTCAATAAACGGTTCTCCAACTTGGCTGCTCCCCATAACTCTAGTGATAGCCATTCGCATTTTCTTGCTTAGGCCAAACTGTGTGTCTATGTGGGATGCTCAACTTGACCTCTCCTTTTCAGCTCTCCATCTCGCTTTCCAATGCTCTAGCTTACCCTTGTCTACTTCTTGAGGGCATTCCTCTTTCAAATCAGAGGCCACCTTGGGCAAATTGCCCACCTAACTGCTCAGTAATGAGATTATTGATTCGATTGTTTTGTCTGGATATAACAACAAAATTTTGCGGGCAATCTCACTATATAATGATTGCAATCTAGACTCATCTGCAACAATCTGCGCTATATCGTCGGGATCTAGTGCACTGACGATTGTAATCAACAATTGTCTAATTTTCTTTTTGAACTCTATCATTGAAGTAGTAGAAGGATCCATTTTGCCTACAATGGTATTATTGCAAACAACACATTGTGAAATATAACTATGTGCCACTCCATTTGAATCTTTTCTACGTGAAAGAAAAAGTGCAGTATGCCTCATCGTACAACAACTTACAAATAGATGCTCCTGTCATTCTAGCAGCAACACACCTAGTCGCAATTGCAACCATGTGCCGAAGCATGAATGACTGGGAGCAACATAAAGCATAGTCACCCTACGCTTTTGCAATGACACACCTAGCCGCAATTGCAACCATGTGCCAGTGCATCCACGCACAGTGAGTTCTTTCAAACAGATGCTCCTGTCATCCTAGCAGCAACACACCTAGTCGCAATTGCAACCATGTGCCGAAGCATGAATGACTGGGAGCAATATAAAACATAATCATCGTACGCTTTTGCAATGACACACCTAGCCTCAATTGCAACCATATGCCAGTGCATCCACGTACGATGATTTGATAAAAGAAATTTTATACCTTTAAGTTTTAACGCAAAAAACTCAAAAAAACATCAATAAAATAAGGAAGGGATTAAAAAATTACCGCTACACTGCTTTGAGAATGTGGAAAGCTGCCAGAAAGTTTGGTGAAGAAGACTTTTCAATGTACCTCTCTTGTGAAAAAGACAAGCACCGGCGTCGTCTTTATATAGCCACGGCGGGCCCGGCGGGGAAGTTGCTTTTCCCGGCGGGCCCGGCGGGCTAACTACTTAGCCCGGCGGTCCTTTAGCCGGTCTCCAAGTCTCCTTGCAGGTCAAAAAAGATGAATGTTAATTAACATAATATTTGTTATTTTGCATTTCTATTGTTATTAACCTGAAATTATAGTGTGATCACGTCATTTTGAAATCCCTGCGTGACATGCACCACAAACACAACCATATGCATTTGTGCGGGGATTGTGCGACCATGTGAGGGTGGACGATCCTCAAGGCTGCAAGAATTAATCATGAACAGTCGATTTGGGAGAAGCTACGGATGTCAAAACTTTGGAGTTTTTAAGCTTTTAATATTTAGCAAGGGTTTCACTGGATTTGGAATTGACATAGCAAGCAAAGTGCAAGGCCTACCAAGCATACCATGCACGACAAGGTCATAGTTTCAAGGATTATGCTCATTGCAAAAAGCTTTTGAGAGCAAAAGCAATGCCAACAAGGATTGATCAAGACAGTCAAGATGTTTGGCATGCTCGACTAAGAGCAGGAGCCTTCCAGTACTGTGCTGCCTTCATGGATTTTCGACATGATTCCAGGTATTTCTGTCTACGTTTTGGCATTCCTTATTGCATTAGTTATGCAATCAATTGTTTTTTGTTATGGATCGTTGACATGTAACAAGCACAGCTTGATTGTTTTGTACAAGCACGGCTTGTATTGACTCCTCAAGTGCTAAGTGGTAGTTGAGGTATCTCAACACCCAGTAAGGTATACGTCTAGTATGGTGCTCTTGGCATTCATTGTTGGCATCCCCTCAATGCTTAACTTGCAAAATCGACTCAAGCATGGCTTGAGTACCTGCCGCACTGATCTGCCGCACGGATCATCGGCAGTTCAATTTTTGTGCCAATGGACTTTCAAGGAGATCGGCACACCATGTGGCTCGCCTGATGAAGGGTGCATAGGGCTCGGCATGGCCAACTTCTTGTCACTGCTTCCAGAAGCCGGCAAAGATGCTAGCCACACAGCACCAACCAATTTTTGTTGACAAGGTCAATTTTTGTTTACCATGATATCTGTACACGTCAGCAGCAACATCGTTGGCTAACAAATCCGTACTTATGTGAAGCAAGGCTTCCATTTTTGCATTTTGCATTGAGATTTCCCACTTTTGGCATATGCTATGCGCATACACACTTGGGAAGGATTTGGCAATATGCTTGCAAGCTGTCTCATTACGTACAAGACGAACAAAGCAGATACGGCTATGAGCTAGTTCGGAATGAGTTTTTTCCTTCCAAATCTCAGGACCACCACGGGTTACCGCAACGACCAGGTTAGCCAATTTTAAGTTATTCTTATTTTTCCATGTTTACACCTTTGCTTGGAAATTACTTTTTTTGTGCGAACCAAAGTGCTTTGACAATTTAATACAAAGCAAGGCTTCTCACTTGTGCCAAGATACTATCCATTGACTTGGAATCAAGGGGCATTTGCACACAAGTTTGGAGAAACTGGTGAAATAGGGAATATCACCTCACCAAATCCCTACCAGTATAGACTATGCAAGGCACTTCTTGTTTTGGCTCTCATGTTTGAGGCCGTTATTCTCACCAAGGGCTTACCACTCTGCATGCAAGGCATGCTGGCCAGGTGAAATGACCTCCACCACTTTTTGGTTTATGCTTCCGCTATAACACCAGACACTTTTTCAAGGACAAGATAAGTTTTGGATTATTCAACATGATTTTTGGGTTGTTGTCCAAACACAACAACACTAAAAAGAACCTAAAACTCTGACTTCATTCAAAGGCAAACTACTATCCTTAAGTCACACTGGCGTCCTCACAACCACATACACGGTAGGTGGGTCCGTCGGTGACTTGTTTGTGTTTTTCTGTTACCTTTCTTGATGAGAGAGTCATAGCAGAAAATCTCTCCCTCTCTCGCGGCGTGACAGCAGGGATTGCATGGCAATCAACTATACACGTCATAGTTGTTTAAGGAAAGTTCCTCAGCCCAGCATGCTCTCTTTCTCTCTCTCTTACTTCTCCCGAAGAATAATGAAAACTTTCTAAGATGATTTTGATACATGTTTTGCTTGTGAGTCAGCTTGAGCCAAGTTGCTCTAACTCTCAACTAGAAATTGGCCAAGACGCCATCCAAATTAGTCTTCATCGGTTTGTCGATTGAACACTAATTGACATACGGGCTATGAGCCACACAGACTGGCTAAGAGCCATTGTTAGATCTAGGGTAAGACCCAACTGTTGGCATTTCTTGGGTGATTGTTCTCCGGCTTGAACAGATCTACCTAGTGGACTCCCCATTGATGTTAATGGCCAAGCAAGAGTCTTGCCATTACATATGTTTTTGGGTATTTTGTAAGCACTACATATTTCGGTGCAATGATTGAGCTGAGTTTTTTAAACTTACACTCGCATAAGCTAATCTGTAGCATGGCGTATAGAGGCAGTAAACATTTCAAACAACATGGTTGTCCCTAGGACCTAGGGGTTCCACCCTGCATGGACCTCCCAATTTCTCTATAGCACTATGAGTGTCTATGGCATCATAGTTTTCGGATAAGACCCAGCGGGTGTTTACTAAGTCATCCCATAGGTATTACGGATCACAATTTGATCTATTCCCGTTATACTTTCAAAGAAAGACATCCGAAATCTACCATGCGGTACTGGACAAATTCAACTTTTCAAGTTGATTCCAATAATTCTGTGTACGGTTGAATATGTTGGTTACCGTTACCTGCTAATTGAGCAGTTCCTACAAAGAGTCTTACCAAGGGGTTTGCCTATGTAGATTCTAACCAAAGGGTTTGGATTGCGAAGGCAACACCCAAGGTTTTCAATGCAATCTTGCTTTTTTTTTTTTCACAGATGGGCGAGGTGCTCCTGTGTATTTGAATATAGGTAAGTGAACATTCAGTTCAATCTCCAGCCTACGCATCTATTGATTTGGTGTTATTCCATTTTTTAGTATGCTTTGCTTGCTCAAGTCATATAAATATGCTTGAATATTTCTGAGCCATGCCAAGGGCATGTCGAAACAAAGTACTTTGTGCCGTAGTGTCCAATATACATTATGCTGTTATGAACCCATTTGTCGGGTTCGATTTGGCACATGTACAACATGGTCTAAGAACTCAAGGAGTTTGGTTTAGCCAATGTGGAGCAATGATAATGAGGGTCCCTCTCACTCTTGTTGCGGAGTGTTTTGTAGTTACCTCCACACAAAGTACATCTTGTACTTGATTGATGTTAATTTTTTGGCCATCCTTATTTGAGACATATTCTACATGTGGAGAATATGAGTCTCTGGGACTGACACCGTTTATTAGACCATTTGGACCACATTGTATCAGGAACAATTTCAGTGGCCAAAAATTGTCGTGTACTAAGTACAAACTTGTTCCGATTTCAAGTGCTATGAAACCACCTTAATGGAGGGTCGTTTCTACATATAGCCAAGTATGCTACGTTCATGAGAATGTCTCATAGTTGTACCTAGGTGTGACTAAGCTTTCACATTCTGTTATGGTCCAACTCTTGTTGAAAGGCTTTCACGTACGTGCCGTGGAAATGCATGCAAACTAGGTGTTATTTGTGTTAAATGCATGCACACTAGGTGTTATGGACCCTAGTGTTTAACACAGATTTGTTCGAAGCGACATGCAAATACATGGGCTTTCTTGTTTATGCAATTTTCTGCATTTCAAATGCAATTTTTCTTGTAGATTTATTATGAGTTTACACCCTCCCATACAAGGTTATGGCTCAGGATGGGTGTCTGTGGGTTGGATGGTCTAAAATCAATGAGCTTACTCCAGTCCAACCCGCTTTCAACCTAGTTGGTTGTCTCCACTCCATATCAAATATATGGGTGTATACTCAATGGTTGAGTCATTGTTTCTCGTCAGTCGTGGAAGACTGTCTGTAAGCGGTTGGGGGAAAGCACCTCACTCTTAGTGCTGCTATTCATCCCATGTTGGGTGTCTGTGGTTGGATGGTCTAAACTCTATGACCCTACTCCAGTCCAACCCACTTTCAACCTAGTTGGTTGTCTCCACTCCTTATCAAATATATGGTGCATACTCAATGGTTGAGTCATAGTTTCTCGTCAGTTGTGGAAGACTGTCCGTAAGTGGTTGGGGAAAAGCGCCTCACTCTTACTGCTGCTATTCATCCCGTGTTGGATGGGCGGCTTACCAATATTTTTGCTAAAGGATCTGCTAAGAGCATACGTTAACACAACGCATTTTGAATGGGCGATTCTCTCCCTATTCTAGAATTTTCTTAAGTAAGGTTTTCAACTTTGAACACCTATTGTGGTGGGATTGGATACCGTTTCAATAGTTTCATAAGTCAAGGACTTAATAGGTGTATTGACAAAGTGTGTTGGCAGGTAACCTTCATTAGGGGTGAACATGTAGTTTTGTGTGTTCTAAAATGTTCAGAAGTTTGACATAAGGACACACCCTATTCTACTTCTTAGTAGCTACGAGCTTTTTAAGATACTCACGCGAGTTGGAAATCTGGCTCACAACTTCATGAAAAGTTGCACCAAGGCTTTCTTGCTTTTTTCCCGGGGCAGTCACTTATCAAAAGACCCCTATATCACGTGCGTTCAAGAGGTAATTAATAATACCCCAATATACATACTATACTTACACTGTGAGCCTATTTAAAAAAACCCCCACCCCCTCTATATGTATATATTTTTATACATTTTGGTCTTTTAATAATCCTCTCCGGTTAACTCACGTGATATCATACAAATTCTAAAAAGTGACTGCCCTGGGGCTTTTTTCTAGTAGCTTCAGAAAGTCTGAAAAATGGTTAGATACAAGTGGTTGCAAAATGAAAACAATGTTGAAAATCAAGATGTTGCTCTTGGTTTCATTGAACCTCCTCACAGCACCAAGTATCATATGGACAATTGGCTCGCGTATGGGATGCCAATAAGGAAAACATCAGTGTTGTTACAAAGATACTACCACTTGTCTTTTAGAGGACGAAAATGCTTCTCCAAGGGGGGAGTAATGTCAGGCCAAGGGCCACCCTGGAGATCAAGGACCTCTGGCCAAGGGCCGGCTACCCAGTGGAGAAGGGATCCTAGGGCCAGGAGGCTATAAAAGGGAGGTTGGGAGAAGGATCCGGAAACGGCAGTTTCCAGGGCCTTTCACGAGGAGGAAGAGGGGAGCAAGTCGGGCATGGCTTCCCACCAACAAGAAAAGAATCCCGGAGTTGTGGTGGCTGCAAGAACAACCACTTACACACATGATGGTGGTGGGATTGACCTACATGAAAGTCAGCATAGCTGGGCTCGACCTGCATGAAAGTCATCATAACTGGGCTCGATGGGAGCGCCTCCTCATGTGGTAGAAATCATGTCATAAGCAGGAAGCCTTGAAGTCATCATATGGCCTGCTAGACCTCATTCTCTCGAGCTGCATTGTATATCTGCGTTGCCGCCATGAAAGTTGTTTTATTGTTCATATTTAGGGAGCCCTTTTTTGGGCACCCCTCACTAATTCATGAGGGATTTTCCCATGGCACATATCAACATTAGCAAGCCCACTATGGTTGGAGAGCACTTGTGGTAGTGCACAGAGTCTGTAGGGGTTTCAGGCTGTTCAAAGTTCGAAAGAAATTTTCAAAACATCTCAAAATTGAGGATTGGAAAAGCCATATCTTTTGACATGGAGCACTCTCAATATGAAGGTCTTAGCAAGGCTATGACAAGGTCTTAGGCACTCAAGTAAGGCTTGAGATTCAGCACAACGAATCAGTACGGTTGTGAGCTAAATTGGATTAACAAGAAGCTTGACATGCATAGTTGGAAGAGATATTGGCATGGAAAAAGTTGAAGCCGGAAGAGACTTCAAGTTGATTTTTGAACTCAGTGTTAAATGCAGCTAATTGCTACAAAGTTATTTTCAAATGCATGCAAGGCATGAGTGACAAATCATGTAGGGGCTTTGAATTCTATGAAGGGATCTCTGAAAGTTAAATTTTATACAAGCAAGGCCTATTATTGGCCTTAATGGGCCCAAGAGAATGGAACCAAGGTAACTTCTTTTAGATTTTTTATCAGTTGATTACAATCATAGTCGGTAATAAAGGCCAATCATCACGGATGGCTATTACTTGAATGTAAGGGAGCAAGACTCCATACAAGGGTGCTCATGCAAAAACATTTTGTAGCCAACGTCATGTGGATGGGCAACAAATTCAAGTCTTATTCTGCCCTTTAACATGCAAGGGCAAGTACATGCAAGGCTTGTGACTTGTAAGGTTAAGAGTTTTGGATTTTCTAGGGCATGGCTCCCAAGCAAGTTTACAACAATCGAGGTAGTAAAAAATAGTCATGATCAACCCATTGATGGCAAGCGAGATCTGATGGGGTTTCAAAAGTTATTGGCAACAGGTGCATTCCAACAGTATTGGGGAACTCACGTACGCTTTTTTCTATGCAATTACTGTAGTTAGTTTTTTTGCTTTCGGTACGATATCCTCCTTGAAAATCAACAATACATCATGATACATGTTCAACCTAAGGAGCACGGCTCCATAAATTTGGTTGCCCATAGATTTTGTTGACAACTATCTCTTTGATATGTCCTCCGTGTGCTATCAAAGCGGAGGGGCAAAGCAGGGCTTCTAGGAACACGGCTCCATATCTATGTATATGCATTGGCTGCATAATCTCTCCAAAGAAATTATAGCTTGCCAGAGTGCATGAAAAATAAGTACATCGAAATCACAATCATGCCACATGATGCTAAGACTTTCAATGCCAAGGGTGATGATTACAAAAAATAGGTAAGTACCTTAAATTTAAGTTTCATTTTTGAACTTATTCCATCTTGCAAGATTTTCTACAATGCTAACTTGACAAGCAAATGTTGCTTCGGTCAAGCGGATTTTGGCGATTAGATGACATTTGAAAGCTAGGCTTCAGGAGCTATCTCTTGTCCTACAGGGAAATCCCATAATTCTCAATAAGCTACATGACTTGGCAAGGTCGTCCTCTATGAAAGATCAACAATGTCGATTCTCTTTTGCTTTGACATTTGTGTGTCAACCTGAGCATGTGTTATAAGAGCAGTTAGGCTCCGTTGTATCTCATCTTGTCGATAAAATTATGTGAAGCAAGGCTTTACTTTAGGGCATATTTCTTAGAAGCTTTCAAAGTTTGGAATATGCTAATAGCATACAAACTTGGGGAAACTTGGCAGCATGTCTACCTATTTTTTACTGGAGGTAGGTATAAACCAAGGCACGAGGGCATACAGGGTACATCCGAGAGCTCTAAATTTCTTAGCATCCATGTCTACAAGCCAAATTCAAGCAAAAGAAATTTATTTTAGAGGGGCAAGAAGTGCTTTGACAGACTTATGGCGAGGCAAGGCTTCTATTCCATGGCACATAGGTTGAAAATAAGAGGATATAAGCTCACACTTTCCGTTTGGCAATGATGAACTGTGATGTATCCATGCTAGTACAACCGTGCAAGGCACGTATAACATCGACTCAAATTGTTGAGATTGCCATTACAGCTAGGGCTTATCACACTATTTTTTTGCTATGCATGCATGGCATGCCAATATAGTGGGATTAGTTACACTTAATCCTTGTTTATGCTTCCACTATGAAATCAACTACTATGTTCATGAAGAATCCACTACTATGTTCATGAAGAATTGATACTAGTAGATTGGTAGTGGTGGGCACTTTCAATCATTGGCTCTATGCACAAGGTGGAACCAATATAGATGATGCTTTCCGTGATTATATCAAGTAGGCACAGCCTAGCTATCTGTTAGCGGCGACTAACACAGGCTACATCGAATATGCACCAAGCTGTAGATGTGCTATAGTGCACAATATTTCCTTTTCATTGTATAAGGCCTTGGGCTCATGTAGGAGTTCCAAGGGTGTATGAGTCTCGGCTAGAGAGCTCAACTTTATCCCATAGTTGAAGGGTTTGAGGTCCAAAGCTATAAAAGAGCCCTATGCTTAATGAGAAGTCATTCTTGGGTGAGTTCTCCTCTTTGTAGAGTGGATGGTCATGAGACTCATGGGCTTTCCATGACCATGTAGCTCTTGATTTCTAATAATCAATTACACTTTCTTTCTTAGTAGTCTTCTTTGCTTAATTATGTGGAGTGAGATTGTATTAATGTGATGGTAGATCTCTAATCCCTTTTTTGAGTTAATTTTTCTATCCACACCATTGGCCATGGTGTGTGAGGGTTGTGCCTTCCTTCTCTTCATCTCTCTCTACAAGGTGCGGTTAGTGTGTGTGCATACATAGTCGCATTGAGGGGTTGTGCCGGAATGGACACACTAATGCGGAGTAGGTATGTTCATTGCATGCTTGTGTAGTTGTGATTAAGAGTTGTGAACAAGAGTGATTTATGTAAGAGGTTAATTTCAACCACATGATTGTGTGCAAGTGATTAGTAAGTAGGAATGTGTTGTTGATTAGAGGAATCCCCTTTCCATGGCTTCTCTCTACGATGAGAAGAAGGATCCTTTGAATCCTCTATGTCTATACATTTTAGGCTCGTGCTTCCATGCCCTAGCCGGGTTGTCGATCCACGATTTGACAATTTTGTGGGTTGTGATTAGGTCATGCTACAACACCTCCCTACATTTGGCACCGCTGTCAGGGATCGATAACCTAAGCTAGTGAGTTTAGGATGTGTAGAATAGAGTAATTTCATTACTAATTTTGTTGGTTTTTGAGTGTGTGTAACTCATTTTTTGGTTTAATTTGATGATGTTGTGCAAAAAATTGATGTTAATGTTGAGTTATGAATACCCCAAACTCCCAATTCCACCCCTAATTTCACTAATTTCATGCTAATCCTTGCTAATTTTGTTTCTTTCCATGCTAATTTTACTAATTTCATGCTAATTTCTACTAATTTTGACTAACCTTACTAACCTAACCACTAACATTTGAAGTGTAAAGTATGTGAAATCTCCTTGCAAGAGGTGGAATTATCACTGTAATCAAGTTAATTGTACCAATTTATGCCTAATTTGATGATTTAAGTGTGTGATTTTTTGACCTACAAATGGTTAATTTTGGAGCCGATTCGATGGCTCACACCCTTGTGTGTGCAATGATGCGTCTTCATGGAGAAAAGGAATAGCTTGGAGTGTAATTACGATGTAAGTGCACTCACGTGCTATGTCAAATTTTGATTGATCAATGTGATTCCATTTTCTAATTATTTTCTAAAATTAGGTGTGTAACACAAATTGATTTACACTTTGCACCTAATTTGATACACTTTGAATGAAATTGATAGTCAAATTGTGACTAATGAACTTGTGTGTATCTAAATAATGTTTAATTCTCATCAATAATTCATGTGTCTGCATAAAAATCATTGTGTTTGCACACACCAAAGAGGGAAAAAACTGTCAAAAAATTCAAGTGTGTGTGCACCTAAATTTTAGTGTGTGCATACATATAAAGTGATGGAATTGATGATACATGAGTATGCAACCATGTAAATGATGAGTACTTGAGGCTAATTCAATCATTGGATAAGCCTAATTGCCAAAAAATTGGGCAAAAATTGAGTGTGTGTGCCCATCCATGACCACTTGATTTTCAATGATTGATGGTCTTTGATTATGGATTTTTTATGAAAAGTGTGTGCAGTCATTATGTATAAGCTTAAATACAATCCCAATTGAGCCAAATTTGAATTTTTGTGCTTAATTTTTGAGTGTGTGCATTGCTTGATTGGGTCAAAATAGTGTTATTTTTTAAGAAATTAAGCATGCATGCATTTACTTATGCTCGATTGAGTTTGCAATTTGAGAATTTCAATGTGAAATTGATGGATTGATTGCATAAAATTTTTGGCCTAAATTTGGGTGTGTGTGCCAATCAATGGCATGTGCAATCCAATGGATAAATGAATAATTGGTATTTTTTTACCAATTATGATAATTAATTTGGCCAAATAATTGATGTGTGTGCCTTTGCAATGGTGCTTGATGTCCAAATTGAAGATGAATAATTGGGAGCAATTACCAATTATGATGATTATTGGACCTAAAAGATCGGTGTATATGAGATTGATTGACTTTGGATGATTCAATTGGTACTCAATTGAAGATGATTTATGTGCAACACCTTTGTAATCATTGTGCCAATTTGATTAAAGAACGTAAAAATTTCAATGATTTTGCATGTGAAAATGCCATAATTTATTATGTGTCACCTCACATACCAAAATGACAAGCCGATTGGGCTTGGATGATTAGGACTATTGGAAATGAGCAATTTATTTTGCAACGTTTGCAAATTAGGAATTGATTGGCCAAGGAAAAATTCCTACATTCATTTAGTGTGTGCAATACTCAATTGATGGACTTGAACGAATGGTGTGCATGAAATGTTTTTCAATCCGAAATGTATGTCAAGAGATTTGGAAGCAATGCGGAAACGAGATTATATCGTGCACAACTTAATGATATTTTTAAAGGAGGAATGGACTCAAGTGTCATTATTCTATTTCTTTGCATGATGTGAGAATTGGGCATTCACTTGGTGGGGGAGTCAAGGATATGTATACCATCGAAACTCATGGTCATGTGGCGGAATGAGGCATATGCCTCATCAAATGTGATAACATAAAAAATGTTGAGAGATGCATTGTCAGCTATAATGGAATGTAAGTCTTTGTGATGTGTGCTACTTATGTGTATGCCATTTTATTCGACCACCTTATGTCAAAAAATGAGCAATACAGAGTGTTATTTTTAAAGTAAAAAGGTCACAATTGAAATTTCCTTGATGGTCGAGGGATCACATTCTTGCCATGTGAAGCATAGCATTTTGTTTATTGGTAGCTAGCCCACACTCCACACACAAACCTCTCATCCCGTGGGAACCTTCCTTTAAAAAAAAAAATAAAAAAAAAATAAAAAAAATAAAAGAGCTGAATGCTGCTTGACTGGCCAATTTTGGCGCTAGTGAAATCAAAACAAACACACACACACACACATCCACGAGACTCCCCGTTTGCCTTGCAGCTTTGGAAACCCGCGCGCGCACGCTGCAGCTGGCCCACCGCCTTGACTCGCTACTTGTGCTACACGTCAACACACACACACACACACACACACAATGGCTGCCTAGAATGGCACGTAGAAAACGACACACACGCTCAACTCGCCACCTTGGCCTGGCTTGGCGCACCCAAAACACACACACACACACACACACACACACTCACGATGCCACCTGCAATTTTGGCGCATCCTCGCAAACGCATCCTCGCTGTCTTGGCGCGTGCACCACACACACACACATTACAAGGCAGTGCAAGCTGCTCCCGATCCCACACTAGCTTGCTTGGTGATCACCACTGCTACGCTTGCAGTGGGAACCTCTACACACACACACACACACACACACACACACACACACACACACACACACACACACACACACACACACACACACACACACACACACACATGCACACACTTGGAATCGCCACTTGTTACCGTCGACCTTGCACCTAAGTTCCCTGGTATGCACCGAACAAGTGCACCCTAATGGGCTCGCTTGGCATGCCTTCAATCAACGTTCGCCACACACCTACACGCTCTTTCTTGCTTTCCTTCCCCACTCCCGAGGCCTCGCAATTTCTGTAGCTCCTGCCATGAAGCTTAGGCCCTATGCTTCCAGTTGTTGATTTGGTGTAATATGCTCACACTAGCCTATGAAGTTGTAGGGCATTCTGCGATCTTTGTGCACCAAGTCGAGCGAGCGTCAACCTTGAACCATTCCTTGGCGCTTGCTCTCTCTCTTGGTTTGTTACAAACAGTCGCCAAAAAGCAATAAGAAAAAAATAAAACCCCCCAATTTGACCTTAATGAGAAAGGGTTCCCACCGAGAGACTTCGAACAAAAAAATAAGAATTACCTTTCTCAAATTCATGGTAATACAACAATTCCAAGCTCGGGACAAATGTGACCTAGCTTATCGAATTAGTAAAATGGAATTGAGCTTAATCTTCAGTCAAACTAAGTTCGCATGCGAGGAATGCTTGGGCTTGGATTGAGCGGATCCGCAACTCAACTTGAGAAGGAAGAGTTTTTTTTCGAAATTTGCAATATTTTCGAGCTTGGAGTGATTTGTGCTTCATGACGCTTCCATATTTTGGATTTCCGAGTGGTTAAGTGTGACGATGTTACGAACGTAAATCAAGTGTTGAGAAACTTGTTGCATGCCACTCAATTAGGCTCTTTCAAGTGTTAACGATGTCAAGAGTTTTTTGGAGCAAGGGATTGCACATATGTACATACACATGCATGGTGCATCAAATAAAGGATTGCCCATTTTCCATAGCCAGGTGGGTACGTGGGGCCCACATGTGTACAGGTAGGACAATGTGTACATAGTGCATCGATTTTCATCGTTACCAGTACCAGTGTGTTTTTTCTATAATAATGAGAAGTTGGTAGCGCGTAAAACTTCTCGAGGAAGCTATCCGCAGGCCGACGACATGAGGTAAGCAGGTGCGTCAGATGGCATCTAGTGGCGTCACGAGGCCGAATGTGATCAATACTTGCACGCGGAGAAGTACGGACACGACGTGGGTGTTTTCTTGTGATACTTGTGCAGAAAGGTCATCATGAGGACCACTTTTTGGGGCCACTTCACGTGGTGGCGGGATGCATTATTGAAAAAGTCGAGTGCCAGGTGTGCGTATGGATGCAGCAGGGTGACAACTATGCATTGCGAGGTCAGTTTTTGGCCTGTTCGGGGTCCGTTTGAGGTCATCTAAAAGGCCAAGGGTGCCCAACTAATAAAAATAAGTGTGGGAACTGAAAAAACTGAGAGAAGACCAGAAAAAACGTGGAGAGAAGAGGAGGAACAGCCGCATGTGTGTTTTTGGAGCCTGTTTTGGCCGTAAACTGCTCATCCGAGGTCGGATTTGAGCACTTTGACATTGTAGACTGGGGTTTTGGGCTGTTCCGGACGCGATGGTGCTGTCCATTTTGCCAAATTACTCACTCTTTTTTGCTGTTTTTGCTGTGTAAGTTTCTCCTATGAGCAAAGCTTCTGTTCCAATTTGTGATTGTATCTGGTATCTTTTACCCATATTGTGAGAGCTGTTTGCCCCTTGGTGTTGGCCCAAGCTCATTTGTACCTAATTATAAGAAGTTCTCCTCTTTTTAGCTGAGTTTTTTGGGTGTGTGTGTGTGTGTGTATGTGTGTCTGTGTGGAGTGGGCAAGTTGGTATTCTCTCTCCTCCCATTCCATAGGTGTGTTCCCTGTCTCGACCCAGGTGTGTGTGTAAGCCGAGTGGTGCCCCATAGTGTGTGTGTGTATCATTCCAAGAGTGTGCGTTGGGTTGTTATAGAGGCATTCTGTGTGTCTTCATCCCGCTCACATTCTTTTGGCGCCCCCACGGAGGTTCTTCTTCGAGTACCTTCTGCTTCGAGCTTCAAGCTTCGAGATTTGGGATTACAGGTTACATGTTATAGGTTACAGAGATAGGTATAGGTGATTCACACAGGTACATGTAGCTTGAGTACAGTGATATACTACCAGTGGTGTCACTTGTAGTTGTTGTGGGTATGCATCACTTGGCGCCTGTTTGAGCGCATTGTCTGCTGGTATTGTACGTTACTTGTGGAAACTGCCATTGTACGCCTTTGTGGAGCCATATTTGGTTTTATTTGGCAGTCCCAGCCATTTCTGAGACTTGGTCTGGAAGATAGTCATTTCTTAGACTTGACTATACGCGATTTGCATTAGCCTTCGTGTGAGGGTCGATAGCGTGAGGTTTTATTGAGCTGGGGGATTCTCAAATGTGGAGATCCTTTTGGTGATACAGGTAGCTGGAGCACCCCTTTCGTGAGCTCGCCATAGGCTATGTACTAATGATTCCTACTTGATGCTCGGGTTCTATTGTTGACAGTTTATGCATACATATATGGTCTATATTTTGGGTTCACACTGCTCTACTTTTGGGGAAACTCTGTCAAACTTTTTCCAAGTTATGATGGCTGGTTCTTGGTCTTTTGAGCCATTTATGCTGTTATGCTACTGAAATTTTGGCAAAATCAGAGGATAAGTCAGGTGTGCCTTCTTGGGAGCTACATGGTTGGCTTTAATGGATGATCAAAATGGCCCTCAATTCACTCCATTTCATTTAACTCAAACAATCCAGATAAATGTTCATGTGTCCAGGAAGATTTTTTTCCAGCAGTGCATGGTCTTTATGTTCGGGCCAAGAAGATTGAGAGAGATACTGGAATGTCCTTTACCTGTTGTAATTCCAATGATCAACTACGAAAACTCATTTGATGTGCATGTGCTTGTCCTCATCTAAAGACAAGCTCTATTGAAGTTTCTGGGAATTGAGTCAGTCAAAAGTTTTGGGTTCTTGACTGTGTGTTCGAAGGGGTTCTCAAAGCATCGTAGCTTGGGTAGCCATGGCTTTCTCTTATCCGGAGTTTCATGGAAGAAGTGATGAAGATGTGGAAGACTTTTTGGAAAAGATGGAGGTTGCCTGCATCAGCAACCAGATTCATGACCCTGCGCAGATGTTACGCCTTCTCCAAATTTGTTTGAAGAGTGATGCACGAGTTTGGTCCAAAGCATTTGAAGAGGAGTTGCGTGTGGATGATCCACCTATAAGATTGATTTGGGACAATCTAAGGCGTGGATTGGAAGTGGAGTTTGTGAAGATAGAAGATCCTGACAAAGTGTGGCAAGAAGTACAAGGTTTGGTGCAGGAGGAAGGTCAGCCAGTAGATGCGTACATGCATAAGTTTTCATTGGCATGGGAGCGGATGTGCAAGGCCTTAGCACCACAGGTACCCCCACCTAACATGATGAAGAAGGACAGGTTCTTGGCTGGTCTTTGGGAGAATATACGTTGGAGAGTGGAGCTAAAGAAGCCTAGGACATATGAAGATGCACTAGAGGTAGCAAGGAACAAAGAATGGAAGCTGAGGAAAATGAGCCAACTGGGAGTAGAGTCTTTGACAATGAGGTCTGAATTTCAGCCTATGGATTCTTCACAAGGTCGCATGCCAGGGGTTCATCATGAACCAGTGGTTCTTGTTACTCCTCAGGTTATACCAGCAGTGGTCACTACAGCAATGCAAGATGATGGGCTAAGGCAAGACATGAGGCAAGTGGTAGATTTAATGAATAATCTCAGCCTAAACATGCTAGGTCAAGTGGGAAATAATCGAGGTCGAGGGAGGTTTGCAAATCAGCAAGGAGGTGAAGAAAGACCTAAGAATGGTGTTGGACAAAGCAATGGTAGGTACTGGAGGCAGACGCCCACATGTTATAATTGTGGAGAGTTAGGTCACATCAGCCCGCAGTGTGATAAGCCACCAAGGATGGGGGGAGACATGTATCCATTGCCAAGACAGGTGTTAACTAGGTCAAATGATTATGGCATCGAAATTAAGGGAGATGAAGGAACCAATGGATTAACCCAGGAGGAAAAGGGAAAGACAAAAGTGCTAAGTGTAGTCACCTTGGAGAAGGCATCAAAGCTAGAGGATACATTAGTGATGCCTATTGGGAAGAGGACCACAAAGGAAAAGGAAGGAAGAAGTGCCCAAGGTCCTAGTAAGAAAAAGGGAAAGAGTCATGAAGGCGAAGATGTCAAGGCCAAGAGGAAAAGGAGGGCTCGTCGCAAGTTTCATGTTTCAGATTTTCCACTAGGGGATGGGCAATTAAGCTATGACTTGAAGGAGGATCTGATGAGCAGGAAGGCATATGTTACTTTTGGGCAGCTTATAGAGATGGTGCCTAAGCTAAAGCGACAGTGGAAGAGGATGGTTAACCCAATGGAGAAAGAGGCAGAGAGAGGTTCAATAAAGGTGTTGGCAATGGATGAGCTACCAGACATTTGTCCAATAGTAGATGTGTGGCATAAAAGGAAAAATTTGGGACAAGGTTATGTGGATGGCGGAGCCCAAATATGCGTCATAACACACTCATGCGTTGAGAAGATGGGTCTCACAGTGACTGGGGTGTCAGGCTTCAGGATCAGATTGGCAAACCATCAAAAAGTAAAATGTTTGGGTGTTGTAAAGAGCTTAGAAGTGGAGGCATATGATGCAAAGGCGGTGGTTGATTTTCATGTGATTCCAGCAGGGTTGGGAGCATATCCTATTATACTGGGCAGACCATGGTTACGTGCAGTGGGAGCTGTTCAAGATTGGCGACATGGTACGATTAGCCTTTATGGAAAGACAGGTACCAAGAAGCTTTATAATATGGACACAAGGAAACGATTAGAGGAGATTTATGAAGATGAGGATGAGTCTAGTGATGAAGACTATTCCACGGTGATAGATGAGGACAGTGATAGCACTACCATCAATGATGAGGATGCTGATGTTGCATTTCTTTTGATGGACAAAGGAATCTAGGAGTCTGGTTTAGTTGCATTTGCGAATGAAGTTGAAGGTGAGAGTGAAGGGCCTTATGAAGTGATTGAAGGGCTGATGCAAACGAAGGTTGAATTGTCAAAGAAGCAGGAATTGATGACACAAATGATCAGTGGAGACCTCTCAGCTATGGAGAAGGAGATATATTTGCACATGCTAGCTAGTTTTCCTGATTTGTTCATTACTTCATATGAAGAGATCAAAGGGTTCAAGGGTGAAGAGATGCATATAGAGCTGAAAGAAGGTGCTAAGCCAGTGCGGCAAAGGCTAAGAAGGATGGGTCAAGAGCAAATGGAAGCCTTGCGAGAAGAGGTGGACAAGTTATTGAAGGCAGGGTTTATAGTTCTAGTGGAGACCACATAATGGGTGAGTCCAGTAGTGGTCAGTCCAAAGAAGGATGGGAAATGGAGGATTTGTGTAGATTTTAAACCCTTAAATGCAGCCACTAAGAAGAACCCATATCCTCTTCCATTCATTGATCAGATCTTGGATTCAGTGGCAGGTTATGAGAGGTACAGTGTGTGTGACGGTTTTCCAGGCTATTTTCAATTGAAGATTGCTCTTAAAGACCGCACAAAGACAACTTTTATTATGCCATGGGGCTACTATTGCTACACAATATTGTCATTTGGGTTGACAAATGGTGAAAGGGGCTGATCTTGTGTTGAGACGTGTACGTTAGCCGGAGGAGCTTTACAGAGTGTTGGAAGAGAATCATGAAGGCGCATGTGGCGGCCATTTTGCTCTAAAGATCACTTTGCATAAGATCTTGCAAGAGGGGTATGTCTAGCCTAGTTTGCACAAGGATTTTCACCATTGGTGTAGGTCTTGCAATAGGTGTCAAGCATTTGGGAAGAGAGTGTTGAAGCCAGAGCTATGAAAAACGATTATGGCATTTGATGTGTTTGAAAAGTGGGGAATTGATGCAATAGGCCCATTACCTATCACAAGCAGGGGCAAAAGCTATATTTTGACTGCGGTGGACTATCTCTCTAGATGGGCAGAGGCTATCGCAGTAAAACAGATCACTACAAAGGATGTGGAAAAATTTGTGTACGATGAAATATGTTGCAAGTTTGGGGTGCCATTGGAGCTACTTTCAGATAAGGGGCTTGGCTTTAAAGCTAAACTGCTAGATTTTTTATGTGCAAAGATGAAGATTAGGCACTAGCATACCACTCCTTATTACCCACAGTGTAATGGCTTAAATGAAAGATTCAATGGTGAGTTGGTACAGATTCTTTCGAAAGTGACAGAGCACCAAGGAAAGAATTGGGATTTGGAATTGCCTAGTGCATTATGGGCTTACCGTACTTCGGTGAAGACAGGTACAGGGTTTAATCCATTTCATTTGGTGTTTGGAAAGGAATCACTATTGCCTGTAGAAGTAGAGTTTCTTGCGGTCAGGTTGTTAGAGAAGTTGCTTGGGCCGCCTAGTGATGCATTCGAAGAGAGGCTCTTACAGCTACAAGAGGTTCAACTGGATAGGATGAGTGCATTGGAACATTATGGGCAGATGCAAGATAGGGCTTTGGCAAAGATAAATGAAAAGGTCAAAAGTAAGGATATCAAGAAGCATGACTTGGTTTTGCGCTACAACAGTAAGCTGGACAACACCTTCCAAAGGAAGTTTCAAATTAAGTGGGAAGGCCCTTTCAAGGTAGTGGAGTGTTTCCCGAATGGTACATATCAGTTGGCTTACCTAGATGGGTTTCTACATAAGTCAAGGGTAAATGGATTGCGTCTTAAATTGTATCATGCTAGGTTGATGATGGTGGAGCAAGATGAGCTGTCTGTGGAACAAGTAAAGTCTGTGAGCAATGAGGAGACTTGTGATGCGGCGAGTCTTATATCGCTTTTTGCTGCTGCTGATCATGAATGATCTAGCAGGCTAGGGGATGGGAAAATTATGTCAGGAGTTTTTTGGAGCAAAGGATTGCGCATATGTACATACACATGCATGGTGCATCAAATAAAGGATTGCCCATTTTCCATAGCCAGGTGGGTACGTGGGGCCCACATGTGTACAGGTAGGACAATGTGTACATAGTGCATCGATTTTCATCGTTACCAGTACCAGTGTGTTTTTTCTATAATAATGAGAAGTTGGTAGCGCGTAAAACTTCTCGAGGAAGCTATCCGCAGGCCGACGACATGAGGTAAGCAGGTGCGTCAGATGGCATCTAGTGGCGTCACGAGGCCGAATGTGATCAATACTTGCACGCGGAGAAGTACGGACACGACGTGGGTGTTTTCTTGTGATACTTGTGCAGAAAGGTCATCATGAGGACCACTTTTTGGGGCCACTTCACGTGGTGGCGGGATGCATTATTGAAAAAGTCGAGTGCCAGGTGTGCGTATGGATGCAGCAGGGTGACAACTATGCATTGCGAGGTCAGTTTTTGGCCTGTTCAGGGTCCGTTTGAGGTCATCTAAAAGGCCAATGGTGCCCAACTAATAAAACTAAGTGTGGGAACTGAAAAAACTGAGAGAAGACCAGAAAAAACGTGGAGAGAAGAGGAGGAACAGCCGCAGGTGTGTTTTTGGAGCCTGTTTTGGCCGTAAACTGCTCATCCGAGGTTGGATTTGAGCACTTTGACATTGCAGACTGGGGTTTTGGGCCGTTCCGGATGCAATGGCGCTGTCCATTTTACCAAATTACTCACTCTTTTTTGCTGTTTTTGCTGTGTAAGTTTCTCCTATGAGCGAAGCTTATGTTCCAATTTGTGATTGTATCTCATATCTTTTACCCATATTGTGAGAGTTGTTTGCCCCTTGGTGTTGGCCCAAGCTCATTTGTACCTAATTATAAGAAGTTCTCCTGTTTTGAGATGCGTTTTTTGGGTGTGTGTGTGTGTATGTGTGTCTGTGTGGAGTGGGCAAGTTGGTATTCTCTCTCCTCCCATTCCATAGGTGTGTTCCTTGTCTCAGGGGTGTGTGTAAGCCGAGTGGTGCCCCATAGTGTGTGTGTGTATCATTCCAAGAGTGTGTGGCGGGTCGTTATAGAGGCATTCTGTGTGTTTTCATCCCGCTCACAACGACTTGTGTTTGTAAATGATCATTATATAGTGGGTTTGAAATTGAGTCTAATGTGGTGTGTGGTTTGATCAAAACTAGTTCATGTATGTACGCTTCACTTTTGAAAGCCACCACCAAATGATGCATTGATGCATGATCAAGAGTGTGCATTAAACTTTGAATTTGACATTGCTTGTACCTTTTAGTGCTTAAATTGAATGCAAAATCATTTGAAAGCATTAAAATAGAACTTCTTGATAGCAAATAGAGATCATTAAAGTTGGGCTTGGTATTGCTTGTTACATTTTTAGTGCTGGCTTTAAATGTAAAAACCCTACATAGCACTAAAATTTGAGTGATCATGTGAGAGCGTGAAAATTTTGGGCTTATGATTGATTGAAATATTTTTAGTGCTTGTATTGACAAATGCTTTCATGCACTAACAATTGAGCTTCATTTTGAAGGGTTGTGGACGGTGTGTGATATCATTGATCCAAGGAGGGGTCATCATTGCAATGTATTGCAACAATTTGGCTAATTAGAGCCATTCCATTTCTTTGGACTAAAAGTTGTATATATGCTAGCTCATAGCTTGGTTTAAAATGTAAATGTTTTCATTTGAGCTACTGTTTAGCCAACTTTTTGAGCTTTCAAGTACAAATTTGGCTGTTGAGAGCCATTCATTTTCAATTCATCAAGTTGAAGTCATCTCTACCTCATAGATTACTCTTAAATTGAAAATTTCATGTGAGCTAGTTGTTAGCCAACGTTTTTGAAAGCTTTAAAATGTAAAATTCGGTTTTCGAGAGCCACTTCATTTCATCCAAAATTTCATTATTTTCAGCTCTTGGCTTGTTTTTAACTCCATATTTCATTGAGCTAGAAATTAATCGACTTTTGAATTATGCATGAGAGTTGGTAAAAAATGTCAAATGTGCTTATGAAGAAGCATATTTTATCTCTCATTGTTGTTATGTATGAGTAAATTTTCTATCAAAGAGCATCATGTGCATAACCAAAGGCACTTTTTTCCCTTGGGTTTTTTCCCTTTGGAAAATTCGGGTTTGCAAGACCTTAGCTTTAGGTTTTCATTAATGTTTTTTGTGTGCTTTTGGCTTTCAATAATTGGCTTTTGTAGCTTGTGTTCACACTTAGCTTCAAAAAGCTTGGATTGTAATGAAAGATCAAGAGACTTCTATACACAAAGGATGCTTGGTCAAGGATGCACAAAGAGCATGAATAGGTGTAATCCTTCCATGATTTTGCTCTTTTGTTTCATCTCTTCATTCTCTTGCTTGGCTTAAGTGAAAGTTTTCTTGTAAGGTATGGTTTTTTCATGTTCGAAAGCTAAGCATCCTAAAGTTTCAAACACTTTGCTTTGTGAAAATTAACTCATTAAAAAATTAAGCTTAGCAAAAAAATCACTGTGCATGATTGTTCATTTGTGCTTCATTTTTTATTCATTCTTGGTGGCCTTTGATGCTCATTACTTGTTCTTATGTTTTGTAGCTCAACAATCCTTCCATGGACTTGCTTTCTACCATGTCACCATGTATTGCTTCACCGGCACACGAGGATGTGCGCCAAATTAGGAAGGGGGTAATGTTAGCAACGGCTAACACAGGCTACACCGAATATGCACCAAGCTGTAGATGTGCTATAGTACACAATATTTCCTTTTCATTGTATAGGGCCTTAGGCTCATGTAGGAGTTCGAAAGTTGTATGAGTCTATGCTGGAGAGCTCAACTTTATCCCATAGTTGAAGCGTTTGAGGCCCAAAGCTATAAAAGAGCCCTATGCTTAATGAGAAGTCATTCTTGGGTGAGTTCTCCTCTTTGTAGAATGGATGGTCATGAGGCTCATGGGCTTTCCATGTCCATGTAGCTCTTGATTTCTAATAATCAATTACATTTTCTTTCTTAGTAGTCTTCTTTGCTTAATTATGTGGAGTGAGATTGTATTAGTGTGATGGTAGATCTCTAATCCCTTTTTTGAGTTAATCTATTCTATCCACACCATTGGCCATGGTGTGTGAGGGCGGTGCCTTCCTTCTCTTCATCTCTCTCTACAAGGTGCGGTTAGTGTATGTGCATATGTAGTCACAGTGAGGGGTTGTGCCGGAATGGACATACTAATGCGGAGTAGGTATGTTAATTGCATGCTTGTGTAGTTGTGATTAAGAGTTGTGAATAAGAGTGATTGATGTGAGAGGTTAATTTCAACCACATGATTGTGTGCAAGTGATTAGTAATTAGGAATGTGTTGTTGATTAGAGGAAGACCCTTTCAATGGCTTCTCTCTATGATGAGAAGAAGGATCCCTTGAATCCTCTATGTCTATACATCTTAGGCTCGTGTTTCCATGCCCTAGCCGGGTTGCCGATCCATGATTTGACAATTTTGTGGGTTGCGATTAGGTCGTGCTACAATGCCTCCCTACACTATCCAACACCTACTTCATGGGACAACATGAATAGACTAAGGGAGCTCAAAGCAGGGAATCTCTTGTTGCAACACCAAAGAAATTTTAGGTAGACTACTTTCTTTGGGATAGTAGCCATATTTCTCTTCTATTCATGGAGAGTTAAGATTCTTTCACGATCTAGTTGTGAATAAGATTGCAACCGGAGAAGATTTATTGCGTACTTGCAAACCTGATTATGTCTATGGAGTGGTAATTTTAAGTGTATGACCCAACTAATATACTATCACTCCGTAGGTGACCACAATTTGATCTCATGACAATCTTTACTTTCAAGGAAATAAGTACTCAATTTGCCAAGAGGTAGTGGACAAGTTCAAATTCTCAAGTTGATTCCAATAGCTATTAGACATAGTAGACTATGTTGGTCACCATTGGTTGCTAGTTTGAGAAATTTTTATGCAGAGTCTAACCAAGGGGTTTGACATTACAATACATTTTAACCAAGGGGTTTGGATTGCAAGGGCAACACCCAGGGTTTTCAACATAGTACTACTTGATTTTTACTAATCTTTCAATTAGTGTTACTAGTCTTTTCAGGTAGGAGATTTGGTCATGTGTATTTGACTATGGGTAAGTGAAAACTATGTTCAACCTCCGAGTACGCATCAGATTTGGCTTTATGTCATTTTTGAGTATTCTTTGATTGATTTTTCTAAGTAGGATGTATAATCTTGAATGCTTTCATCCATCTTGCTCTTCAAGGACATGACAAGGTCATGTAGGAGCAAAGAATTTTGGGTCGTAGTGTCCCAAACACATTTTTGCATTATGCAATTAAGGACCTACATGGTAGAGTTTTGTTTGACACATGTTGTCACAAGAGGAGAAACATGGTCTAGAAAATTATGGAGATCGGTTTAGCTAGTGTGGAGCAAAGTTTGTGAGGGTCCCTCTCACTCATGTCTCTAAGTGTTTACATTTACCTCCACACACAAGTACATCTTGAAGGATGTCATTTTTCTGGGCATCCTTACTTGAGACATATTCCACATTCCATTATGAGTCTCTGGGACTGCCCACTGGCACCCTCTGTTTCAATTATGTGTCTCAAGAGAGTCGCTGTGTGCTGGTCGGATCCGTTTGTTAGACCATTTTGAGCATGTTGTATCAAGAAAAAATTCAGTGGGGCCAAAAATTATTGAAGACTTGTTAAGGTTATTGTAAATATTGTTAAACAAATTTAACAGATGGTTGTTTATACATTTAGCAAAGTTATGTTTTGTTTATGAACATGTTTCATTTGATACCTAGATGGGATTGATTTCACATTCTATTATGGTCCAAATATGTTAGCATGGCTTTCACATGGAAAGTATTTACTTCTTCCCTTGTGGGCTGTGAGCATAATGTTAGCCATAAGCATTAGCAAGTATTGTCATGCATATGCAAGTTCAAATTTGTTTTTCCTACATGCATGCATGCTAGGTGTTATGGGCCCTAGTGTTTAGCAAAGGCTGATTTGGATTGCATCCACATTCATGACATTAGTAGCTTCTAAAGCATTTTGCACTATATGTGCAATATCTCTATGAAATTAATTGTGGATCTACCAATCACCAATAGAGGTCATGGCTTGGTTTGAGTGCTTGTAGATCAGTTTACTAACATTAACCAAGCTGGTTGTTCATAACATTTTTGATTACTCAGCAATGTTTCAAGGAATTGTAATCCCAGTTTACCGATCATTCCGGGAGTACCGCTATAAATGGTGGGGAAACACACCTTAATGCTGTCAGTTATCTAGAGAGGCTATGCAGATTACAAGTATTATTCTTGTGCTGAAGGATATGCTAAGCACGTATGTTGGCACAAATCAATCTATTTAGAAAGGTTATCTCTCTGATTGGAGTTTTCTTATCACAAGGAAAAGCATGTTGCAACTCAGTTTAGTCCCTTCATGTTTAGGTCAAGTTCTCAACCTCGATCACTAGTTATAGCGGGGTTGTTTACTGATGAAGAATGATAACATGTCAAGGACTTTTGCTGAGTTATGTCGGCATGTTACTTTTATGGAAAGTGAGAAGAGGTATTCTTTTAGACATCTCTTAGTTGTGTAACTCGTTTAGCTAATGAGTTATAAATGGAGTATACACATTATGTTGGATATAGGCCGGTTACACAAAACAGTGCAAAGGGACAACGATGTGGAAAATGAAGATGTTATTCTTGATTTTATTCAACCTCCTACTGAACTGTGTTTCCTGGTCAAATGGACAGTTGGATCCACGGAAGATGCCACTGTGGGAAAATGGAAAGTTGGATCCACGGAAGATGCCACCGGGAAAATATTAGTGTTCTTATAAAGAGATGACCATTTTTGAAAACGCTTCTCCAAGGGGAAGTAATGTCAGGCCTAGGTAAGACCGGGCAGTCCAAGGGTCAGGACGGACATACGGTCAAGGGGTGCTATATTTTTAGCATGCTATAAGTCTATATATATTGAGATTGGGTGGAGAGTTTCATGTTCCAATCTTCAACCCTCTCTCTCTCTCTCTCTCTCACGCACGCACGCACGCACGCACGACGCACACACGCACACACACACACACACACACACACACACACACACACGAGTGTGTGGCCCATCCTATGGATGGAGAGAAAGAAGAACCCTTTTCTTAGAACTCAATCTACTCCCTACTCCCCATGCCAGAGCTCCCCTCTTTCTTTCTTTGTCTTGGCCTTCACTACCCCCTCCGACCCTCTACTTAAGCCACATGATAGGGGCCTCCAAGGTGCATTGGGCTAGGTTTAGACGGCATGGCGGTAGAGAAAGTTGCAAGTGCATGTGTCCCTATTGACGAACCTAGATTGGGGGGGGAAAAAAAGAGCTTACCTTTTGGTCCCACCTTCAATTGGGTGAGCCCCCCCCCCCCCCCCCCACCCCTCCCCAAAAAAAAGTCTTGCTTTTTTGCACGCTTTATCATCACAAAACAAGGGGACAAGCCCTTGACCTCAACTCGTCATGGCCTCACACTTTGGTTGAGAGCAGTTCACACCCTCATAGTACAAACTGTTTCCTTTGTCGTGTGTGAAGAGCAGGGGTGTAGGCAATAAAAGCTGCAACCTCTACTACAAGGTTCTTTTGAACCCGTTCTTAGATATGGTTGAGATTGAGAAGTTGAGATGAGATGAGAAGTTGAGACATTGGCAGAGTCTAGGGGGAAGACAAAATACTTCCTTACAAGAAGGGCTTGCACGCCTTTGGTGGTTGGGTCGAGAGAGAAGTAGACATTGTGAGAGGTAGCGCTAGGGGTAGAGGGTGGGGGAGGGGAAGGTGAGGACATGGAAGGGCAGTTGTGTGAAGCCCTATCAATTTGATGGAGAAGATCCCTCTCCTGCTGATCCTCATAAGCAATGGTAGCCCTATACCTTTTCTTCTATCGAAGAGCACTTCATCGGCTCTGTGGCACTTGTAGGCTATGAAGCAGTCCTTGAGGGTGAAATCTACGTTATAGTTGCACTCCTTGCCAAGAAAAGTGACAAATTTGGAGAGAATGGACCATTTGGTGGAATTCATGTGCACATGGTGGGGGTTGCCAATGTAGTTGTTGTAGATGATATTGGTAGCCGCACGCGAGCGGAAGTGGCCGAGTTGCAAGTGCTCTAGGAAGGCATGTTGGAAGATGACCGAATAATGCTCCACCTCTGCCTAGAAGGTTCTCCCTATAGAGGACAATAAACCACAGATGTCTGTCATTGTGGTACAGTGACACTTGAATCTATTATCATCAGAGCACTCCTTCTTGCATGCTTGGCAATACCACTTTAGCTTCTAACATCACTTCGCCTTCTTGTGGTTGGCGAAGTCCTTGAAAAAAAAGGGCTCCCTGTTTGCCATATCTAGTATATTTGCGAGAGAGGGAGGACCATCGACAGTGAATTCGACACTTATCTCGGGGAGCTATTACATATACACCCATCCTATGGGGAGGGGGAGAGAGAGAGAGAGAGAGAGAGAGAGAGAGAGAGAGAGAGAGACCCCTTTTATTCACATCCACTCTCTACTCTCCACTATGGGGCTTTCTTTCTTTGTCTTGACCTCCACTCCACCCTCCAATCCCTCTCCTTATGCCATCGGGTAGGGGGCTCCAAGGTGCATTAGATACAATAGATATGTGTGTGTGTGTGTGGGTGCATGCACATGTGTGTACATATATGTTTGTGTGTCTCTATATATAGATGGTCTCTCTCTCTCTCTCTCTCTCTCTCTCTCTCTCTCTCTCTCTCTCACACACACACACACACACACACACACACACACCCTAAGGACAAAAGAACATGGGGTCTTCAATGAAGACCCCGTCATGGGATCCACGACGAGTAGCTATGCGCGCAAAACACGAGGTAGGTTCGGTCATCCGAGTTTAAACGCACGTGTCCGAGTTACTTTTTTTGTCTTAGTTTACTTTCCCCCGTAAAAGTTTACGTTATATAGTTTATTTCTCACCTTGATGACAATGAAATGCATGCGCATGCGTGGCTAGCTCACCATACTGCCATGATCGAGGTTGTGGGTTCGAACCATAGGGAGAGCGTTGACTTGTACTTTTTGTTGGACGTCGATCTTCCTTGAGATTCTCATATGCCATGCCCATCGTCGATCCCATGACGAAGCCTTCATTGAAGACCCCATGGTCTTTAGTCACCTGGAGTGCACACACACACACACACACATATAAGACTCATCACATAGTTTGAGAGTCCGCACTTCAGCGTTGACTTAGTTTGAGGTTTCTTCGGTTGTTTTGGCAACATTAAAATTGCATCTCACAATATCCCCATTCCCTCTTGAGTGCCTAGTCTTGAGTTCAAGACTCATGGGTTATATCTTTGAGGCATCGTAGATTGTACCTCTTTTTTTTAGTTTTTTCTCATCTTTTGAGAGAGAGAGAGAGAGAGAGAGAGATTTTAAAAGATTAATTGAAATGAGAGGTGCCTAGAGCTCAATGCCAGCATACCCTATGAGAAGTCATAAATTGGCTTGATATCTCTTTTTGGCAAGGTTTGGCTTGTGACTTGAACTAAAAGTATGCATTGTGCTATTTGGCACCCAATTCGATCAACATTAAAAATGAGTAGCATATCGATTTATGTCAATGTCTCTCTAATTTTGGATTCATTAGCTTTGAGGGAATCATAAGAAGATGCTATTTGAAAACTAAAGGAAAACGTTAGAGCCATTAGCTTGGAGGGAATCATAACAACATGCCATTTGAAAACTAAAGGAAAACATTAGAGCTTGAAGGGAAAGGAAGGCTTTTGAGAAAAAAGGGGAAGGAAAGTACATGAAGGAGAGAGAAAGAGAGAGAGAGAGAGAGATTCTTTTTGTTGTTGGGAGGGGGGGTGTTTACAAGTGGTGGAACAGGAAAAACGTGTTTTAGCTTAATATTGGGCCATTTTCAATTTCAAAAATGCCGCACGACACAGGTTTGTAGCATGGAGCTATTGTAATGTGTACTATGCAGGAGTAGAACAACATAGATCTCTCTCTCTCTCTCTCCTCCCCCCCCCCCCCCCCCCCCCCCCCCCCCCAAGAGCGGATTGTGTTGTCTAGCTAGTTGTGCACACACATTCTCTCTGTTGCCTGCTTCTCACATTATTCCCAGGACAAGAAGGCTGCCCATGGTCTGCAAGGGACTAGTGTGTGAGGGTATGTCGGTGTTGGGGGAACATGTGGAGGACAAGAGGGGACGAGTAGCAGGAGCAAACAAAAGGGGGGCTCTCTCAAACATACATGAGGTGGTTGGGATAGTCACATGTCTTGCAAGCGGACTAAATATTAGTGCTGCTCATCTTGGGAGCTATGGCTTAGCAGGGTCCGAGCAAGGATTTGTGGGGGGCACTGATCGGGGTCTCACTGCAGAGTTGCCATTGCCATGCGGGGCAGGCAGTGCAGGATAGGCATACATTGTGAACCTTGTGATAGAGTGAGGACCTTTTTTCCTTTGGAGACTGGAATGGAAGATTCGTTTTGAATGAAATCTTGCTAACTAATTAATTACTGAGAAGTAGTATAGCCTCAATATGTACGTATGTATGTCAATATGTAGCTAAAAATTACAAGAGATACAAGGAGATTAGAAAAAGATATATCTTTGTATCTTGCTTTGTTGGTTGAGCATTCCTTCGTTGTCATGACCATTGAGGTCCCCAACCCCGAGAAGATTGGGGCGACTTGATAGATGGCCTTCCTTTATTATCCTTTTCCGTTGACGACACTCTACTCCGTTTCCACAAAGTAGAGATACGAGCAATAGAAGAGAGGAAGTCATCTATCCATCGTTTACGTGGTTATAAGGGTCATACGCCACAAGCCAGGTCAATAAATCTAGGATTTTAATGAAGCTGTTTCTTAACATAAAGATGAAATCCCATTGACATATTTAGAATCCATCAACAACGCCTTTTTCCCCACGTATAAGAGGCATGATCGCCTTCCATAAACCATAAATATGATATGAGACTTAATCTAAACTAAATAGTAATTTTATGTCACGTAGAATTGGACCATCTCGACTCTTGGCACAACGAGTCTCTAATTTCACTTCTCTTCATAAGAGAGAGTGGAGAGTTTCCTGACTAATCGAGACCACCCATCCTTGACTAGCAACCTGAGCCAGCCCCCACTTTTCACCCCACACTCACACTTTTTACCACACTATTTTACATATAAAAATAGTGTTCCTTAATTAATTCCAAACACAGGTTCTTTTAGACAGCCCTTCAAACAATACCAAAACAATTCAAACAAAGCCTAATGAAGACATCCCTATTATTCAACAAAAATAACTTTTCCAATATCTCATGAGTTTGCCGCTACCCGCGGACTTCCTCTGTCTAACCAATAGAGCCTTTGCAAAGGATTTATTCGATAACCGTGAATTGCCCAACCTTCCTATCTCGCTAACCACGAGGCATCCCGCTACCCGTGAGGCATCTTGCTAACGGTGAGGCATCCCGCTACCCGCGAGGAATCCCGCTAACCGCGAAGAACAAAAGAGAGCCGATAACCTCAGCTTAATCTCTGCTAACCGCGGAATCATCTCGCTACCCATGAGGAACAAAAGATATTCTTTCAACAATTCTTCTCTTTAAATGATTCTTCAAACATGGTCAACCAATTGTTCATATCAATCAAAATCCACTTATCGAGAACAATAACAATTTATTAAGCAATAACAATTCAACAAACGGTGACAATTTATTAAATAGTTCTTTCAATAATCTATAAAAACATATGCTTGTTTCTTGTGATAGAATCACGTTTCTCGGACAGTTTAAGGGGTTCCCTATGCTTAGCTTCCCAAGTCATCATGAATAGCAATGCAAAATTATAAATTTGTCTTACCGGATTTGGAGCACATGCGGCTAACTCCTGAGCTGGGCTGGAGGTTGGACGGCTTTGACTTCTTCTTCGGTTGATGGTTCCGCATGAGATACGTTCGGAGTAGACACCTTTCTTCCCACCTTCCTTGGTGGTTCAACGGCATGGGCGTCCTTAGAACTTTGTGTTGCATGCTTCAGAGCCATAGCTTCGGAACAAAGAAAAGAAAAGTGCGTTGTTGGAGAGAGAGAGAGTGTGTGTTCACAAACCGGGAGACGACACGTCGACGATTGGAGATGGAGATGGCTTGAAGGTAAGAGGTTGAGGGAGAGAGGCTCCCTCCGACGCGTCGTTGCAAGAGAGCTTCCACTTCTGTAGATGTGTGTGTTCAAAGTGAGAGGAGAAGGGTCCTTTATATAGGCCCTAGGAGGTGGTAAGAATACTGAGAGGGTTTCAAGAATAGGAGAAGGAAAAGATCGCACTTCGTTGCGGATCTTATATATATATATATATATATATATATATATATATATATATAAATATATGTTTTGACATTCGCGAATCTTATGCTGCGCGATTTTTAAAAAGCTCTATACTTACAAGTTTCCATTCTATCTTGAGAGAGAGAAAGAAAGCAGTATCCTAATTTTGACTCACCTCTCTTCCTTTCTTAAAAATACTATCTCTAAGCTTTTTCTTCACACATAGATTAGGTTCCCACATAAACCTATTGTTCCACATAAAGAAAGATCATAAATAAATAGGTTCTGAATCCGATTTCAATCCAATTGCTCTGATAAACTCATGATGACTCACAAAATTGAGAATCTCAATTACTTTGCAAAATAACTTAAATCACTTATATAGATAAATGTTGGGTACATTACAATCTCCCCAACTTAAAGATTTGAGATGTCCTCATCTTGAGGAAAAGTGAGGATACTACTACTCTAATTACTAACGACCATCATTGTGTGAAAAAGGGTGATGTCCTTAATCGGCTTCACTTGCAAGTATTGTTGCTTCATTAGTCAATCGTGCACAAGTGTTCCGATAATGTCCCAACTTTCCACATTCAAAGCATCGAACATTCAAGCGTCGAGAATCTTGCGCAGTAGCAACATAAGCTCTTTGTGTTTGTCTATCGTTGAATCTTTGATTCTGTTCAATTCTGTCATAATAATCAATATCTAATTCTCCTAAATGATTTTCTCATATTAAACTGATCATTTAATGTGGGGAAGTGCCAAGGGAGAAAAAGCTAGAATATTGGTTAAGTTAGCAGACCAGCCACAGTAGGGATCCAAAGGAGGGAAAATAGGGATCCAAAGGGGGGGCCATCTGCAAAAGAGCCATGTGAAACAACGGGCTAAAAAGACCCTAAGGTTCAGCCCATTAAGACTTCCAAAATGCTAAGGTTCCAAAATTCAAAGGTTGTGTCCAAAGGTCAACCTTAGGGAAAATTGGATGCTTAGGGTGTGCCCAAAAAGTCTTTCTACATCCCTACATGGGAGGGGGCGAGCCCCAAAGCTAGGGGATGAGAGAGAAAGCCACACACACACACACAGGCTCCCTTTACACAAAGGGAATGAGGGACACATGTCAGCTCCCTAGGCCAGATGCCCACAAGGTATGCCCAATTCCTATTGGAAGACCCTTGAAGTGGACCAATGAGAATTAGGCTAGAGTAAATCTAGTTTAATTAATTTAAAAACATTTAATAAAAGAAACCAATAAGAATTAAGTGTCCTAGAAGACTATTGGGCAGTCTCCCAAGGGGTCCAATGAGCATTCAGGAGCCCCATGGCTTGCCTGATTCCTATTGGCCAGGAGGCAAAGGGGTCCAATGAGAGTTTAGTTTAATTATTTAATTATCTAAAGCTCTCACAAAAGGGGAAAGGGGGACACATGTCAGAAGGCTATCACTTATGTTGCTTAATCCCTATTGGCTTGTCCTGGGGAGGTCCAATGAGGCAAAAGCCAGACTAACTTAGCAGCTAGGGCTCGCCCAAGAGAGAGAGGGGGCTGATTTTTGCTTGGCATTGACACTCACACTCTCACACTTGACCATGTGTGAAGGGAAAATACTCTATCTCCTCCCAAGCTTTAATGGAGAGCTCATCACCTACTCCAAGCTTGTGAGATAGAAGCCTACATCAACACTCTCTTGGCATGTGGATGCAAATCCAACCAAGAGCCAAGCTTCAATGCATGCTCATCTTCTCTACCAAGCTAATTACTAAGCTAAGCTATGCTAATATGAGTGATTATGTGAGGAGATGTACTTCTTTCTCGTAAAATACTTCTTTTTCCTCTCAATCTATTCTCATACCCTGCTAGCTCTCACCATCTTCGAAGGTGTGTGAGGTCTTGGGTCTGAGAACGGGGATAATTCAAGTTGTGTTTGATTAAGTGTTTTGCTTGGTGTATGAAGCTTCCATCTTCATTGCACTAGCTAGTCTTGAAGGAACACAAAGAATTGTATTGTACATTGTCTCTCTTGATGGGAGAAACCATAATACAAAGCCTTTTGGAGGGGGGACCGGCTCCATGCAAATCCGGTCCTCAACTGTTGTCAATAGCTTAATTGCTCTCTCTTTTGAAAGTATTGTCGATGCTATCTAACTAGGTGTTATGCTTTTTGTTGCTCTCTCCACCCAAGCACTCTTATAATTCTCATTAGGAATCTATTCTAATGAAATGCCCACTATGTTCATGCTAATTTTCGCTACAAATAAGATTTTAGGCCATTAAATGTTACATTGGTATCAGAGCTCAAGGTTTCTTTTTTCTTGCTCAAGAAGGGAGGTCCTCAAGCTAGCTACAAATGGTTGGTATTATTAATTGCCTGTGAGTAAGTAGAATAGGGATTTTTCAGCCTTTCAGTGCGCCTGCCTTTGTGCAGTTAACGGGGCATCACCGTCGAGAGCTATGGTCTTAATAATGGAGTCCTACGGGGCTTGCCTACGGCTTAACCACTATTGAGCTATTAGAAGCTTGACAGGAGCCGGTGCTGTTTTGGTGTCGAAAGACCCTCTCTTCTATTCCTTGCAATTAATGGTATTCGAGCCGCGGGTACAGTAGCTTGAGTGCTTTTTCTAAAGGGGTAAAGAGGAGTAGCAACTAGGGCTTGAAGTGCCAAAGTACACCTAAAAAGTTTACACCTAAAAGTTGTTAGAATGGCTGACAATATTAAAGAGAGTGAAATTAATGTTGATAACTTTGATTTTGCTCATGAGCAAGCTACTAATGATGCTTCAATGCTTGTTAATTATCTTGTTTCTAGGCTTCAACAAGCCATGGGCAATCCATCTCTCCAAAGTAAAGTGCAACGGCAGCTCCGTGCTCACGGGATTCTCCAAGCTCATCACCATGACGAGAGAACACCTAGGAAGCCTCCTTGTGAGACTACCAAAAGAGGTCTCTCTCCGATTCGGGAAGAAGAAGAGAATCCATATGAAGGGCTCAAGAACTTACTTCTTGATGATGCATCTCCTTCCCAAAGGAGAACTCAAGAGCCTCCACCGAAGGAACGAGAAAGAAGCGAGTCTCCCGCCACCTCGGCGGAGATGGCTCCACGAAGACGGCGGGCTAAACGCTCTCCATCACCACCAAAGCGGAGAAGACCATCACACTCTTCTCCACGCCATAATTCAAAGAGGGATGATAAAAAGCAAGAGAAGAAAAAGGCGAGAAAGAGGACACCCTCTTCTCCATCTTCTTCATCCTCTTCCTCTTATGAAAGCTATGGTGAAGACGACAAAGATCAAGACAAGAAAAAGGCGAGAAAGAGGTCACCCTCTTCTCCACCTTCTTCAAATTCTTCATCTTCTGAAGAAAGTGATGGTGCAACTTTTGAACCATAAAAAAGAAGAGGCCATAGGAAATCCTATGCCGCATGGAAGAGGTCGTCCAAGCTGAAGAAATTCAAAGAGGGAGGGAAGAGCATCTCTTTCCTTACCTATGATGGCACCTTCGGTGCTACAGACAAAGTTTTGGCCTTTATCCAGCAATTCGATGCGGCGTTTGGAGATGAGGGCTTCACGGAGTCCTCTAAGCTACGCTATGTAGCTATGCACTTTCAAAAGTCCGCCAGACAATGGTGGTCTAGCCTACGAGCCAACGGTGAAGCTCCACGAACATGGAAGGCTTTAAGAGCTTCCATTATGAAGCAGTTTTTGGCCACCGATGCCAAAGACAAAGTACTCACCGAATGGCGAAGCTTAAAGCTCTCTCCCAATGAATCCATCCACAAATATGTAGACAAGTTTTGGGACCTACAACTCAAAGCCACTGTCTTCAAAAAGTTGGATTTTGGAGAGCAAAAGCAACAATTTTGTGCGGGCTTAACCGAAGAAATGGCGGAGTATGTCAACTCCCAAAGGCCACGTACCATATCGGTGGTAATACACCATACTATGGTGGCCTCGCGAATCAATTTCCAAACGGGGGGTAAAAGAAATAATAAGCCCCCGGAAAACAAAGGTTCCAATGAGCCTAAGGGGAAGGACAATGTCCAAAAGTCTCCTAAGGGCAATTCCAACAAAGCTAAAGAGAAGGGAGTTTACAAAGGAAAGAATAAACTCTCTCCTGAAGAGCTTGAGCGTTATCGTAAAGATAACCGGTGTTTCAAGTGCGGCGAACAAGGGCATGCGTACCGCGCTTGTCCCCAAAAGAACAACCGCCAAGATCCTCCTAGAGCTTCTTTGGTTGAAATCCAAGAGGAGGAGATTCACCAAACTCACCACAAAGGATCTCCTCTATGCCATGCTTGGGGAAAGGTAAGAGAACATGATGCTTTTATTCTCTTTGACCCTGGTTCTACTCACAATTTCATATATATGGAGTTAGCCACCAAGCTAGGCATACAATCCTACGAGATGGGAGATATCCTACCCGCAGACAGTGCCTTCAAGGGGCAAGAAGCTTCAGTCACTCCCTTAATCGGGAAATTGAGGCTTCATGTCCAAGGCTATGTGGACAAAGAGGATTTCTTTATCTCTCCTCTCAAGCATGAGGATGTAATCCTAGGGGCACCATGGTTTGACCGTCTGGCTGCCCATGTTAAATTTCCTGAAAGGAGAATCTCCTTTAAGTTCAGGGAAAAGGACATGTATATAGATGCTAGGGAGATGGGTAACACCATCCCCATTGTACATACACCAGCTTTCAACAAGTCAATAAAGAGCTCTATTTCCGTGTACATGATTTTTGTTAAAGATTCTCAAAATGAACCTAATGCTTTAGCAAAAGAAAATAAAAGCAACCAAAAGGAATTAGAGTTATCCAATTTTCTCAAGGGGTTTCAAGATGTCTTTATTGACGACATCCCTTCTGAGCTACCTCCTAAACGAGGTAATGACGACCATGCAATTGAACTTCTTCCAGGAAGTTCACCGCCTAACAAACCTCCTTATAGAGTTTCTCAAGCTCAACAAGAGGAGATTATGCGGCAAGTGCATGAGTTAATTGAGAAGGGCATGGTTAGGCCTAGCTCATCTCCATTTTGCTCACCTGTGCTATTAGTGCAAAAGAAAGACGGCACATATCGTATGTGTGTCGACTATAGAGCACTAAATAGGATCACTATCAAGAATAGGTTTCCCGTTCCACGGGTAGAAGACCTATTTGATAAGCTACAAGGATCGACCTACTTCAGTAGGATTGACCTAAAAAGTGGCTATCATCAAATAAGGATAGTTGATCAAGACATTGTAAAGACCGCATTTCGTACTACATTTGGTCTTTACGAATACATTGTCATGCCTTTTGGCTTGACTAATGCACCAGCCACATTTAACCGCTTGATGGAGAAGCTGTTCAGACCTCATCGAACCTTCACTGGAGTGTTCTTTGATGATATTATCATCTACTCTAATTCATTAGAGGAACACAAGCAACACCTCCAGGTAATATTTCAAGTTTTAAGAGAGAATAAACTTTATGTTAATCGAAAGAAAAGTGAATTTTTCTTGCAAGAAATTCAATATTTAGGTCACATTATCTCTCAAGATGGAATCCAAATGGATCCATCCAAGTTAGAGGTAATAAAAGGATGGCCTAAACCAAGGAATCTTCATGAACTAAGAAGCTTTATAGGTATGTGTGCATACTATAGACGCTTCATAAAAAAGTTCTCACAAATTGCGGGACCATTACATGACCTAACAAAGAAAAATGTTAGGTATACATGGTCTGCTAAGGAGAACAATGCTTTCGAAAAGCTTATCTCTCAACCTGTGCTTACACTACCGGATCTCTCAAAACCATTTGAGGTCCAATGTGATGCTTGTGGTGATTGCCTTGGGGCTGTTTTGCTCCAAGAAGGGCACGCCATAGGCTATGAGAGTCGAAGACTCGACCCTGTTGAGCAAGCTCTAGGCATATACGAAAAAGAACTCCTTGCAGTTCTACATGCCTTAGACTCATGGAAGCACTATTTATTGGGGACTCCTTTCATTCTGCGAACGGATCACCAAAGTCTTAAGTACTTCATGACGCAGACCAAGCTCTCCGACAAACAAATGAGGTGGGCAAATTTCCTTTCGCAATTTCATTTTCATATTGCTCACATTGCTGGCAAGCATAATCAAGTAGCCGATGCACTCTCAAGACGACCGAGAGTGAATGCGGTTTCCATAGCAACTCACAATGATCTATCTTCAATGATAGTAGAGTATGCTATTGATCCCGATTTTAGAGATGTGATTTCAGCCCTTGCATTAGGGAAGAAAGAAGAACCATTTACTTTACAAGATGGTTATCTTCTCTATGGCAATAGACTATGCGTTACTAACTCACTACGTGAGAAAGTAATGTATGAATCTCATGCTCCCCCATATGCGGGGCATAGAGGGATTCAGTCTACCCTAAAGGGAATTGAAACATATTTCTATTGGCCTACCATGAAAGTGAACGTACATGAGTATGTTTCCAAATGTGTGGTATGTCAAAAGACAAAATTTGATAGAGGGAAGCAACTTGGATTGCTTCAACCCTTGCCAATCCCTAATTCACCGTGGGAGAGCATATCCATGGATTTTATCTTTGGATTGCCTAAGTCTATCCATGGGAATACGGGAATATAGACGATAGTAGACAGGTTCAGTAAACAAGCTCATTTTATACCTGTCAAAAAGACTATCAAAGCCCATCAAATGGCAACCCTCTTCATTTCACAAATTTTCAAGTACCATGGCTTGCCAATGTCCATAGTGTCGGATAGAGATCCTAGAATGACCAGTAATTTCTGGAAGGGTCTCTTTGAGAATTTAGGAACAAGGCTAAACTTCTCTTCGGCCTATCATCCACAAACTGATGGCCAAAGTGAAATAGCTAACCTAACTATTCTCGATCTACTAAAAGCCTATGTAACGGAAGTAGATCAAAGATCCCAATGGGAGAAGTACTTACCCTTAGTAGAGTATGCTTACAATAACACTGTACATACTTCTACAGGAAAAGCACCTTTCGAGGTAATTGAGGGAAGATCAAAAAGTCCCTTGCTACTTAAGGTACATGGGAAGATCTTCGCTGCAGATGAGTATAGCCGAGACCTACAAGAATCTTTCCAAAAGATTAAGGATGCTATCTCTATCTCACAGCAAAAGGCAAAAGGCTGCTGCTGACAAGCACAGAAGAGCCCAAGCCTTTAAAGAAAACGATTGGGTCTTGTTAAAGTTTCCCAAGGCTCGATTAAGGCACACGACGGGCAAGAATCCTACGGGCCACCAAAAGTACTATGCTAAACTAGCAAAAAGGTACTATGGTCCCTTCCAGATTCTTAGGCCAATCAATGAGATGGCCTATCAACTTAAGTTGCCCAATCATTGGCTCATACACAATGCTTTTCATGTGAGCCTTTTGAAGCCTTACAAAGGAGAGCCACCTCAAGAACCAACTATTGAAGACCCACGGGAGATCGAGGACCACGAGGAGGTGCTGCAGCCCGAGTCCATTCTCCGACATGAAGACAAGGTATTAAGAGGCGGTAAGACTATCCGACGATATCTTATTAAGTTTAAGAATTATCCTTTTGAAGATGCTAGATGGATGCAAGGCATACAATTAAAGGATAACCTAAACCTTGTCAATGCTTACAATGCTTCCCAAGAGTAAGCAAATGTACAAAATGTTAAAAATGAACAAAATTTTTTTGTCTTATAAGACTCTCTTTTTCTTTATTTGTGCACAAAAATGAAGTAGTATGCATGCTTAGATCAAGTTTGCGGAGACGACGTCTCCCGAACACCAAGTAGAGCTTGTCACTCTACTATGGAAGACTGATAGGACTAATGTGCAGACATGCTTGCGGCAGCCTCAGGCTCTCAAGCGCCAAATGGACTAGTCATCCATTATGGAATGATGTCGTAGGGTAACATAGGGATCCTCTACCCGCTAAGAAAAGGACTCATGCATATGCTTTATCTTCTCTACACCATAGTCGAGGACGACTATGATTTCAAGAGAGAGGTAATGTCATAATAATCAATATCTAATTCTCCTAAATGATTTTCTCATATTAAACTGATCATTTAATGTGGGGAAGTGCCAAGGGAGAAAAAGCTAGAATATTGGTTAAGTTAGCAGACCGGCCACAGTAGGGATCCAAAGGAGGGAAAATAGGGATCCAAAGGGGGGGCCATCTGCAAAAGAGCCATGTGAAACAACGGGCTAAAAAGACCCTAAGGTTCAGCCCATTAAGACTTCCAAAATGCTAAGGTTCCAAAATTCAAAGGTTGTGTCCAAAGGTCAACCTTAGGGAAAATTGGATGCTTAGGGTGTGCCCAAAAAGTCTTTCTACATCCCTACATGGGAGGGGGCGAGCCCCAAAGCTAGGGGATGAGAGAGAAAGCCACACACACACACACAGGCTCCCTTTACACAAAGGGAATGAGGGACACATGTCAGCTCCCTAGGCCAGATGCCCACAAGGTATGCCCAATTCCTATTGGAAGACCCTTGAAGTGGACCAATGAGAATTAGGCTAGAGTAAATCTAGTTTAATTAATTTAAAAACATTTAATAAAAGAAACCAATAAGAATTAAGTGTCCTAGAAGACTATTGGGCAGTCTCCCAAGGGGTCCAATGAGCATTCAGGAGCCCCATGGCTTGCCTGATTCCTATTGGCCAGGAGGCAAAGGGATCCAATGAGAGTTTAGTTTAATTATTTAATTATCTAAAGCTCTCACAAAAGGGGAAAGGGGGACACATGTCAGAAGGCTATCACTTATGCTGCTTAATCCCTATTGGCTTGTCCTGGGGAGGTCCAATGAGGCAAAAGCCAGACTAACTTAGCAGCTAGGGCTCGCCCAAGAGAGAGAGGGGGCTGATTTTTGCTTGGCATTGACACTCACACTCTCACACTTGACCATGTGTGAAGGGAAAATACTCTATCTCCTCCCAAGCTTTAATGGAGAGCTCATCACCTACTCCAAGCTTGTGAGATAGAAGCCTACATCAACACTCTCTTGGCATGTGGATGCAAATCCAACCAAGAGCCAAGCTTCAATGCATGCTCATCTTCTCTACCAAGCTAATTACTAAGCTAAGCTATGCTAATATGAGTGATTATGTGAGGAGATGTACTTCTTTCTCATAAGATACTTCTTTTTCCTCTCAATCTATTCTCATACCCTGCTAGCTCTCACCATCTTCGAAGGTGTGTGAGGTCTTGGGTCTGAGAACGGGGATAATTCAAGTTGTGTTTGATTAAGTGTTTTGCTTGGTGTATGAAGCTTCCATCTTCATTGCACTAGCTAGTCTTGAAGGAACACAAAGAATTGTATTGTACAATGTCTCTCTTGATGGGAGAAACCATAATACAAAGCCTTTTGGAGGGGGGACCGGCTCCATGCAAATCCGGTCCTCAACTGTTGTCAATAGCTTAATTGCTCTCTCTTTTGAAAGTATTGTCGATGCTATCTAACTAGGTGTTATGCTTTTTGTTGCTCTCTCCACCCAAGCACTCTTATAATTCTCATTAGGAATCTATTCTAATGAAATGCCCACTATGTTCATGCTAATTTCCGCTACAAATAAGATTTTAGGCCATTAAATGTTACAAATTCTTCTTGTAATTCCTTGTTCCTTCATTAAAGGTTTAGCTCGCAGTAAAGCATCTTGTACAGTGATAGGCTTTAGGGTTTCCAATCACGAGCTAATTGGTTCTCTTAAACCTTGGCAAAAGAGAGCTACGTGCTGCTCTATGGTCATTGATGGTGAATAACTTCTTAGTTTTACAAACTTTGAGTAGTACTCTTCCAAGGATAAACTGTATTGTTTCAAGCTAAAGAATTCATTCATCTTTATCGCTTCATGGGGAGGAGGTAAATATCTTTCTTTCATTGCTTGTTTGATCTCCCACCAACTCTGAGAGCTCTCCAACATTCCCATGTCACGACAATGTTGTTTCCACCATAATTTCGATTCACCTGAGAGGCGAAACATCCCTAACATCGCTTGATTTGCAGGTGTGGTCCTTGCAGAGCAGAGAAGTAATCATCCATAGCTTCAATCCATACTTTTGCATCTTTCTCAATATCATCATCCTCTCCTTTAAAAGGAGGTGGTTGCATTTGTTTGAGCAACAACTTCTTCTCTTGAATCTTCGTATAAATAGCATCGTTATGAGGGTTTTCCAACGTAGAAGTGATTTGAGGATTCCCCAGAGTGTACATCAGTGTTTATAATAACTCAAACCAATAGTGTACTCTCCAAACTTAGACTTATCCAGTCCCCTCAAAGCTCAATCGTATGACTTAACCAATCATTACTTATCAGATTCATTAAAACTCAATCACATGACCTAACCAATCTTGACTTAACCAGTCCATCAAACTTAGTCACATGACTTAACCAGTCATGATTATTTCGTCACAGTGATGGGTCATTCAATCCTCCAAAAATTTCACTTTCGTGACTTAACCAGTCAAACAATTTATTTGTAGAAAAACAACTCAATCTTCTAATCATAAAATCATCAAAATGTCATATAGGGGTCTACAAAAGATCTCTCCATGAAAAACTATAATAGAGGTTTCACCCATAACTATGGTACACGTCAATCGACATAGTGTAATATCTCTACGAGTCTGGTAATGGGTATAGAAAACCATACACATGAGGAAGCTTGAAGTAGTCAATTTAATCTCTTTAAATTAGGCTTTGATACCAATTGTGAGGTCTCCAACTCCGAGAAGATTGGGGCGACTTGATAGATAGCCTTCCTTTATTCTCCTTTTCCGTTGACGACACACTACTTCGTTTCCACAAAGTAGAGATACAAGCAACATAAGAGAGGATGTCCTCTATCCATCATTTACGTGGTTATAAGGGTCATATGCCACAAGCCAGGGCGATAAATCTAGGATTTTAATGAAGCTGTTTCCTAACATAAAGATGAAATCCCATTGACATATTTAGAATCCATAAACAACGCCTTTTTTTCCACGTTTAAGAGGCACGGCCGCCATCCATAAACCATAAATATGATATGAGACTTAGTTTAAACTAAATAGTAATTTTATGTCACGCAAAATTGGGCCATCTCGACTCTTGGCACAACGAGTCTCTAATTTCACTTCTCCTAATAAGAGGGAGTGGAGAGTTTCCTGACTAATCGAGACCACCCATCCTTGACTAGCAACCTGAGCCAACCTCCACTTTCCACCCCATACTCACACTTTTTATCACAGTATTTTACATATACAAACAGTGTTCCTTAATTAATTCCAAACACAAGTTCTTTTATACAGCCCTTCAAACAATACCAAAACAATTCAAAAAAAGCCTAATGAAGACAATCCTATTATTCAACAAAAATAACTTTTCCAATATCTCATGAGTTTGCCGCTACCCGCGGACTTCCTCTGTCTAACCAACAAAGCCTTTGCAAAGGATTTATTCGCTGACCGTGAATCGCGCAACCTTCCCATCTCGCTAACCACGAGGCATCCCGCTACCCGCCAGGCATCCTGCTAACCGCGAGGCATCCCGCTACCCGCGAGGCATCTTGCTAACTGCCAGGCATCCGGCTACCCGTGAGGCATCCCAGTAACCGCGAGGAACAAAAGAGATCCGATAACCTCAACTTAATCTCTGCTAACCGCGGAATCATCTCGTTACTCGCGAGGAACAAAAGATATTCTTTCAACAATTCTTCTCTTTAAATGATTCTTCAGACATGGTCAACCAATTCTTCATATCAATTAGAATCCACTTATCAAACAATAACAATTTATTAAGCAATAACAATTCAACAAACATCGACAATTTATCAAACAGTTCTTTCAATAATCTATAAAAACATATGCTTGTTTCTTGTGATAGAATCACGTTTCTCGGACAGTTTAAGGGGTTCCCTATGCTTAGCTTCCCAAGTCATCATGAATAGCAATGAAAAATTATAAATTTGTCTTACCGGATTTGGAGCACGTGCGGCTAACTCCTGAGCTGGAGGTTGGACGGCTTCGCCTTCTTCTTCGGTTGATGCTTCCACATGAGATACGTTCGGAGTAGACACCTTTCTTTCCACCTTCCTTGGTGGTGAAACGGCATGGGCATCCTTAGAACTTTGTGTTACATGCTTCGGAGCCATAGCTTCGGAATAGAGAAAAGAAAAGCGCGTTGTTGGAGAGAGAGAGAGAGAGAGAGAGAGAGAGAGAGAGAGAGAGAGAGAGAGAGAGAGAGAGAGAGAGAGAGAGAGAGTTCACAAACCGGGAGACGGCACGTCGACGATTGGAGATGGAGATGTCTTGAAGGTAAGAGGTAAAGGGAGAGACGCTCCCTTCGGCGCATCATTGCAAAAGAGCTCCTGCTTCTGTAAACGTGTGTGTTTAAAGTGAGAGGAGAAGGGTCCTTTATATAGGCCCTAGGAGATGCTAAGAATACTGAGAGGGTTTCAAGAATAGGAGAAGGAAAAGATCGCGCGTCGTCGCGATTCTTAAAAAATAAAAATAAATAAATAAATAAAAATAAATAAATAAATAAAAATAAAAATATATATATATATGTTTTGACGTTCCCGAATCTTATGCGCGATTTTTAAAAAGCTCTATACTTACAAGTTCCCATTCTATCTTGAGAGAGAGAAAGAAAGAAGTATCCTAATTTTGACTCAGCTCTCTTTCTTTCTTAAAAATACTCTCTAAGCTTTTTCTTCACACATAGGTTAGGTTCCCACATAAACCTATTGTTCCACATAAAGAAAGATCATAAATAAACAGATTCTGAATCCGATTTCAATCCGATTGCTCTGATAAACTCATGATGATTCATATTGAGAATCTCAATTACTTTGCAAAATAACTGAAATGACTTATATGGATAAATGTTGGGTACATTATAGTACCCGGTCCATGGGTTTGAATGCGGCCAAGTGACCATGATATTGCTCATGGACACTCATTGTATCATGCGAGTGAAAATGCCTGTGTTGCTACAAAAGAAAACTTACACCTTAGCTAGAATCTTGTGATACTACTTTTCCTTTTCCTCTTGTGGAGGTCACCACTTAAAGGTTCGAGCCCAACAAGTCCAATTTCAAGAGTGGAACCTAGACCAATTCACACAATGCTAAAACATACTTAGCTAAGAGTGGAGCAAACGCCGATGTTGCTTGTAGGTTGTGTTTTCCTCAATAAAGAAAAAATAGCACTTGGCCCTGCTCCTCCATCATGCACCACCCGCCCTCCGTAACCAGCCACATGCCTCCTTAACGTGCATCACTTGCCCCCTCCTTTTGCTTTTCCTTTTAACTCAAATCAAGGCATCTTTTGATTTAGTGTGAGAGGATCAGGGGTGGTGGAATCTAATGTGATCTGGCTCAACATTATGTATTTGTAGTGGGTTTTTTGGCTTCCCTGTAAAAATCCCGGTTATGAACTCATTTATGGTGGTGAATACGAGCCAGGGAGGCAAAAAGAATTACAAGTTGCTCGTATTCACCACCATAAATGAGTTCATAACCGGGATTTTTACAGGGAAGCCAAAAAACCCACTACAAATACATAATGTTGAGCCAGATCACATTAGATTCCACCACCCCTGATCCTCTCACACTAAATCAAAGATGCTCAGCATAACCAGGAATACATAGTAAACATTAAAAAGAAACTGAGGAGACCAACAACTGGGAAGCCAAGGAGATTCAACACCCCTCCTAGGCACAACTACAAACAGAACTGGCACATTGAGGGAGCCACCAAGTTGGGGAGTTTTCCACCCCACCCCCACTTGCCCACCAAGCCAAAGACCAACACCAATGCAGAAAATGAACCACCAGAAATGTAGAGGAGAGCTCATATATCCACACCCATAGTAGATAACAGAGCTCTGTACATACTGCCAGGACTGAGTGACACCATCACGCCCGTCCAACAAAAAATCCACAGCATGACTTGGCCACCGGCACCTCTTGGAGAAGAGGAGGGAGGATGGCCTCTCCCTGCACACAAAAATTCATGGGCGGAAAGGGAGGGCATGCCGAACCACTAGATGTGACTTTCAAGAGCCTCCCATTGGGTGGGACATAGCCTTGCCATTGCATCTCCAATGATTCACGTTAAACCTTTCCGAAATCATTACTAAATATTAATGCCAAAAAATAATGCCCTCACTGATAATATTAACTATTTTCCCTTTTTTTTTGGGGCCAAACTCACAATAGTGAGTGTATGTATTAGATCTTCCACAAAGAAATGTACAAAGCAACCTCAATCTTGAGACAAGCCTTGAGGGAGTGAAGGTAACATCAAGAAGTTACACAGTCCTCAAACGGAGGTGAAGCATGATCTAATGGCCCTTACTCACCGCAGTTGGACCTAATAGGAGAGCTATCCTATTCCACTCGTTCGAATTATTGCTTTTTCCAAGCACAAAAATTGTTTCCCTAATCTCTGAGAAGTTAGCTATAGAGAGGCACTTATTGAACACTTGGCGGTCCCTATCCTTCCAAACATGGTGAAAGAAGCAGAATCTAACAATTTTAGTACATATTAGAAGTTCTTGGCTTTTCATCCCATTCCTTCCTATGAACAAAAGATTCTTGGAAAACCCTATCTTTCCACGTCCTTTGGATCCATTTGCAGATCTTAATGTCAAGCCTCTAATCCCTGGGTACTCCTTGAATAAGTGGGACAGGTCCTCACTAGCCGTTTTGCAAAGAACACGTACGAAGCCGATACCTCAAGCTTGGATCTTGGCGCTTATCGGCAAGGCCCCCCATAACACTTTCCACAAAAAAATCTTCATCAACTGAGGCCACTATGGGTTCTAGATGTTTTTCGCTATCATCACCTCCCAAAACTCCTGCCATTGTTTACCCTATTGTTTTGTTGAGGGAGGTGAACTAATCAACCTTTTGCATTAGAGCATGGTATATGACCTTAGCATGCGGTTTGAGGAAATGGCTACTCTAGGGCCATCGTTAGTAGGCTTTCCACTCAAAACTGGATTCACAGAGAGGCATCAAGAAATTGTCCAACCCTTCCACAACTCTACTGACCTACACTCTCTCAGTGCCATTGAGGTGAAACTGGGCAACCAATTGGTCTATAACTTTCCAAATCTGGATGTTGATGTCCTAGAAGTGGGCCAGTCACATTGGAGTCCTTTGTTATTCACCTTTTTGGTAATCTCTCTACAATAAGGGTTCAATAGTAAGCCAACACCTTTAGAGAGCCACAAGGACCATTGTTTTATGCAATTTTGGAAATATTTGGTTCTCTCTCCCCACTCCAATGCCTCCTCCATTGCTTTGTTGCACGTACACACCAACTCAATTGTTGTGCCACCCAGTCTCAGGTTGGACCATTGAGGGGCTAGGAGTTTGTCGTGAACCTCTATCCCTTTCCACTATCCACCTTTACAGTGGAGCTTCGCTTGGTCCATCAAATCCTTGGTCATAATAGCACATGCCTAGTCTTGTTTGCAATCAAGACCACAAATTTGGCACACTAGGCCTCAACATGAACAACAGAGTTGAGTATCCCTATACCACCTTGTTCCAGTGGTTTAGCAAGTGACTTCCATTTCACCCACTGCCAAGGTGTTGATTCTTTGGTGTTATTTTTCCATAAGAATCTTTTCACCAATTTCAAGAGCTCTTTCTAGTTACATTTGGCTATTTTGAGGAGCGGGCTGGTGAAGGCATTGTAAGGGAGCATGTAGGAATTGATGACTTTAAGCCAACTTAGGAAGGAAAGGAGCACATGATCCCACCTTCTCATTTTACACATGAACTCTTCTAAGACCCACTCAAATATTTTTCTATGCGTTATATCAACCTCCAAGGGGGCTCCCAGATGGCGGGAAATATTTCCTTTCGAGACAATCTCTCCTATCCAAAAAGATGAGTCCAAAGAGTCGTTCTCAGACAAAGAGATCAGCCTTGACGTCTTAATATTGCACTTAGACCCTAAGGCAATGACACATGCTTGCACAATTTCCACAACCTTCTTAACTACTTGGGGGCAAGATTTCAGGAAGAGGAAGGAGTCATTCAAATAGCTCTGCTAGGAGCTGGTTGTTGTCAAGCAAGGTCGACCCTTGGATCCTCTTTTGTTGCACTAGCTTTAAGCATAGTAACCAGAGGATGCAAGCCAATGGCGAATAGCATTAAGGGGGTTAGAGGGAATCCCTATTTAATTGATCTTTTGAATTTGAAGGAGACCACAATTCTATCATTGAGCGAGAGCTCATAATGGCTACCAGCACCTAGAGTGTGAACCAATTGACAGATTTGAGGCCCAAATCCAAACTATTTCATGACATCTTCTATGAAGGATCACGTAATCCTATCATAATCCTTGTCCAAGTCAAGATGCAATAGACTGCACTCTTGCTTAGTGAGGGTTTCATACTTGATGCCAACCATTGCTACCAATAACTTGTCATAAATTGACCTTCATTTGATAAATCCGTGTTGATGGGGAGATGGCTTTGTTTAGGAGGGGGGAGATCCTAAGGGCAATAGCTTTGGCAATGATTCTATAAGCCACAAAGATCATAGAGATGGGACGCCAATGCTTTAGTTGAGAACAATAGACTTGCCTTCGGGATAAGTTTTATGAGCCCTCTCTTTACACCAGATCCATAGGCCCTTCAAGTAGGGCTTGATTAGCCATATGCGTGATTGGGAACTTGAGACCATCCTGAAATTCTTTGAATAATTATGTGGTGAAGCGTACCCTAGGCCCTAGCTTTAATGTAGTACCATTAGCCTTACATCAAGCCACAATTTTTCCTCAACAATGTGAAGGCTAGAAGGAAGAACATTATCATTAAACCCTAAAATGAACGACTCTTGCATCCATATAACCTTTCGTTTATCGATACTTTTAAAATTTAATCACATTTGAATTTTTTTTTTTAATCTCAAAGGTTATGTAGTCTTGAGAAAGTTGAATAATCTTTCTTTTTCAAGGAAAAGAATAATCTTTATTTTTCAAGGAAAAGTGGCTAAACTTTCAGGATCTACTCCAAGACCCTTGTTAAGTTATTTATAATGCCTAAATTTTGTCCTAAAAAATTACGATCATTGGTTTGGATTTTTCAACCACAAAATTTGCGCTATATGAACTGGGATTTGTGGGCCTTGTTGAAGATGGTATCCCAAACACTTTTTTGTTCAATTAGTGTCCATGCTTTTCTCTCTTTTTCCTTTTTGCCATAATCACAGTTGTGAGTGGAAATATACAATGAACCTCAAGTACCACATGCTTGAGGGAACAACAATTCCAAAAAGGGCACGAATAGTTCATAACCAAGAGACCCCGCATGCTCTTTATCCAAAGATCAGGCTCCTAGTGGGCACCATTGGAGCTGCCGATGCATCTTAATGCATGTTTCCATTCTTCGGCGTGCGCAACTGACCCGACTCTTGATCTTAATAAATATATTGCCTTCACGCATGAGTTTTAGTGCCCATCCTTCTTAATGCATTGCAAGTGTCACATGAGAATGAACAGCTTCTTATTATAGTTTAAAGACTTAATACTTAGTGGCTATGAGTTCTTTAGTCCACTATTCCCATAGGAACTAGGTTCTTTCGTAGTGACTAACCTCTTCTCAAGTCACCTTCCAATGACACCCAAGAAGAGAAGCACTCAATGGCTAGCTTTTTGCAAATGGAACCTTTCTCAACCCATGCGAAAATTATTTCTTCCATTCATCTAAGTTGTATATGTCTAATCCAATAACTATTGCACTCATGATAAAGAAGTGTAGAAGTTGACTTACATTACACTCATAGCAAAGAATTGTTGAAGAAGTTGCCTTATGGAGAAAAGCAGACCTTTGATCTACTGTAGGAGCTATTGGATAAGGAAAAAAACCAAGGTCTCTTGTTTATGAATTGCACATCCCATTTTTAGGAATGTTGTCGTCTCAAGGCTTGAGGTGTGTTGTACATTCTTGTTGAGTTAATATAATATCTCCACTCACAATTGTGAATTTGTGAGTAGGAACTTGAAATTACAACTCACACACCCGACTCTTTGAGGTGGAGTATCCCAACCGGATAAGGTTGGCCAACCCATCATATGAACTAGGAGAACAACCCTTAAGATCTACATGGCAGACGAGCTATCAAGGGGGTTTGAACCCAAGACTTAGACATAAGAGGCTCTTGCTCTATCAATTGAGCTAGCACTAGTTGACAAATATCTCAATTTTTATCATCTTCTAGTCTCAACACTTCCTCTCTCTTCTTTGGCAAAAGGTATAAGGTGCAAATCAAAGTGTCCGAAATGAATTAAAAACTAAAGGATTTACAAAACGACAAAATTCCTTTTGTCATGTGATTGCATAGGGAGTTAACACAAGAGTGTTGTGTTGGGGAGGTTACCCATAACAATTACCCCTAGTGCATGTGGGTACTCCCTTTGCTACATATGAAACAGAGTCCAACACATTGCTAAAAAAAGAGATTTTGCTCAAGTTGTTTTTAATTTTTGGGAAGATGATCAGAATTCCCCTTACATTTGCGAAAAATTCCAAAATATTCCTCTTATTTGGCTAAAAATTCTCAAAATGGCCTTCAATTTTATCAAAATTTGCAATTTTCCTCATTAATCCGGAAAATATATCTCAAAGTATTATGTTTTGCAACTCTTTACAAGAATATTATGTCTCATACAATACTCGCTCCATTATTTCTACTTACACATTAGTTGGAATTTCATCACTTTCTTTTCCATTTCCTTTTGTGGAGATCACCATGTAAAAGTTTGAGCCCAACAACTATGAGGTCAAGGATGGAACCCATGCCGATTCACACAATGCTTGAACATCCTTGAGCTAAGCCAGCCGAGTGAACGCTTTGCGCTGCATCTAGGTTGTGCTTTCATCAATACAAAAACAACTCTAGTACTACTACTGCATCGCGTGCCACCTAACCTTCCTCCCTCGCCTGCCACCTACCCCCTTAATGTGTGCAACTTGCCCCCTCCTTTTGCTTTCCCTTTTAACTCAACTCATGGAATCTTCAGCAACTCACTTTAAAAAAACAAATTTCAAAATCATTATTACATACTGTTTATTAATCGTCGGATAAAGAAGCTTCATGCATCGCGAACATAACATAAAATTTGTGGAAAGCATTAACTATCCCAAGGCTCATTCCTAAGGCCTCAAACACCTTCGAAGGTGGAGAGAGCTAGCGGGGAATGAGGGTAGGGAAGAGGAAGAAGAAACATTTCATAGGAGAAAGAATTAGTTCCTCACTTATCATCACTCTTCTTGCTAGCGTACATAATAGCATAGTAACGAAGATGGAAATCTTAAGCATTGAAGCATGGCTCTCGGTTGGATTTGCATTCCATAGCCAAGAGTGTTGGTGTAGGCTCTCAACTTCTCTACTAGCTTGGAGAAGGAGATGGAGCTCTTGCACTTTGCACTTCACACCATGAGAGTGTGTGTGGGAGAATATACCCCTCAAGTATGCCCCCTACTTCCTTTGGTCGACCCCCTCTTCTAGCACAAGCTTGAAGCTCATTGGACCCCTGCAAGCCTGGCCAATCACATGCAAGATGCATATCAAGCAAGCATGCTGGCCTTGGGACAAGTGTCCCCCTTTCCTCTTTGAGAGAGAAGACTTGATAAATGCAAAAACAATTTATTGAATCTACTAAATTATCATTGGACCCCTTGGGAGGATAACCAATAGGCTTTAGGCACACCATGAGGGCAATACGAAGAGGATCTCGACAAGTGTCCTATATGCTTTCTTTGTACCAAGATTGCCTTGTGTGAGGGTGTGTGTGTTCTCTCTCTAGTCCTCTCTTGTAGGGTCCGCACCCTCCTTGTAGGGATAGATGTTGACTTTGTGAAACACCTTACCCTCAAGCACCTTAGTCAACAATCATGACAAAGCACCTCAAGCTTGGGTAATGTTCCCACAAGCATCTCAAGCTCCCTGGTCGGCAAGCACGACAAGCACCTCAAGCACCTTAGTTAGCACGCACGATAAGCACCTCAAGCATCTTAGTCATCAAGCACGTCAAGCACCTCAAGCTTAGGGCGGGTTCCCACCTCAAGCTCAACCCTAACTTACCTAAGGTCAAAGGACTTTTTAACACTAACCTTTGGAGGTCTTCAATGAAGATAACCCTAAGGTATTTTAAGCTCCATTGGTTAGCCTTGCTCTTTGACATACCATCTCTCATTTGGACCCCTTTACCATTGGCCTCATGGTGAGATAAATCTGTAAGCACATGTCTATATTCTAACCCCTGGTTCTCCTTTATTCTCCCACATTAAATGATCAATTTAATATGAGAAAATCATTTGGACTGGTTAGATATTAAATTTTATGACATTACCTCTCTCTTGAAATTATAGTCATCCTCGACTATAAGGTAGAAGAGATGAAGCCTTAGTCATTAGTCAATCTTGCTTTGCAGGTAGAGGATCCCCTTTTACCCCACGACATCTTTTCAAAATGGATGACTAATCCATTTGGCGCTTGGGAGACATAGCTGCCGCAAGCATGTCTGCTCTTTAGTCCATTTCACTCTCCCAAGTAGAGTGACAACTTCTACTCGATGTTTGAAAGACGTCATCGTCACAAACATGATTGTATGCATGCATACTATTAAATTTGTGCACAATAAAAAGAGAACTAGTCTTATAAGACAAAAACATTGGTCATTTTTTAAAAAATTGTACATTTGCTTACTCTACAGTAGCATTGTAAGCATTGATAGGGTTCATACTATCCTTAAGCTGTATTCTTTGCATCCATCTAGCATCTTCAAAAGGATAATTTTTAAACTTAATAAGAAACAGTCGGATAATCTTACCATGTTGTAGTACCTCGTTTTATGCTAAAGGATAGCTTCGGGTTGTAGCACCTCTTCTTGATCTTGGTCTTCAATAATTGGTTCACTTGGTGGCTCTCCTTTGTAGGGCTTAAGTAGGCTCACATGAAAAGCATTGTGTATGAGCCAATGATTGGGAAACTTGAGTTGATAAGCCATCTCATTGATTGGCTTCAAGATTTGAAAAGAACCATAGTATCTTTTTGCTAATTTAGCATAATACTTTTGATGGCCTGTAGGATTTTTGCCTGCCGTTTATCTCAATCAAGCCTTAGGAAACTTAAGTAAGACCCAATCATTTTCTTTGAACGTTAAGGTCCTTCTGTGCTTATCAGCAACAGCTTTTTGCCTTTGTTGAGAGATAGATATAGCATCCTTAATCTTTTGAAAAGATTCTTGTAGGTCACGGCTATACTCATCGGCAGCAAAGATCTTCCCATGTACTTTAAGTAGCAAGGGACTTTTAGGTCTTCCCTCAATTATTTTAGAAGGTGCTTTTCCCATAGAAGTATGTACATTATTATTGTACGCATACTCTACAAGAGGTAAGTACTTTTCCCATTGTGAGTGTTGATCTACTTTGATAGCATAAGTCTTTAGTAGATCGAGTATCATAAGATTGGCTTCTCACTTTGGCCATCCGGTTGTGTGTGATAGGCTGAAGAGAAATTCAATCTTGCTCCTAGATTTTCAAAGAGACTCTTCCAAAAATTAACGGTCATTCTAGGATCTCTATTTGACACGATGGATGTTGGAAATCCATGGTGTTTGGAAATATGTGATAATAGTCTTTTTGATAGGAATAAAGTGTGCTTGCTTGCTGAACACGTCAACTATTGTCCATATTCCCGTATTCCCATGGATAGACTTGGGTAATCCAAAGATAAAATCCATGGATATACTCTCCCATGGTGAATTTGGGATAGGCAATGGCTGGAGTAATCCAAGTTGCTTCCCTCTATCATACTTGGTCTTTTGGCATACCACACACTTTGAAACATACTCTTGTATGTCCACTTTCATGGGAGGCCAATAGAAATACGTCTCTACTCCTTAGAGAGTAGGATGAATCTCGCTATGCCCCGCATAGGGAGGAGCACGGGATTCATACATGACTTTCTCACGAAGGGAGTGGGTAACACATAGCCTATTGCCATGGAGAAGATAACCATCCTGCAAGGTGAATGGTTTCTCTTTCTTCCCCAAAGCAAGGGCTAACATTATGTCTCTATAGTCAGGGTTAGTAGCATATTCATCTATCATAGAAGATATATCATTGTGAGTATCTATAGACACCGCATTAACTTTTGGTTGTTGTGAAAGTACATCGACCACTTGATTGTGTTTACCCGCAATGTGAGCAATATGAAAATTAAATTGCGAAAGAAAATTTTCCCACCTCATTTGTTTGTCAGAAAGCTTGGTTTGCATCATGAAGTACTTGAGACTTTGGTGGTCTGTTTGTAAAATGAATGGAGTCCCCAACAAAAAGTGCTTCCATGTGTCTAGGGCATGTACAACAGCTAAAAGCTCTTTGTCATAAATGCCCAACCTTCGTTCATCTGTATTGAGCCTTTGGCACCCATATGCTATGGCATGCCCTTGTTGAAGCAAGATTTCTCCAAGGCAATCACCACAAGCATCACGTTGGACCTCAAATGGCTTTGAGAGATCCGGAAGCATGAGGACTAGTTCGGAGGTAAGCTTCTCTTTGAGCTTGTCAAAAACATTTTGCTCCTTAGCAGTCCATAAATTCTTAAGTTCTTCTTTGTTACGTCATGTAGTGATCTAGCTATTTGAGAGAAGTTTTCTATGAAGCATCTATAGTATGCACACATACCAATAAATCTTCTTAGCTCATGTAGATTCCTTGGATTAGGCCATGCTTTTATTACCTCTAACTTTGATGGATCCACCCGAATACCAGCTTGAGAGATAATATGACCTGAGCATTGAATCTCTTGAATGAAAAATTTGCTTTTCTTTTGGTTGAGAAAAAGATTTTTCTCTCTCAATGCTTGAAAAATCACTTGGAGATGTTGCTTATGTTCCTCCAAGGACTTGGAGTAGATGATGATATCATTAAAGAACACTCCAGTGAATTTGCGGTAGGGTTTAAAGATTTTCTCCATTAATTGATTGAATGTGGCTGGTGCATTAGTCAAGCCAAAAGGCATGACTAGATATTCATGAAGACCAAACGTTGTGCGAAACACGGTCTTTAGGATATCTTCATCCACTATCCTTATTTGATGATAGACACTTTTAAGGTCAATCCTACTGAAGTAGGTATAGCCTTGTAGCTTTTCAAACAGATCTTTTACCCGAGGCACGAGAAATCTATTTTTGATAGTGATATGGTTTAGTGCTCGATAGTCGACACACATACGGTATGTACCATCTTTCTTTTGGACTAAAAGGATTGGAGAACAAAAGGGAGAGGAGCTAGGCCTTACCATCCCTTTGTCAACCAATTCTTGTACTTGCCTCATGATCTCCTCTTGTTGAGCTTGAGAAACTTGATAAGGAGGCTTGTTAGGCGGTGAGCTTCCTGGTAGGAGCTCAATTTGATGGTCATCATCCCCTGGTTTTGGAGGTAAGTCCATAGGGATATCATCGATGAACACATCTTGGAATCCTTGTGGAAAATTAGACAAGTCTAACTCTTCTTGATTCCTACCATTTACATTTGATGAAACATTAGGATCTTTTAGAGACTCTTTGACTAAAATCATGTACACAAAAATTGAGCTCTTCATTGATTTATCAAAAGCAGGTGAATTTACAAATGGTATAGTATGAACAAACTCACTAGCATCTATATACATGTTCTTTTCCTTATAGGTGAAGTAGATTCTCCTTCAGGGAACTTCATGTTGGCAGCCATGTCGTTGAACCATGGTGCCCCTAGGACAACATCCTCGTGTTGGAGAGGAGAGATGAAAAAGTCGTCTTTGTTGACATAGCTTTGGACATGATGCCTCAACTTCCCAATCAAGGGAGTAACAAGGGCTCATTGTCCCTTGAAAGCAGTGTTGGTTGTTACAGTATCTTCCATCTCGAAAGCTTGAATGCCCAACTTGGTGGCCAACTGCATTGATATAAAGTTGTGAGTAGAGCCAGGGTCAAACAAGATGAAGGCATCATGCTCCCTTACGTTTCCCCAAGCATAGGAGAGAAGTGAACCTCTGCTATGAGCATCCTCTTTTAGAGCTTCAATGTGTTAGGAAATAAGACGTAGCTAAATAGATAATTGAGTAGATTACTTAATGGAGAGAGACAAATTTATATACACGAGATTATAGTGTAGAGAGAGAGAGAGAGAGAGAGAGAGAGAGAGAGAGAGAGAGTACACACGATATACGTGGTTCACCCAATGTGGGCTACGTCCACGGGAAAGCAGCCACTCAATGGCTTTGGTACTTCAAAACAAGAAGTAGTTTACAAAGGGATTATACCCTTAATGGAGCTCCCGCCTTGCTTCACTCTCACCACCTCACACTCACCTTGTTGCATCAATTTCACACTATGAAATGTGTGTAGAAATGGCCTCCTTTTATAGGCCAAAAGGGCTGCCCTCTCTTATGAGAGACAGCCATGTGTAGCCGCCTTTGTGCGAATAAGTCCAAATAGGACCCTCCAATCCGCCCATGTGTGGCCGCCCTTGAGAAGACAAGTCCGCTTTTGAATTCGGCCACCGGCCATTGAATTCGGCCACCGGCCACCGGCCATTGACTTCCGACCACCGGCCATTGGCCATTGACTACCGGCCACCGGCCAACCGACCGGTTGTTTTCCGACCACTTTCCGACCGCCGTCCGGCCATAATATTCCGGCGAAAAGGAATATTCCGGCGAAAAAAAGTCTCGGGGGCCTCCGCCCCCGAGGCCTTTAAAGTTGCCCTTGATTCTTGTCCGTGAAAATTTTGGTTTCCGGTGAGTGATTTTCCTTCACGCACGATGGCTTCTCCTCATAATGGGGGCCTTACAAATGTGCGCTTTTACCACAGAAAATTACAAGGGTAAATCAGGCTCCATACTTAACAATCTCCCACTTGGAGACTGATCTCCAAACCAAACCTGTGACTGCTTTCCTTTCTGGCTTTTTTTTATCCTTGAATGCCGATTGAAGATGAGCAAAAGCTCAACTTCTCCTTGTTGACCACCTTTGTAAACATGTCTGCAGGATTTTCACTTGTATGCACCTTTCCTAGCTTTAGTTGTCCCTCTTCCAAAAGAGTGCGTATGAAGTGATATCTCACTTCAATGTGCTTTGTCCTTGAATGAAAGGCTGAGTTCTTCGCAAGATGGATAGCGCTTTGGCTATCACTGTACAAGACACAATTGTCTTGTTTGAATCCAAGCTCTTCTAAGAATCTGTGAAGCCACAGAATTTCTTTGCTTGCCTCCGTCATTGCTACATACTCTGCTTCCGTGGTAGAAAGTGAAACCACTTTCTGCAGCTTTGAAGCCCAGCTTACTGCTGTGCCTCCAACCGTGAACACATAGCCAGTAGTGCTCCTTCGAGTATCTTTGTCACCTGCCATATCTGCATCAGCATACCCTTCTAGAAAAATATCAGTTCCTCCAAAATACAAAGCATTTATTGTTGTCCCTTTTAGATACCTAAGTATCCACTTCACAGCTTGCCAATGCTCTTTACCTGGGTTGTCCATGAACCTACTCACAACTCCCACTGCATGTGCAATGTCTGGCCTTGTCCAGACCATAGCATACATTAGAGAACCTACCGCTGCAGCATATGGAACTTTAGACATATAGGCTATCTCCTCTTGTGTCTTTGGACACATATCCTTCGTTAGTTTAAAATGACGAGCCAAAGGTGTAGAAACTTGTTTTGCATTTTGCATTGCAAACCTTTCTAGTACCTTCTTGATGTAATCTTCTTGAGATAGCTTTATTGTCTTCTTCGTCCTGTCCCTTGATATTTTCATACCAAGTATCCTCTTTGCAGCACCTAAATCTTTCATTGAAAAAGATTTGGACAGCTCCTCTTTTAGGTCTTTGATGTCCTGCATGTTAGCACTTGCAATCAACATGTCATCAACATACAACATTAGGATGATGAATTTCCCATCTCCCAAATTCTTCGTGTAGACGCAGTGATCCGAGTTGCATCTTGTGAATCCATGATCCAACATCCATCGATCAAACTTCAAGTACCATTGTCTTGATGCTTGCTTTAAACCATACAAGCTCTTCTTTAATCTGCAAACCATTTTCTCCTTACCTTTTACTTCATACCCCTTTGGTTGAAGCATGTAGATTTCCTCCTCTAAGTCACCGTGAGGGAATGCCGTATTTACATCCATTTGCTCGAGATTTAGATCATGAGCAGCCACAAGGCTTAAGACAAGCCTAATTGAGTTCATTTTTACAACAGGAGAAAATATTTCATTGAAGTCAATACCTTTCTTTTGAGAAAAACCTTTTACCACAAGCCTAGATTTGTACCTTTTCTTCCCACCTTCTTCTTCCTTTATCTTGTACACCCATTTGTTTTGAAGTGCCCGCTTACCTTTAGGCAACTCAACCAACTCCCATGTTTGGTTCTGATGTAGTGAGTCCATCTCCACTTGCATGCTCTTCGTCCATTCTCCTTTGGATTCATGTTGCATAGCTTCTTCATATGATTCCGGCTCTCCAGAATCTGAGATCAAGAGATGGTTGAAGGAAGGAACAAACCTTTCTGGAGGTCTACTTGCTCTTGTAGATCTTCGGGGAATAGGTTGAGGCTCCTCATTTGGTTGATGTTGTTGCACATTGTCACCGTTTGCAGTCCTTGAGTCTTCACCGTCCTCAAGCTCCATGTACTCATCACGTGTTTCTTTTGTTTGTTTTCTTTCCAAGTAATCTTTGTACATATTTTGTTCATTAAAAATTACATCCCTACTCCTTAAGATTTTACCATCTTCAGGATTCCATAGGCGATACCCAAAGTCTCCTTCTCCATAGCCAATGAAGAAACACTTTTTGGACTTTGCATCTAACTTTGATCTTAGGCTTCTATCTATGTGCATGAAAGCCTCACACCCAAACACTTTGAGAAATGCATAATTCACCGGTTTACCGGTCCATGCCTCTTCTGGAACTCCCCCATCCAATGCCGTTGAGGGTGACCGATTGATTAAGTATACAGACGTACTTACAGCTTCCGCCCAAAGTTCAAGCGGTAGGCCTGCATGTAGCCGCATGCTTCGTGCTCGTTCCATAATTGTCCTGTTCATCCTTTCCGAAATCCCATTTTGTTGAGGTGTCCTTGGGGTTGTCCTTTGCCTCCGAATTCCATTGCTAGCACAAAAGCTTTCAAAAGCTTGGCTGCAATATTCACCTCCATTGTCGGATCTGAGGCATTTAACCTTGGTACCTGTTTCATTCTCCACAAAGGCTTTCCACCTTTGAAATATGGAAAATACATCGGATTTATTCTTCATGACATAAACCCATGTTTTTCTAGTCGCATCGTCTATGAATGTTACATAGTACAATGAGCCACCAAGTGATGGTGTACTTGCAGGACCCCAAACATCAGAATGAACCAACTCAAGTTTTTTATTTTTTCTTTCATTTCCTGATTTTTGAAATTTTACCCTCTTTTGTTTACCATAAACACAATCTTCACAGAACTCTAAGTCCACTTCTTTCAAACGTGGTAGAAGCTTCTTTGTTTGAAGGATTTGCATTCCTTTGGCACTCATATGCCCAAGTCGGTAGTGCCACACCGCACTGTCAACTTCTGTAGTTGCTGCACAAGCTGAAGGTTGCGTGCTAACAGCACACAAGTAAAGTGTACTGACTTTTTCACCCTTGGCAACCACCAAAGATCCCTTTGAGATCTTCCACCGTTTGTTTCCGAATGTAATATTGTGACCTTCATCGTCCAATGGTCCTGTAGAGATCAAATTTTTGCGAAGAGAAGGAACATGCCTAACATCTTTCAGCTTCCATTCATTTCCGTTAGCAGTTTTGATAGAAACTGTACCTTTGCCGACAATCTCACAAGCTTCATCATCTCCCAAGTATACATACCCAAAATTACCTTTGGTGTAGTCTTGGAAATGTTGCTTGTGTGGTGTCGCATGGAATGAAGCCCCGGAATCTACTATCCAGGAATTAGACACATTGTCTAATGAGAGAATTAGAGCATCTTGCTCTACTTTACCTGCCACATTGGCCTCTGATGTTGGCTTGTTGTCTTGAGACTCTGTCTCCTTCTTCTTCTTGGACCAGCAATCCTTCTTGACGTGGCCCTTCTTGCCGCAGTTCCAACATTCAAGAACTGACTTTGTTCGTGATTTGCTCCGTCTTGAGCGATCACGACCCTTTTGGTTTTTGAACCTCTCCTTAGGCCTTCCTCTTGTTTCCACTGATAGTGCAGCACTTGATGATTCTCCTGTGCTTCTCCTTCGCATTTCCTCGCTTAGAAGAACACCCACAACATCATCAAACTTAAGAGTATTTGTGCCAGAGATAGAATTACTTACAGCCATCACAAGGCTGTCCCAACTATCCGGTAGAGATGATAGTATAAGGAGAGCTCGCACTTCGTCATCGAAATTGATTTTCACTGATCGAAGTTGACTTATGTTTGTGTTAAAGTCATTTAGGTGTTCTGCAACTGAACCATTCTCTGCCATCTTTAGATTGAACAAGCGCTTCATAAGAAATACCTTATTGGATGCCGATGGTTTCTCGTAGAAGTCGTCAAGTGACTTCATCAAGTCCTCCGTGGTCTTCATCTCCGAAACATTGAAGGCCACCGTTGACGCCAAGCTTAACCGGATTGTTCCCAGTGCCTTTCGATCAAGGACAATCCATGCTTCATCTGCCATTGTTGCGGGCTTCTTCGCAAGACCGCCTAATGGCAAATAGAGGTCCTTCTGGTAGAGATAGTCTTCAATCTGCATCTTCCAATGTTGGTAGTTTTTGCCGTTGAACTTCTCAATCTTGAGCTTCCCCTCCTCCGCCATAACCCCCACTCAATTCAAGGAATCCTTTCCTTGAGATAATTTAGCTACGAGCAAACCTTGCTCTGATACCAGTTGTTAGGAAATAAGACGTAGCTAAATAGATAATTGAGTAGATTACTTAATGGAGAGAGACAAATTTATATACACGAGATTATAGTGTAGAGAGAGAGAGAGAGAGAGAGAGAGAGAGAGAGAGAGAGAGTACACACGATATACGTGGTTCACCCAATGTGGGCTACGTCCACGGGAAAGCAGCCACTCAATGGCTTTGGTACTTCAAAACAAGAAGTAGTTTACAAAGGGATTATACCCTTAATGGAGCTCCCGCCTTGCTTCACTCTCACCACCTCACACTCACCTTGTTGCATCAATTTCACACTATGAAATGTGTGTAGAAATGGCCTCCTTTTATAGGCCAAAAGGGCTGCCCTCTCTTATGAGAGACAGCCATGTGTAGCCGCCCTTGTGCGAATAAGTCCAAATCGGACCCTCCAATCCGCCCATGTGTGGCCGCCCTTGAGAAGACAAGTCCGCTTTTGAATTCGGCCACCGGCCATTGAATTCGGCCACCGGCCACCGGCCATTGACTTCCGACCACCGGCCATTGGCCATTGACTACCGGCCACCGGCCAACCGACCGGTTGTTTTCCGACCACTTTCCGACCGCCGTCCGGCCATAATATTCCGGCGAAAAGGAATATTCCGGCGAAAAAAAGTCTCGGGGGCCTCTGCCCCCGAGGCCTTTAAAGTTGCCCTTGATTCTTGTCCGTGAAAATTTTGGTTTCCGGTGAGTGATTTTCCTTCACGCACGATGGCTTCTCCTCATAATGGGGGCCTTACAAATGTGCGCTTTTACCACAGAAAATTACAAGGGTAAATCAGGCTCCATACTTAACACAATGGTGGAAGCTCTAGGAGTCTCATTGTGAGCATTTCTCTTGGGTCAAGAATGATAGCCATGTCCTTTCTCCCCACACTTAAAACACTTATGGTCCTTGCAAAAAGCTTCAAGCTCTTCAGGAGAAAGTTTGTTTTAACGTTTATAAACTCCCTTCTCCTTGGACTGATTGTTGTTGTTATTGTTGGAATTGCCGTGGGAAGAATTTTGGGCATTGGTTTTTCCCTTTGCATCATTTTTGTCTTTGTTTTCCATGGGTTTGACATTTTGTCTAGACCCTTGTTGTAAATTGATGTGCAAAGCAACCATGGCATGGTGGATTACTTTGGTGATAGAACCAGGCCATTGGGAGTTGATATACTCGGCCATCTCTTCAGGTAATCCCGCACAAAACTGTTGCTTTTGCTCGGCAAAGTCTATCTTTTAGAAGATATTAGCCTTGAGATATAAGTTCCAAAACTTGCCCACATATTTGTGAATAGACTCATGGGAGAGAGGCTTCAAACTGCACCATTCGGAGCACTTTTTCCTTTTCATATCTTGCAAGAAATTGCTTCATGATGGAAACTTGTAGAGTTTTCCATGTCTTTGGGGCTTTGTCATTGCCATGAAGGCTAGACCACCATTGACGAGCCGATTTTTGGAAGTGCATAGCTACATGGTGTAGCTTGGAGGACTTTGTGAAGCCCTCGTTTCCAAAGGCCACCTCAAATTGCTGGATGAAGGCCAATACTTTGTATGTGGCACCAAAGGTGCCATCATAGGTGAGAAAAGAGACACTCTTTCCTCCCTCTTTGAACTTCTTGAGCTTTTGTGAACTTTGCCATGCTGGGCATGATTTGCGATGTCCTTCCTTCTTGTATTTTCTAGGAGAATAGCCATAGCTTTCGTCAGAAGAGGAGGAAGGTGAAGAAGAAGGAGAAGAGGGTGACCTCTTTCTTGCCCTTTTCTTCCTTTGTTTCCTCTCTTCCCTTTTGGAGTGACAAGGAGAAGGACTGTGGGTTGACGTTCCCTCTTGGGAGGAGTTGGCAATCGTTTAGACTGCCGTCTTTGTGGAGCCACATCTTCAGAGGAACTTAAAGTTTCATTACTTTCTTACTCTTTGGATTCCTCCTCTTGTATGGGAGAGAGTCTTCTTTTTGGGCGTCTCTTCAAGAGGCCTCCTAAGCTCTCTCTTCTCTTAGAGAGGAAGGGAAATCCCATAAGCGCAAAGTTTTTGAGTAACTTCGGCTTGCAAAGCAGGGTTGCCCATAGCTTGCTGCAACCTAGTAACAAGATAATTGACAAACATGTGGCCATCATCATTATCACGTTCATGTGAAAAATCAAAGTTATCAATGTTCATTCTACTCGCTTGGTTATTGTCAGTCATATTAACAAAATTTGTGTACTTACTTAGTGTATGCTTTGGCAATGCAAAACCTTAGTTGCCACTCCTCTTAGCCTTTGAAAATTGGCACTTAACTATCTACACCCATGGCTCGAAGTGGTTAATTATAGAGAGTAGTGGAGTAGGTCTAATATTGCAGAATTGCCAAGGGCTAGCTCCTTCTGGACTTCTTATGGCTCAATAATGGTAAAGCTGAAGGAAAGTCTAAGAAGACCGCATTATTAAGTCGAAAGCTCTTAAGGTGTTCAACATATCCCACATAGTGGACTCAACAAAACCGATAATAGATCCTAGTCCCACTTACCCCAATATAATTAACAAAATCGACCATTTATAGGCTACTTATGGACCTCTCTTATTAAGCAAGAAAAGAGAAACCAAATGCTCTAATACTAGTGTAATGGAAATGGCCTATGAACTTTGAGAGTAGCGGAATTAGAAGAAGCACTTTTGTGGAATTACTTTGTGTTGGGGGGTTTCATCGTTGCATAGCTCCAATGAGCAACAAAATTATCAATCCAAAGGGGTGAGCTACCCAACTAGGGCATGGAAACACTCACACAATTAGTGAGCTAATCATGGCAACATGAATGGTGACTCTACGAGGTAAGCTTCTTGGCCTATGGAGGAGCTAAGCCACAATGATGGGCAATCTCCACATCCACTTCCCTTCACCTCCAATCAACCCAATCACAAACACTAATGATTGCAAGATGCACACAACACTAATCCTATCATGAAACACACTAATCACAAGCACACACACATAGATCTATTGAGCACCACACTTCAATCAATCCTATATGCACACACAAGCAAAAGAAGGCAATCACACAAGAAGCATGAGAGAGGCATAGTGAAAGAGAATTAAGCATTGATTAGTGTTAACCAGGTCACATGAGCAAGGAGAAGCTCAAGGACTCCATAGCCACACACCTCGAGCTCTCACCAAAGAGTGCTCTCAACAAATGAGCTTGAGAACCCTAATTTCTTTTACGCACTGCCTTATATACCTAGGATAAAAGTATGCAATGTTCGGGCGCCCAAGGCCTTTAGGGTTCCACCACTTATTGAATCTGCAAAACCTAGGCACACTAATTGACCTGTTCTTTATGGCTTGGAACTCCCATTGAGCCTGTAACACATAAAAATATTACAATGGCTTGAAATAAAGCGAAAATTTACAATATATCACTATTTTGGAAAAATGTGTAACTTCAATCTTTACTGCTTCTTCATGTTGATCTTCGATGCGCATTCATATGTCTTCGGTCTTTATCAGCTTCTGTTAACTGCCGTTGACTCAGTTGACATTCCCCCCTTCCGATTTTAGTGCTTGTCCTCAGACACTATTGAAAAGTGTGAATTTGTTGATGAGGTTCAATTTGCTGCAACAATTTGATTGGCCTGAATATGTTTGACTGTGAAAGATGATGTTGCATTTTTCCATTGTAATAGCATAATGAGGAGGTTTCTGTTTATTTATGAAAAGTATGCACAAGGGAAGTAGAATGATGAGGTTCTAAATTAGGGTCTAATACTTGGATGACCAAAGGGAAAAAACCCAGTGGGAAAAAAGTTCTTTTGGGATAAGCGCATTATTGGAGTACTTATTAGCATGAGAAATATTAATAAAGTACTAAAGGGATTATTTGGTGTTGATAGATATAGAATTAAACAATGTGACATCTGCGGAAGTTTACTAGGCCGATGTCAATTTGCCAAGGTCAACACTAAGCAATGGGGAGCGTTGGGCAATCCCCAAGCTTCCTATTCGCCCCGTATTGACTCCACTGTATGACTTGTCTTTCTGTTGTCGATTATCATGCCCAAAGGTCTTTGCTATTGCTTGTAATGACTTTAATACCAAGGTCAACACCAAGCGATAGGGAGCGTTAGGCAGTCACCAAGCTTCCTATTCGCCCATTATTGACTCCACTGCATGACTTGTTGGTTAGCATGACATTGGTTTGCCTATTGTAGTCCAATCAAGTTGCATAGGTAGTAGCAAAAAGAGTGTCTAATGCATATGTCCAATAATGGGACATCCTATTTATGCATACACAGAAATGCATGGGAAACAATATTCTGTGCAAGAAAGATTTTGAGGGGTTCTTCAGAAAGATGGTGTAGCTATAAAAGCATATGACATGGTTTTGCAAGCTGGCACCCCTTTAAGAATGGTTTTTGTTGACAAGGATATGTGATCTCATCTTACTATGCATTGTGCGTGAGTGTTGGACTCTACGACACTCCACCAATTGTAAGTTAATAGACAATGGCTCTTATGCTCATCTCATTCTGCGTGAGCAACATGATTTTAGATATGTTGCACTCTTCCAGCTTGAGCATAAGCCTAATAACTATGACTCTTAGCACAAATTTTACTACGACATGAAGCTTTGGGACTAATGCTTTGCTCATTTTATGGCTCAGCAGCCCGCCCACTTTGACTATGCCAAAAGTGTTTTTTGCACCCTGGCGACTTGAGATTTTACATTCTTTAGCTTACTACAAACATTTCTTCAGGTAAAAGTAATCTTGAATCCTCAAAAAGAGGATTAGTGAAGGACCAAGTTGGCATTGAAGGTTTCTTTTGCCATACCTGTTTTAAAAGAATCCAAATCTCTTGATGACCTTTATATCTACATTGTTGACTTTGCTTCGCTCTAGGTCTTGTTGATCTCTTGAGATCTTCATGCAGGTCTAGTGTAGTTGCATTTGGCTTGTGGTTGAGTGGTAGCCAAATCTCTGTATAACTTGTGTAGAATCCTTGTCTAAGAGGAAGATTCTTTGAGATCTGTCCTTTTCTGTATGCTCTTGAGAGTTGTGGTTGACTTTAGCATCTTTTGATGTCGTTCTGTTGTATACCTGCTTCTTAGGTATCTTAGGATATTGTTGAGGTTGATACCTTGTGGACCTTCTTTCTTGGGAGGGACTTGACGCTACTTCATATGCTCTAACCTGTGGTTTTGGCACCCATATTTGTCTGTTACTTCCATAGTACTCTTGTTCTTTTAAGCTCCATTGTGATGCTATCCATCCCATGTGTTTGTCTTTTTGTGTCGATTTCTCGTCCTTAATCCAAACGGATCATTGACTTTGACTAAATTGCTCCTAACAAACACTTGATTTACTTTCCTTTGCTTTCTTGAGTAGTTTGGCTGATATACCTTTGATTTACTGGGTGTCTCCTTAGAGGTTTTAGTTGGGTTAGCAATTGAATTTAAGTTTTGAAAGCCTGACTTGCTAGAAGTATCTGATCCACGAGGGTTCTTTGATGTAGAGGCATATTTTGTCACACCTTCTTTGCTAATCGGTGGAAGTTTCACTTTAGTTTCACCTTTGTCTGCAAGATTTATCTTTGATTCTTGTGACTTTTGCAACTCTGAATCTAGCATTAACGGTACCTGTAAATGCTGTTGACTACGTCTTGGAGAAGAGAGTATTAGCATTGTATCTTCTTTGTAGGCCTTGTGTTGATCTAACCACTGATGTCCAAGAATGACATTTGCAAGCATTTGCTTTGAAGGCTTCACCTGAAATTTTACTTGCTCTTCATGTTGTTGTATGCTAAGGGTAGCAACCATTTTGTTTTTACTTGTAGCCTTACACATGATTTCTCTATTACCTAGCTTGCCCTGAGTAATCTCTAGAATGCTCTGGATGTTGTCTGCAACTGTATTGCAATTTTCTTCTTTATCTAGTAGAGCATTGCATTTGACACTCGCTCTTTTTGTAATGCTGAGAACTATAGCTATTCTCATTGTTGGCTTTATTGAATATTTATGTCCTACTTTTGCCATGGTCTCATCTTGATCTAACTGTGTCTCTATGGAGGGTGACTTGAGACTTTGTCTTCCACTCTGACTTATATCAGTTGATTCGACTGGCAATGTGTGGTTTTGTGGACTTCCTATAGCTTCTTGGTTGTATGCAACCCCGTTCTTCTTAACTTCTAGCTTTGGTGGCATTCTCTACTCAATAGTTTTCGTGGTTGCTCTTTGTTCTGTTTGATCTGCATTTGATATTGCCTAATTTTCTTTAAGCTCTTGTGCAGCTCTGTACGATGGAGATGAACCATCTTCAATAAGACCTACTTTGATATTAGTCTCCATTTTAGGTGTGCTTGAGGACCTTGTGCTGTCGTTCACGCGGGTGACCATTCTTGGTCTTCATTCTTGGTTGTCTATGAAGACTACATCTTCATTGAACTCTGTATCTTTGGACCTTTTGGGCCATTGGCATTCCCATCATGATGTCGTCTGAATATCCTTTGCTGTGATCATGTAGAATTGGACAATAATGTTTTGTAAACTTATTTCAAAGGTGGTGGAGATGATTCCCCATCATTCTGCTCGTTTGTCTCTAAATATTCTCACAAATTCAGGAGCATCTTCCAGCTGTGGTTGGCCACATCTTTTCCAAATGCAAAAAGACATGAGGTTCTTGCCTAGTTGAAAATCTAGCTTTATTTCTCTTGACAACTTTTCTTTGTTTTCACCGACAATGTTGCACTTGACCGTCTAAGGATTTCTTTCTGTACTGACTTTTGTTGTGGAAGTGTCCTTTGGTTGAGATTTATCTACATTTTCTTTGCTTTGATCACCTGCTTCAATTGATGTTGACTCCATTGGCTATGATATTGCACTTTTTGCTTGCAATTATTGAGCATTCTCTGCATTTTCTTTGCTTTGGTCACCTGCTTCAATCGATGTTGACTCGTATGACTGTGATACTGCACTTTTTGTTTGTAATTGATGAGCATTATCCGCCTGCATCTGAGTAACCTTTGATCTTAGAAGATCCACTGTACTTTCTGGAAGAATTTGTCTTTTTGGAGGAGATTTTGGTTTTGAGCTTTGTGTAGCTTTTTGAATTTTGCTCGCATTGACTTTGACTTTTTTGTCCCCTATTCTAGAATATGGGTCAATTGGAGGCTTCCAACAACCATATGATCTTTCAATGGTTTCTGCTTTGAAGGAGTTTGTTGGTTAAAGGCTCTAGGGCTTCTAATTGGTGTAGCATTTCTTGGTATATAAGCTGAGCTTGATGGATTTAAAGCTCCCCCCTTCCTAGGGTGATCACTATAGCCTGCTTCATTGTAAGAGTTCAAAATTATTTGGCTCTGGTTTAGTCTCACCATTTGGGACTGTGAAGGTACACTTTGGGTAGCATTGTTGATGTTTGGCATTTGTAAACCTTTTGCATGATTTCCTAGTACCTCCATGAAACATGACAAATTATTCCCCAAGTCAAGCTATAGATAGCATTATCTTTGCCTTGATATTGTCTATCCCATGGATCTCCTATGATATGAGCTTCTGTGGTTTCAGGACCCAAGGCATCAGAGATGCTAGACTCTCGTCTATATCTACGATTGTTTTGGTCCAAGTATATGCTCGTTTGGTTACAACATCGAAGCTTGATTTTCGATGGAGGAGAGTTTGGCTCTGAAGAGATTTCTGGGTTCACTGGGGTAATATCCTTCAGCTCTAGAGAGGATGGGCTATAATAGATTCTTTCCTCTGAAATGAACCATCCTTTCTGATCTATCACTGGACACACTTCTATGAGTTGGTATGTGGGCTGTTCAAATACTTGTTGAATCTTTTTGTACAGTTTCCCTTTTTGGTCTACATAGTGTGCATATGAATTATTTTTTCCATACAAAGCTAACTTCATTCTGTTTGATGTGTCCCTTAGACTCGTGAATGATTGCACACTTGTAGCAGTGGATGCATAATCATTTGCAAACCTAACATTCTTTTCAACATTTGGCAATATCTGGACACCTTGACCAAATTCATGCAGGAATTTGTTGTTCAAAGACTCAATTTTAAGCTTTTTAGGTGTATGTGTATCTTTATGCTGATTTTGAACTTGCAGTGTTTTTACTGGTGCTTGTAATGGTAATGTAGAATCATTCGATTGCATTAAAAGTGATGAGTTAAATGCACTTACATCGAGATTTGCATTTCCAATTTGCTCTGTGTCCTGATTGGCAATTGATATGTCCCTGTTGTCTGGATTTCTTGGACAATCTTCAGAAAAATGTCCATCTTTTTGTCCACAATTTGAGCAATATGCCATGATTGGTGGTATTTCAACAGACTCCATCATGTCAAGCTCGCGCTGAGAAGTTCTTGCTTCTATGCTTGCCAAGTTGTTGGCATTTTCTTTTAAAACACTGAGCATCAAGCTGTAGAATACTCCATCTTGACCTTTGTACCGTCTTTGGCTTGGTTCTCCAATTAGATTGGCTTCTATTGGTTAATCTGTTGGATCTTGCAATTTTGGCTCTCGACTATAGATCTGACCACTATAATCCATGTACAATGATCCTGATTGCATATGCACCATGTATGTTTTGCTGGTTTGTGAAATTTTTTTGGATAAAAGGCTTGGGTCAATTTTCTGCACTTCTATCTGCACTTCATCTTTCAGCTTGTAATACCTGGCTCCACTGAAGTCTGTGAACATCTGGAAGTTTTTTGAATCTGGCTTCACTTTGATCAATAGGATCTTGGCTCCTATGTTGCTTTTGCTGCTCTTCAAGTATCTATGTCATTTTGAATGTGCATAAAAAACTTTATCTCCATTGTAGCCATATAGTTGTAAAATCTGGTCTGTTGCAGTTGTGCATGTGTTGCCACTGCTACTAGCTTGCTCGGTTGCACTTGAACTCTCCGCTCGACTGGAATCCATGTTGCCTTGTTCTGTAAAAACTATCTCCTAGTAGATTTTGGTATCGATTAGCAGAATTTCTCGTACTAGCATAATTTGCAATCACATGTGAGTTGTGCCCATGTTCGTCGAATTGGAAGCTAATTTTTAGTGCAAATACTTGCACTAGCCAATTTCTAGCATGCACAATCAACTCTAGCTCCTTGACTAAATCGAGGCAACTCGTTTGAAAATTGGCTAGAACAATGATATTCTTGGCCAGAATAATTCAATCCCAGTTCCTAACGATTTTTCCTAATTCTGGGTCCAAATTTTAGGTTTTAGCAAGAATTTGACTCATGTTTTACCAATTTTTGTCCAAATTCTACTAATCTCAGCCACGATTCGTAATTTTGATGCGTAATCAATGCCCTAGCGGCTTGATTTTACATAGGAAATACAATTTTGAATTCAGTTTCGTGTAAACGTGTACTAGTCGGTTAGCTTTCAATGCAACCTTAATTTCTCAATTTTCGCGGTTTTTTTTTCACTCGAGTTCCACAAATGTTTGAATTTGTTCGCACCCACGGTTCGATTCAACTGTTTTCGCACTTCTCGATTTTTTCTTGGTGATTTTTTGCTGATCTGGTTCGCTTTGCGATGTGTAATTTTCCCGGCTTTGCTTTTTTTTTTTTGACTTGCTCGCTTTTACGCGGTTTGCTCGGTTTGTGGTGAATGATTCTTCTAGCTTTTTTGCCTCTTTTTGGCCCTTTCGATGACTTTCTTTTAATCTTTATTATTTTTTGTGAAATTTTGAATTTTCTAAATTTTTGGTATTGTTATAAATTTTTTTGGGAAAGTTTTGATTTTTAAAAACTTTTCTGTGAATTTTGTAAATTTTTTGATGATTTATTGTGATTTTTTTGATCAATTTATGATTTTTATGGATTTTTTATGAGTTTTTTGTAATTTTTGTGATTTATTTGTGATTTTTTTGTTTTTTTAATGAGTTTATGGTGAGTTTTTTTTAAATTTTGTTTTTTTAAAATTATAAAAATTAAACTATTTAAATTGACTAAACAAAAAAAAATAATAATTTTTTTTACCTGACTTAGCAGTGTCAGTGGCAGGGTTGACCTGTAGTGACGGCGGCGTGAAGGCGTTGATTACAACGTGCCAAGTGCTCAGTGAGGGTTGAAGGCGGCTAGCCTGCAAGGACTTTGCAGCGCGCATTAGGGAAAGACAAGAGAGACAAGAGGGCCTGGCGTGCAGGATGACGTGGCGGCCTGGCGTGCAGTACGAGGAAAGAGAGAGAGGTGTACGGGGCTTGTCACCGCCATGAGTGGTAGGGCGAGAGTGTGTGTGTAAATAGGACAAAGGGAGAGAGAGAGAGAGTGGGTATGCGATAGACGCTGCAGCGGGGGATTCAGAGAGTGAGGGCGAGAAAGTTAGAGAGAGAGTTGGGTACACATTGGAGAGAGAGTGAGAGAAGAAAGAGGGAGATAATAAGCGCGATTCGAGAGAGAGAAAGAGCGAGTTAGAGAGAGTGAGGGGGATGAGAGAGAGAGAGAGACAATAAGCGCGATTCAAGAGAGAAAGAGGGAGTTAGAAAGAGAGTGAAGGGGATGAGAGAGAGAGAGAGAGAGAGAGAGAGAGAGAGAGAGAGAGAGAGAATAATCGTTAGGGGAGGAGAGAGAGAGTGTTGGAGTGTGTGTGGGGTGTGTTCACGCGCCACGAAGCACGAGAGATGGACGGGAAGAAGATGGAGGAAGGTTATTTTAACGTTGTAGGAAACTATCCCAAGAGATCGTAAAGATCTATCCAACACGGAGACTTCATGCGCCGAAAGGCACGCTCGAGAACCGAAAGAAGCCAAATTTAGTCTAAAAATTAGCCGAAACGTTAAAAATCACTCGAAAATACAAAAAATCACCAAAAAAACCCAAAAAACTTTCACAAAATTCCAAAAATCTTAAAAAATCATCAACAATCACAATCAAACATTTTCAACACGCATAAGCACACCAAAAATAGCATTTTTTACCAAAAATATGTTTTACGACAAAATCATCAACCGGACCCCCGAAAATAGCAAAACGCTCAGAACTTGACCACGGAGGGCACAAATGCGCTCAAAATCAAGCCGTAAATACACACAAAAAACAGCTCGTAAAGATCACACAATATCAAATTTTTGCGAAATTAAGCAAAAATTAGTAAAAAAATAATCCAAAAATACCAATTTTTTCTTTGAAAAATTCTCTATACAGAGGGCATTAGTGTAGCTAATAAAATCTCAAAAAGCACATGAATTCAATTGCCAAATAATTTGATCAATAAAATCAAAACTAGGCAATTAAATCGGCAAAATTAGGTCAAAATTTGACGGATTTGGAGTGGCAAATCCCTGTTTTGAGCTTAAAAACTCACCAATTAACTATTACACATATCAAACATGCAATCAAACATTGAATTAATCATGCACATTAAGCACTTTTTAAACACACATACACTAATAATTGGCAGTTTTTACCAATCTTTAGGTGCGCACATAATCTTGTCGAAATTGCAATGTGATTTCACAAATCTTTAGTCGGGCATGACCATAACACAAATGAATAATCACAATTGAAAAATCATTAAGCACACATTGATTTTTAGGTGCACAACCAAGGGCAAAATAGTGTACACAAATTAAGCATCCACACACTGAATTAGAATGTGCACACACTTGATTTTAGTGCGCACACTTGCAATTGACCATTCAAGCATGTGCTTAGATCAATTAGGCACACAAGCAACACACATTCACCAATTAGCAATTGAACTTGTCAATTTCATACACCATAGAATCTGAAAAATTTCGGGATAATGACGGCATGAAAACGAACAATTAAAAAAATTCATAGCATCATCGCATCAACATTGCATTGCAATTAACATGGCATCAACATGTCATTGAAATTGCATCATCGTGGAATCTCTACACAATTCTACACATGTTTAGATTTTAGGGAGGTTGAGAATACCACCTTGATTACCTTTCCAATGAAGATCGATTGAACAGTTGAAAGCTCTAATCCTCCGTAGCAAATCAGCGTGTAAGCAAAATTAGTGAAATTAGCAAGGGGTTAGTGTGAAATTAGAGTGTGTAAACACACAATTGCCAAGATACAATGACAAATTAGGGGAAAATGAAAACATTGCTTCATGCACACACATCCAAAATCCACAAAAACATAAACACACAAGTGAAATTAGTGAGGAAACACATCTGATTATGCCACAATTACACTAGCGTAGGCCATCGTCCCCGGTAGTGGGCGCCAAATGTTGGGAGGTTCCATCATTGCATAGCTTCCATGACCAACAAAATTATCAATCCGGAGGGATGAGCTACCCGGCTAGGGCATGGAAACCCTCACACGATTAGTGAGCTAATCATGTCAATACAAATGGTGACTCTATGAGGTGAGCTTCTTGGCCTATGGAGGAGCTAAGACACAATGATAGGCAATCTCTAGATCCACTTTCCTTCACCTCCAATCAACCTAATCACACAGACTAATGATTTCAAGATGCACACAACACTAATCCTATCATGCTTGCAACACACTAATCACAAGCACACACGCATAGATCTATCAAGCACCACACTCCAATCAAACCTACATGCACACACAAGAAAAAGAGGAAAATCACACAAGATTAGAGAGGGATTAACCACTAATTAGTTACAATCTAGCTAATCAAAGCATCATTAGCAATCACAAGAAGCATGCGAGAGGCATAGTGAAACAAAATTAAGTATTGATTAGTGTTAACCAAGTCACATGAGCAAGGAGAAGCTCAAGGAATCCATAGCCACACACCTTAAGAGCTCTCACCAAAGAGTGCTCTCAACAAATGAGCTTGAGAACCCTAATTTATTTTACACACTACCTTAAATACCTAGGGTAAAAATATGCAATGTTCGAGCGTCCAAGGCCTTTAGGGCTCCACCACTTACTAAATCTGCAGCCTAGCCACACTAGCTGACCTATTCTTTACAACTTGGAACTCCCATTGAGCCCGCAACACATTAAAATATTACAATGGCTTGAAATAAATTGAGAATTTACAATACATGAACATTTTGGAAAAATGTGTAGCTCTAATCTTTACTCCTTCTTCATGTTGATCTTCGATGTGCATTTGTATGTCTTCGGTCTTTAGCAGCTTCTGTTAATAACTGATGTTGACTCAATTAACACTTTGTGAGCATAGAGGGTGAAGATTGATGGTAGCAACATAAACATAGCATTTAGTTAACTTTGCATGAACAATAAGTTTTTAAGAGAGAGAGAGAGTTGAGAGAACATGACAGCAGTTGAGGAACGGATCTATGTGGAGCCGGTCCCCCCTCCAATAGGAAATTGTATTATAGTTTCTCCCATAAAGAGAGACTTGGTACAATACAATCTTTGTGTTCCTTCTAACCTAGGTGATGCAATGAATATGGAAAGCTTGATGCATCACGAGCATAACATAAACTTTTTGGAAAGCATTAACTATCCCAAGCCTCAGTCCTAAGGCCTCAAACACCTTCAAAGGTGGAGAGAGCTAGCGGGGAATGAGAGTAGGGAAGAGGAAGAAGAAACATTTCATAGGAGAAATAATTAGTTCCTCACTTATCATTACTCTTTTTGCTAGAATACATAATAACATAGTAATTAAGATGGCAATCTTAAGCATTGAAGCATGGCTCTTGGTTGGATTTGCATTCCATAGCCAAGAGTGTTGGTGTAGGCTCTCAACTTCTCTACTAGCTTGGAGAAGGAGATGGAGCTCTTGCATGCTGCACTTCACACCATGAGTGTGTGTGAGTGTGTGTGAGAGAGTATACCCCTCAAGCATGTCCCCTACTTGCTTTGGTCGACCCCCTCTTCTAGCACAAGCTTGAAGCTCATTGGACCCTTGCAAGCCTGACAAATCACATGCATGATGCATATCAAGCAAGAATGCTAGCCTTAGGAAAAGTGTCCCCCTTTCCCTTTGAGAGAGAGGACTTGATAAATGAAAGAACAATCAATTAAATCTACTAAATTATCATTGGACCCCTTGGGAGGCTAATCAATAGGCTTTAAGCACACCATGAAGGCAACATGAAGAGGATCTTGACAAGTGTCCTATATGCTTTCTTTGTACCAAGCTTGCCTTGTGTGAGGGTGTGTGCACTCTCTCTCTGGACCCCTTTGGTAGGGCTCACTCCCTCCTTGTAGGGATAGATGTTGACTTTGTGGAACACCTTACCCTCAAGCACCTTAGTCAGCAAGCATGACAAAGCACCTCAAACTTGGGTAATGTTCCCACAAGCATCTCAAGCTCCCTTGTCGGCAAGCATGACAAGCACCTTATTCAGCAAGCACAACAAGCACCTTAATCATCTTAGTCATCAAGCACGACAAGCACCTCAAGCTTAGGCCGGGTTCCCACCTCAAGCTCAGCCCTAGCTTACCTAAGGTCAAAGGACTTTTTAACACTAACCTTTGGAGGTCTTCAATGAAGCTAACCCTAAGGAATTTTAAGCTCCATTTGTTAGCCTTGCTCTTTGACATACCATCTCTCATTTGGACCCCTTTACCATTGGCCCCATGGTGATATAGATCTGTAAGCACATGTCTATATTCTAACCCCTGGTTCTGTTCATTTTCCCACATTAAATGATCAGTTTAATATGAAAAAATCATTTGGGTTGGTTAGATATTAAATTTTATGACAACATCACAAAATCTTGGTATAAACATAAAGTAATAAAAACCCCAAATTGCATCAACATACTAGTCTTTTACCCTATGCCTACAAAAGGCATGAGATTCACCCCCTCTAAACCTGCATGTCCTGTGCCATGTGCCAATAGCATTGAAACATGCACACTTAAATCGTAAACACACAAGGATTGTCCCATTGTAAACGCACCCTATCATAGCCATTCTGCATACATGCTATGAGTAAACATATGGTCTTTAGCTTCTTGAGCCCTTGAGGATTGTACAAAAAGCTCAACATTTTTTAGTCAACCAAGCACAAGCACCCAATACCCAATGAATCTCCCACTATAGAGCACATGGAGATAACTTACCATAACCTTTTAGCATCTTCCTTCCCAGTTGGATCAAGTGGGCATGGGAAGAAATTGGCCAAATATTGAAGCTTCACACAACAAAACACAATAGCCCGACCCCAATACCATACAACCATAGATACTTTGCAGACTTCACACAACATAACACAGTAGCCTACCCCCAATACTATACAGCCAAAGTGAACGTGCTTCTCATTATTTTTGGATCCATCCGGCTCAAACTTCATACCCAACATGTAGCATCTGCAATCCATACAATGCACGAAAACCTGTCCTGAATAAAGAGAAAGAATCCAAGTCCTATTGGTAGTAATAAAGAAAATCTATCTATTAGCGTGCACACAAGAGAAACTACTCTCTTCTACTAGCAACCATAAAATCCTTGACATGATAAGCAATAAGGAAATACCATGAGGAAACCATATCTTGTATATTCCTCGAGAAAGGTAGCAAGTAGCTTCTGAAAAATTTGTTCCCCCACCACATTGATATAGGATATTGCTCACCATCTTCACCCCCTCTAGATTTGGCATCTTCATGTGCTTGCTGGTATTCCATTCCACACCATCAACTTTAACACATGGAAGATCAATAACATCCTCTATGCACATTATAATTGTCTACCAAAAAACTATGAATTTTGGCTCATACAACACTGCACAATGCATGGAGGTAGATTGCCCCTCAATGCCTTCACATGTATCTTACATATCTGGAGCATAAGTCGCACATGTTGACTTATGTATGCACAATTCCTCTGTTTGGTCTTCTCAAAAAATACATGAGCCATTTGGAAGCCCATCCTCACTTTGTAATACATGCAACCCCTATGAACATGCATTTCCATTGATAGGGTTATCTCCGTATGTTGAGCCATATTCATGTAAACCACCTAGGAAAGCATCAATGACACCATCCTCATCCTTTTTTGCAGTATCATCATATGCATGCAATTCTTTAGCTATACACTTAGACTTTTTCTCGTGCTCATATGCATCTATGGTATCCTGTGAATTTTTTATGGTAGCCTGTGCAATCATCAATTCATAGAAATCATTCTTTTTCTCACTCAAAGACTCTTTAAATATCATTAAATACTCCACATAATCAATATCCCTCTATGAGCCAACCAAAGAACAATCCGCGTCTTCATTAATAGCTCACCTGGGTTGCTACCAGCACACCAAATAGCTTTAGGTATTTCTTTAAAAAAACTCATTCACTTCAATTTCTCCTTTTGATGGCTCTTCAACCTGCTTCACATGTTAAGTATGGAGCCTGATTTACCCTTGTAATTTTCTGTGGTAAAAGCGCACATTTGTAAGGCCCCCATTATGAGGAGAAGCCATCGTGCATGAAGGAAAATCACTCACTGGAAACCAAAATTTTCACGGACAAGAATCAAGGACTTTTTTTCGCCGGAATATTCCTTTTCGCCGGAATATTATGGTCGGACGGCGGCCGAAAAGTGGTCGGAAAACAACTGGTCGGTTGGCCGGTGGCCGATAGTCAATGGCCGATGGCCGGTGGTCGGAAGTCAATGGCTGGTGGCCGGTGGCCGAATTCAAAAGCGGACTTGTCTTCTCAAGGGCGGCCACACATGGGCGGATTGGAGGGTCCGATTTGGACTTATTCGCACAAGGGCTGCTACACATGGCTGCCTCTCATAAGAGAGGGCAGTCCTTTTGGCCTATAAAAGGAGACCATTTCTACACACATTTCATAGTGTGTGAAGTTGATGCAACAAGGTGAGTGTGAGGTGGTGAGAGTGAAGCAAGGCGGGAGCTCCATCAAGGGTATAATCCCTTTGTAAACTACTTCTTCTTTTGAAGTGCTAAAGCCATTGAGTGGCTGCTTTCCCGTGGACGTAGCCCACATTGGGTGAACCACGTATATTGTGTGTACTCTCTCTCTCTCTCTCTGTGTCTACTCTATAATCTTGTGTATGTAAATTTTTCTCTCTCCATTAAGTAATCTACTCAGTTATCTATTTAGCTACGTCTTATTTCCTAACAACTGGTATCAGAGCAAGGTTTGCTCGTAGCTAAATTATCTCAAGGAAAGGATTCCTTGAATTGAGTGGGAGTAATGGCGGAGGAAGGGAAGCTCAAGATTGGGAAGTTCAACGCCAAAAACTACCAACATTGGAAGATGCAGATTGAAGACTATCTCTACCAGAAGGACCTCTATTTGCCACTAGGTGGTCTTGGGAAGAAGCCCGCAACAATGGCAGATGAAGCATTGATTGTCCTTGATCGAAAGGCACTGGGAACAATCCGGTTAAGCTTGGCGTCAACGGTGGCCTTCAATGTTTTGGAGATGAAGACCACGGAGGACTTGATGAAGTCACTTGACGACTTCTACGAGAAACCATCAGCATCCAATAAGGTATTTCATATGAAGCGCTTGTTCAATCTAAAGATGGCAGAAAATGGTTCAGTTGCAGAACACCTAAATGACTTTAACACAAACATAAGTCAACTTCGATTGGTAAAAATCAATTTCGATGACGAAGTGCGAGCTCTCCTTATACTATCATCTCTACCGGATAGTTGGGACAGCCTTGTGATGGCTGTAAGTAATTCTATCTCTGGTACAAATACTCTTAAGTTTGATGATCTTGTGGGTGTTCTCCTAAGCGAGGAAATACGAAGGAGAAGCACAGGAGAATCATCAAGTGCTGCATTGTCAGTGGAAACAAGAGGAAGGCCTAAGGAGAGGTTCAAAAGCCAAAAGGGTCGTGATCGCTCAAGACGGAGCAAGTCACCAACAAAGTCAGTTCTTGAATGTTGGAACTGCGGCAAGAAGGGCCACGTCAAGAAGGATTGCTGGTCCAAGAAGAAGAAGGAGACAGAGTCTCAAGACAACAAGCCAACATCGGAGGCCAATGTGGCAGGTAAAGTAGAGCAAGATGCTCTAATTCTCTCATTAGACAATGTGTCTAATTCCTGGATAGTAGATTCCGGGGCTTCATTCCATGCGACACCACACAAGCAACATTTCCAAGACTACACCAAAGGTAATTTTGGGTATGTATACTTGGGAGATGATGAAGCTTGTGAGATTGTCGGCAAAGGTACAGTTTTTGTCAAAACTGCTAACGGAAATGAATGGAAGCTTAAAGATGTTAGGCATGTTCCTTCTCTTCGCAAAAATTTGATCTCTACAGGACAATTGGACGATGAAGGTCACAACATTGCATTCGGAAACAAACGGTGGAAGATCTCAAAGGGATCTTTGGTGGTTGCTAAGGGAGAAAAAGTCGGTACACTTTACTTGTGTACTGTGAGCACGCAACCATCAGCTTGTGCAACAAGTACAGAAGTTGACAGTGAGGTGTGGCACTACCGACTTGGGCATATGAGTGCCAAAGGAATGCAAATCCTTCAAACAAAGAAGCTTCTACCAGGTTTGAAAGAAGTGGACTTAGAGTTTTGTGAAGATTGTGTTTATGGTAAACAAAAGAGGGTTAAATTTCAAAAATCAGGAAATGAAAGAAAAAATAAAAAACTTGAGTTGGTTCATTCTGATGTTTGGGGTCCTGCAAGTACACCATCACTTGGTGGCTCATTGTACTATGTAACATTCATAGACGATGCGACTAGAAAAACATGGGTTTATGTCATGAAGAATAAATCCGATGTATTTTCCATATTTCAAAGGTGGAAAGCCTTTGTGGAGAATGAAACAGGTACCAAGGTTAAATGCCTCAGATCCGACAATGGAGGCGAATATTGCAGCCAAGCTTTTGAAAGCTTTTGTGCTAGCAATGGCATTCGGAGGCAAAGGACAACCCCAAGGACACCTCAACAAAATGGGATTTCGGAAAGGATGAACAGGACAATCATGGAACGAGCACGAAGCATGCGGCTACATGCAGGCCTACTGCTTGAGCTTTGGGCGGAAGCTGTAAGTACGTCTGTGTACTTAATCAATCGGTCACCCTCAACGGCATTGGATGGGGGAGTTCCAGAAGAGGCATTGACAGGTACACCGGTGAATTATGCATTTCTCAAACTGTTTGGGTGTGAGGCTTTCATGCACATAGATAGAAGCCTAAGATCAAAGCTACATGCAAAGTCCAGAAAGTGTTTCTTCACAGTGTCTATGGAGAAGGAGACTTTGGGTATCGCCTATGGAATCCTGAAGATGGTAAAATCTTAAGGAGTAGGGATGTAATTTTTAACGAAAAAAATATGTACAAAGATTACTTGGAAAGAAAACAAACAAAAGAAACAGGTGATGAGTACATGGAGCTTGAGGACGGTGAAGACTCAAGGACTGCAAACGGTGACAATGTGCTACAACGTCAACCAAATGAGGAGCCTCAACCTATTCGCCGAAGATCTACAAGAGCAAGTAGACCTCCAAAAAGGTTTGTTCCTTCCTTCAACCATCTCTTGATCCCAGATTCTGGAGAGCCGAAATCATACGAAGAAGCTATGTAACATGAATCCAAAGAAGAATGGACGAAGAGCATGCAAGTGGAGATTGACTCACTACATCACAACCAAACATGGAAAATGGTTGAGTTGCCTAAAGGTAAGTGGGCACTTCAAAACAAATGAGTGTACAAGCTGAAGGAAGAAGAAGGTGGGAAGAAAAGGTACAAGTCTAGGCTTGTGGTAAAAGGTTTTTCTCAAAAGAAAGGTATTGACTTCAATGAAATATTTTCTCCTGTTGTAAAAATGAACTCAATTAGGCTTGTCTTAAGCCTTGTGGCTGCTCATGATCTATATCTCGAGCAAATGGATGTAAACACGGCATTCCCGCATGGTGACTTAGAGGAGGAAATCTACATGCTTCAACCAAAGGGGTATGAAGTAAAAGGTAAGGAGAAAATGGTTTGCAGATTAAAGAAGAGCTTGTATGGTTTAAAGCAAGCATCAAGACAATGGTACTTGAAGTTTGATCGATGGATGTTGGATCATGGATTCACAAGATGCAACTCGGATCACTGCGTCTACACGAAGAATTTGGGAGATGGGAAATTCATCATCCTAATGTTGTATGTTGATGACATGTTGATTGCAAGTGCTAACATGCAGGACATCAAAGACCTAAAAGAGAAGCTGTCTAAATCTTTTTCAATGAAAGATTTAGGTGTTGCAAAGAGGATACTTTGTATGAAAATATCAAGGGACAGGACGAAGAAGACAATAAAGCTATCTCAAGAAGGTTACATGAAGAAGGTACTAGAAAGGTTTGCAATGCAAAATGCAAAACCAGTTTCTACACCTTTGGCTGGTCATTTTAAACTAACGAAGGATATGTGTCCAAAGACACAAGAGGAGATAGCCTATATGTCTAAAGTTCCATATGCTGTAGCGGTAGGTTCTCTAATGTATGCTATGGTCTGGACAAGGCCAGACATTGCACATGCAGTGGGAGTTGTGAGTAGGTTCATGGACAACCCAGGTAAAGAGCATTGGCAAGGTGTGAAGTGGATACTTAGGTATCTAAAAGGGACAACAACAAATGCTTTGTATTTTGGAGGAATTGATATTTTTCTAGAAGGGTATGCTGATGCAGATATGGCAGGTGACAAAGATACTCGAAGGAGCACTACTAGCTATGTGTTCACGGTTCGAGGCACAGCAGTAAGCTGGGCTTCAAAGCTGCAGAAAGTGGTTTCACTTTCTACCACGGAAGTAGAGTATGTAGCAATGACGGAGGCAAGCAAAGAAATTCTGTGGCTTCACAGATTCTTAGAAGAGCTTGGATTCAAACAAGACAATTGTGTCTTGTACACTGATAGCCAAAGTGCTATCCATCTTGCAAAGAACTCAGCCTTTCATTCAAGGACAAAGCACATTGAGGTGAGATATCACGTCATACGCACTCTTTTGGAAGAGGGACAACTAAAACTAGGAAAGGTGCATACAAATGAAAATCCTGCAAACATGTTTACAAAAGTGGTCAACAAGGAGAAGTTGAGCTTTTGCTCATCTTCAATCGGCATTCAAGGATAAGAAGCCAGAATGGAAAGCAGTCACAGGTTTGGTTTGGAGATCAGTTTTCAAGTGGGAGACTGTTAAGTATGGAGCTTGATTTACCCTTGTAATTTTCTGTGGTAAAAGCGCACATTTGTAAGGCCCCCATTATGAGGAGAAGCCATTGTGCGTGAAGGAAAATCACTCACCGGAAACCAAAATTTTCACGGACAAGAATCAAGGGCAACTTTAGATGCCTTCGGGGCGGAGGCCCCCGAGATTTTTTTCCCCCCTCGTTAGAATATTCCTTTTCACCGGAATATTATGGCCGGATGGCGTCCAGAAAGTGGTCGGAAAACAACCGGTCGGTTGGCCGGTGGCCGGTAGTCAATGGCCGGTGGTCGGAAGTCAGTGGCCGGTGGGCGAATTCAAAAGCGGACTTGTCTTCTCAAGCGCGGCCACACATGGGCGGATTGGAGGGTCCGATTTGGACTTATTCTCACAAGGGCGGCTACACATGGCTGTCTCTCATAAGAGAGGGCAGCCCTTTTGGCCTATAAAAGGAGGCCATTTCTACACACATTTCATAGTGTGAAGTTGATGCAACAAGGTGAGTGTGAGGTGGTGAGAGTGAAGCAAGGGGGGAGCTCCATTAAGGGTATAATCCCTTTGTAAACTACTTCTTGTTTTCAAGTACTAAAGCCATTGAGTGGCTGCTTTCCCGTTGTAAGAACCCTAGGAGCTAGCGACCTGGATCCTCCACCCAACCGCCCATACTTATAGGATCTTAGCCCTAGGATCCCCTATCCACACTGCTAGCTGGCCTGTGGCCAGGGTCCGTGACCCCCCTTTAGGGTAATGCCCTGCCCGTAGGACCCGTGTCCTGACATTACTCCCCCCTTTGGAAGAGTTTTCGTCCTCGAAAACACAAGTGGTGGTATCTTCATAAGAACACTAATGTTTTCCACCGTGGCATCCCTGATGGATCCAACGGTTTGTTGAATCGGAACCCAGTTCATTGGGAGGTTCAATGAAATCAAGAATAACATCTTGATTTTCCACATTGTTGTCCCTGTACAACCGTCTTGGTTAACCGACCCATAACCAACATAATGTGAAGACTCCATTTAAAACTCACTTGAGTATGTTAATCGAGTTATCCTAACTAAGAGGTGTCTAAATGCATACCCAGGTTTCAGACTTTCTGAAGGTACTTGAATGTGCAATATAACCTCGGCTCATCTTTCCATGAAAGTACTATGCTGACATATTCATCAGCAGTAATCAAGTCCTTGACTTGCTATGGTTTCTTGCCAGTAGCCAACCCCATCAAAACTGATGATTAAGGTTTATAACTTGAGAATAACAAGCAGAGACTAAAACTAGCCGTAACATGCGTGCAAACTCCAAACCAGAAAGGTAACCGATCCAGTTGTTTCGCTTCTTGCTAATGTATGCACTTAGCATATCCTTTAGCATGGTTTACTAACGTATGCACTTTGCATATCCTTTAGTACTAAATAGAATTCTTCTAAGCTGCCCATCCTACGCGGGATGAATAGCAACAGTAAAAGTGAGGTGCTTTCCCCCAACCACTTACAGACAGTCGCCCACGAGTGACGACAAACTATGACTCAATCATTGAGTATCTAGCCATATACTCGATATGGAATGGAGACAACCAACTAGGTTGAAAGCAGATTGGAGTTTCAAGCATCCAAACACAAACACCCATACTTAGCCATCACCTTGTATGGCAGGGTGTAAACTCATACTAAATCTGCAAGAGAAATTACACTGACAGTGCAAAAAATTACAGAAACAATAAAGTCCATGAATTTGCATGCCGCTCCGAATAAATTTGTGTTAAACACTAGGGCCCATAACACCTAGTGTGCATGCATTTAACACAAACATATCCGAACCGCAATTCCATGACGAGACTTTCCACTATACTTACGTGAAAATCTTGCAACAAAAGTTGGACCATAATAGAATGTGACAACCCGGTCACACCTAGGAACCAACCATGAGACCCTCTCATGAACGTAGCATACTTTGCAGCAAAAGTTGGATCATAATGGAATGTGACAACCCGGTCACACCTAGGTACCAACCATGAGACATTCTCATGAACGTAGCAGACTTTTCTATATGTAGAAACAACCCTCCGTTAAGGTGGTTTCACAGCACTTGTAATCACAACAAGTCTGTACTTAGTACCCGACAATTTTTGGCCACTGAAATTGTACCGGATACTGTGTGCTTCGAATGGTCTAATGAACGGATGCGACCAGCACCTAGGGACTTCGTCGCGACACATCATTAAGAATTGGGCGCCAGTGTGAGTCCTAGAGACTCATATTCTCCACATGTGGAATATGTCTCAAGTAAGGATGTCAGGAAAAGTGACATCCATCAAGTACGAGTTGTACTTGTGTGTGGAGGTAACTGATAACACTCTGCGACAAGAGTGAGAGGGACCCTCATTATCATGCTCCACACTGGCTAAACTGAAATCCTTGAGTTCCTATACCATGTTGTGTCCCATGTGACAACATGTGCCAAATCGAACCCTACAACTAGGTTCGTAACAACATAAGGTATAGTGGACACTACGGCCCAAAATACTTTGTTCCGACATGCCCTTGGCATGGCTCTGAAACATTCAAGCGTATTTATATGTCTTGAAAAAACCTAACAAATGGATTTATAGGGCATTCATTTCAATTCATATTTAGCCGCAAGCTTTCATAGTTTTTAATCTCATATATTCTTATTAGACACCCACATAACCTTCTCTAATGACGTATGATTAAACCCCGACACATAACTTAACCTTTTTTCATGACCCTTCCACCTGCCCTTTTCATATCTCTAAAATTTCGTACATTTTGGATATGGCGCTTAAAGTAAGTCCCTTTTAAAATAAAGAAAAACTCATATTAGTGGTGTTGGCATTTTTAATTTTATCCCCTGCGATGTGCGTGCTTTAAAGGCACAAAGAATCGATCGTACACTTAAGCGGTTGAAAGATCTGGGCTGCACGCATAAAGAAAAGCACAGATTGCGAAATACACCTACCATAAATTAATTGCTTCGTCATTGTAGAAGAGTAAAACGTCACAAAATACGTACTTGAGCTTTGAATTAACGTCTCTAAAAGTTTGGGGTATGCCCGCGTGTTTCGACAAGAACACTAAAAAAACCCAATTTAGCTTTATGCAAGATAGCCAAGGCACGTTTAAGCAATTGAAGGAATATTATTGCTTACATCCTTGGCGAGGGTTATAATTCATAGGAGCACTCCGCGGTTATGGCTAGAGGAGGTAGGGTAAAAGATTTGTTAGGTCTCAATTATTATTGTATTCGAGGAGTTAAAGATTCGTAGGGAATCCTGGATTGAAAATGAGGCAGATTAAAACATGGTACAGAAAAACCTAAGAATTCGATACGAATAAAAAGGTCAAATCAAAGAATGGTTGCTTTTTTCGCTTATTGCCTTCAGATCGATTTAATTTCTTGGGAAGACTTTCAAAATGACCGGTAAGAACTTTCGGAACGGAAAGCCATCCGCTTTGATCCCATTGTAAATATTCATGCGCCCATCTAGCAGGGCTTATCTCATCTAGACCCAAGGGAGGCTGTAAAAAAAGCACATATAATTACTCAGATAAATTAAGCTACATTTGGAGGGTAGATGATAGAGAAAAAAGATTAATCAATAAATTAGTCCACTTTTGTATGATTGATGGTAAGAAAACAAAATCTCGTGTTATTGTTTCCCAAACCCTTTCTTGTCTTTTCTGAACTGAACCCGATGTTCATGTTATTCTACTTTTGGCGTTAGCCACAGAGAATGTCAAGCTTACTTGCGAAGTCAAGAGAGTGAGAATTGCAGGGATTACTCGTAATGTACCCAAGATTATTGCCAAAAAACGTTAAGAAACCTTAGCTTTTCGTTGGATTATGGAAGCAACTATCAAATAACGTACTATAAGCAGAAATAGCTAGAGTCTAGATTAATGTTTATCTGCTGAGATACCGGATGCTTATTAAAAGAAGGGAAATGTTCGTAAGAGAAGGGATGATCCTCATAAACCGGCAGAGGCCAATAGAAGTTTCGCGCATTATAGGTGGCGGCGCAGTAAACAAAGTAAAGTAAACAAAACAAACAAAAAACAAATAACAGGGATGGGGGCTTAATGAAGTCCATCCCCCCGCACCGATAGCTCAATTGGATAGAGTACCTGGCTTTGAATCAGGTGGTTAAAGGTTCAAATCCTCTTCGGTGCCAATGCCACAAAGAACACGCTTCTAAAGGGCAAATGCAGTTATTCAATCCTATTTGTTACTTACCTGTTGCCATTGCGTGTCGCCAAAAAACACCCACGGCACGGTTTAACGTTAAGGAAACATCTTGTTGTAACTGGCATGCATTTTCAACAAGATGTTTCCTTTACTATGGAGATACCTATTAACTATATAACTTTGGGCCATTAAACGATTCTACTCTTTTTAGCTTAGCTACAAACAAAGGCAAGTCACTTTTCGGCTAAACGGAAAGGCAAAAAAACCAACCAATAAAATTTATGGCTAGCAATCAAATTGCAAGAAAAGAGGCTACGCTTTGGCTTTCGGAAAAGTTATGAATACAAAAAACAAGAAACTAGCTATAATAGCTACATCAACAAAAAGAGAAAACCACCCTTTACTTCGGAACGACTGCCAAGGTATGCATTATGATTAAGTCTTTCGAAAAACCACCAATGGGGCATCTGCATAACACATGCTAGATTGGGTTGTCTAGAAAATGAATCTTATATACAGTGTTGTGATTGCTTCATATTGATAAGAAGTCTAGAGAATAATTCGAAATGAGAATACATAAATAATTACCAGTCATAGAAACAGAAACACATAAATTACGCGAGAAGGTGCTTTGGTTGAAATTTTACCATCCACTCGGGGTTTAATTAAAAATTATATTTCATTATTGAACTGGTTTAGAGTTAATTGCCAAACCCTAGTCAAATCAAATTAGGCCTTTATTAAAAAAAATACATAATTACACGCATAAACGAATCCAGACCAGACGTGATGAGATCGAATCAAAAGCATAACAGAAAGGCACCATGCGCTACCCTTAAGAGGACAGGAAAGCACATAACGCTTCCCCCATCTCCCACTCGGCCGGCGGGGGACACTTAATCAAAAAAGGAAAAAATGATAGCTACCCTTTCCACCGTGCCGTATTGTTATGCATGTAAAGGGACAGGATCACACGCACTATCTGTTTGGCTATGCTGAATTGTGTCGAAATTTGCTTTTGTTTGGTTTATGCTTTTGAACAGGCAACACCTTAGATTGTATGAAAACGCAGCCACATACACGAACATAATGCAGTGTGCCCTTCGTATGAAATCGCAGCACCTATATAGATAGTTGATCAAAAGAAACAAGAAAGAACTAACCACGAGCCGAAAGCCTACTTAACCACGCCAGCCTACTGCCTACTCACAGGTAACATCAGCTATATGGTATATTCTATGCGCAAAGCAATCAATCATCGTATATATGATTGATAACGTTGACACTGGGGCATACCCATGACACGGTACCATTTTTCTCTAATGTCACAGACGCTTTGAGCAAGGGAAAGAAACTAAAAAATCCACGGGAATAAAAAAAAAAAGCACTAAAGAGGTTGACTAGTAGTAACAAGAGGTCCGTTGGGAGGAATCCATCAGGGCGTATCACGCTTTTTTACTGGGGAAGTGGATTGAAGTGATTGTAGTGAAGAATCGATTGGAAATGAAGCGCTTCGTCCTTGGGCATTGTGGAAAGGATCGAATATGACCTAAATTGTTCCTTCCGGATTGCTTCAGTATGATGGATTGAAAGGGTGCCACACTTTGAAAAGGGCAAAGCGCTTTCTAAAACTAAAGTGACATCCATCAAGTACGAGTTGTACTTGTGTGTGGAGGTAACTGATAACACTCTGCGACAAGAGTGAGAGGGACCCTCATTATCATGCTCCACACTGGCTAAACTGAAATCCTTGAGCTCCTATACCATGTTGTGTCCTATGTGACAACATGTGCCAAATCGAACCCTACAACTAGGTTCGTAACAGCATAAGGTATAGTGGACACTACGGCCCAAAATACTTTGTTCCGACATGCCCTTGGCATGGCTCTGAAACATTCAAGCGTATTTATATGTCTTGAAAAAACCAAGCAAAACATACTAAAAAATGGAATAACACTAAATCAATAGATGCGTACCTGGAGTTTGAACGTAGTGTTCACTTACCCATATTTAAATGCAAAGGAGCACGTCCCCTACCGGGAAAAACAGATAGCATTGCACTGGGAAGCATTACACTGGGAAGCCTGGGTGTTGCCTTTGCAATCCAAGCTCTTGGTAGTCAAAACCCTTGATAAGACTCTTTGTAGAAACTGCTCAACTAGCAAATAACGGTAGCGGAATTCTTTCCTTGAAAGTTTAAATGGGAGAGATCAAACTGTGATCCTCAATGCCTATGGGGTGATTAAGCAGTCACCCTCCGGGTTGTACCCCAAACAATATGTCCATAGACAATCCGTAGTGCTATAGAGAGCGCAAGAAATCCACACAAGTGAATTTCCTAGCTCTTGTGGACAGCCATGCTGTCTCAACTGATTGCTGCATCTATACTTCCTTGTAGAGATCAGCTGCTGTGAGTTGAAGATTTATCAAAAACTCAACTTGAGTGTCGCACTGAAAACATGTAGTGCAAAAATGACACTGTAAACATCCTGAATGACAAAACCCTTGCTTGTCCATTAACGTCGATGTATACTTCCCTGGGTAGATCTGTTCACTCTTGAAAACAATCACCCAAAGAATGCCAATAGTTGGGTCTTATCCTTGGCCTGACAATGGCTCTTAGCCTGTGTGGCTCATAGCCCTTGTGCAAATTAGTGTTCAATGGACGAACCGATGAAGACTAATTTGAGTAGCATCGTAGCCATGTGCTAGCTGAGAGTTAGAGCACCTTGGCTTAGGCTAACTCACGAGCAAAACACGTATCAAAAGCTTCGTAGAAGATTTTCATTAGCTATGCCGTGCATACATAATCTTAAGCCCTTGACAAAAGTGATGGCCTCAAACGTGAGAGCCCAAACCATAAGTGCCTTGCACAATCTAAACTGGTAGGAATTCTGTGAGGTGATATTCCCTATTTTGCCAGTTTTTTCAAACTTGTGTGCCACGGCCCTTGATGACAAGTCATTGGGCAGTTCCTTGGCACAAGGGAGAAGCCTTGCTTCATGTAAGATCGTCAAAGCACTTTGCTTTGCACAAAGCAGTAGTTTTCCAATCAAAGGTGTAAACATGGAAAAATAAAAAGAACATAAAATTGGCTAACCTGGTCGTTGCTGTAACCAGTTGGCCCGAGATTCCGTGGAAGAAACAAAAACTCACGTAAAAATGGCTCATAGCCATATCTGCTACACGGGTGGGAGCTGTCGTATGTACATATATGTCCCTTGTATCATATACGCCCTTCTGTGATGTAATAAAATAACCTGCAAGCATATTGCCAAATCCTTCCCAAGTTTGTATGCTCATAGCCTATGTCGAACGTGGGGAATCTCAATGCAAGATGCGTAAATTGAAGCTCTGCTTCACATAAATTGAAGCCTTGCTGATAGCCAATTGATGTTGCTGGTGAGATACAGATAGCATGACGGAAAGAATCGACCTTGTCGAGCAATTACAACTGAAATTAGCCATGCCTATCTCCTTGAGATACTGAAAAATTGGCCCTTGGCCTTGCCTTTGAAGCAAAATGTAACCTTTGACGAGCGTGATCTATCAAGGTACTTAGGAGAAGCCATGCTTTAGATAACTATGTCCGGTACATTGCCAATAAATGCTATTGACGACAGATGTCATAGCGAACAGAGTCAACAATGTCGACCATGCACAGAGAATGGACCTTGTCCAATTGTACCTTTTATTGAAAAGTAGAAAAATACTTATATGCATACCTGTGTAACTTGATTACGGAAAGCAAAGAGACTCCTATCTGTTTTGCAGGTTGTGATAAATGGTCGGCCATGCCGAGCACTTTGTCCTGATGTGCCAATGAAAGATAGGCGAGAAAGAAATTTGCATGACAAACTATAGGCCGTGCCTACACTTTCCGTACTGTAACTAGAAGTCGTCCTATGCACCCCCATGAAATGGTCATACCATACAATTGTAAAAATTTCCCCAATGAATATGCTCCTAGCATACTCCAAATGCTAGCAGGACAAAAATGAAAGCCTTGCTTCGGACATTGCCCTTGTAAGTATATACATGCCATGCATGATAAAAAGTCGCAAGGGTTAACTCTGGAGTGGTGTACTCAACACCACAGTGGTGTATGCACTTAATGAGCCTTGCTCAATGATCAGAACAACAGGTTGAAGACCAAGTGAGCCGTGTTTGAGCATACATTTAATAGCTGCACACTGAGAATGAATCAAACAAGAAAAGTGCAACAAATCATCATACCTTGCCTTTGAAGGTCAGCGACAAATATTATTTATGTCGTCATCATCGTAGCTTCTTGAACGCAGGAGCTACATCACCATTGATGCTTCGGCAACTCGAAAAAACCATAGAAATTCCTAGAAAACACGACCTTGCCGTGCATGATATTGACTTGCATGTCCTTACATGCCACAATGATGGCGATTGTGCTTACCCTTGTAAGTCGGATTGGCCACATGGCTAGTGCTTTACTCAAGCTGCTATTAGTCTGCCTTCTGAAATTCTGCAACCCGAATGACCTTCCTTGTCCAATTGAGTATTGTAGATATCGTGTTGCTCGCCTTGCATGCTTTGACAAGTCGATGTCTTGTCAAAATTGTGGTTGGTGTGTCAAATCCATGGTAATGATGTCCGAAGAACCAGAAAATTTGTTGAAGGGAGGATAGTGCAATATGAAGCCCCTCCTCCTAACAGCTCAAAAATAGTTAAGCTTGGCTTTGCTGTGGGTGAACGGCCTCTTCAACACTTAAGTCCTTGGCAAGGGCCAAGTGTGAAGGTCAACCAAATTAAGCCAATGATGGCAGCGGCCGCCTGCGCAGGAAAAAAAAACAGAGAAGACAGCGCGCCATGCCGACTTTGTCTACTGACGATGCTGCAACGGGATGTGTTCCCCATGAGGAGGCGCTCCTGTTGAACCCAGCCATGCAGGCTTTCTGCAGATCGACACCCTGCCCTGTTGTGTGCAAGGGACCGTTATCGTGATGGTTGGAGCCCCTATTCGGTGCAGCCCTTAGTGACCTTGCCCACGCCATGGTAGCCTAGCTCCAAGCAGAGAGAGAGAGAGAGAGAGAGAAGAGAGAGAAGAGATAGACACCATGCATCCCTCCTCCATAGCTCCTTGCTTCGCCCTTCTCTCCACCTTGCTCTGATACCAGTGTAAGAACCCTAGGAGCTAGCGACCTCGATCCTCCACCCAACCGCCCATACTTATAGGCTCTTAGCCCTAGGATCCCCTGTCCACACTGCTAGCTGGCCCGTGGCCGGGGTCCGTGACCCCCCTTTAGGGTAGGGCCCTGCCCGTAGGACCCGTGTCTTGACACCCGTGGACGTAGCCCACATTGGGTGAACCACGTATATCGTGTGTACTCTCTCTCTCTCTCTCTACTCTATAATCTTGTGTATGTAAATCTGTCTCTCTCTATTAAGTAATCTACCCAATTATCTATTTAGCTATGTCTTATTTACTAACAGATAGAAGATAGTGTGCATGCACAATTGGTAGGGATTCTCACTTATAGGGTACATGAGAAGGAGATTAAGGTGCCTAAAGTAAAGACCCTACCATTTCCACCACCAAAAAATATTCCTAATGCTTTTACCTTGTTCTTTAGTGGAGCTTTTTGATGAGGCACATGAAATGCAGGGGAAGGGCTAGTGTTGCTCAACCCAAGTGGAGAGGTGGTCATAAAAGAGAAGGTCAATCTACCAGGTTCAACTAGAAACAATGAAGCAACACCACTTCATGGTTTAAAGATGTGCATTAGCCAAGGTATACAATGTCTCATGGTAAATGGGGATGCACTTCTCATTGTGAAGCAGATTTTAGGCATTTGGGCATGCAAGAATGAAAGTCTAAGGACAAAATTTTATGCCATTTGTAGGTTGTTTTAATCAGTTTGAAGAAATGCAACTAGATCATAGCCCACAAAATAAAAAATGACCCTCAATTTTTTGCATAGTTTTTGGAGCTACCATCGGTGAGATATGAATTTTATCGCGGACATCAGTCTGCCCACGTTTTCTTACAAGTCACCCTAGTCTTGTGTCACCTCCCTTCACACTTCTACACACACACACACACACACACACACACACACACACACACACACACACACACACACACACACACACACATTCCTCTCAATCCCTCACTCAAACCTGCACCTTGCATGGTTTCTCTCACTCTCCTCACTAGTACCCTCCCCACTCACACCCATAACTCTTTTTTGAAGCTCTACCTACATTCACCATCTCTATATCTCTCTCTATTACTTCTATATTACAATTTTATTCTACCCTTTCAAGAATGCATAAAAAATCAGCAATCTAACCATACTTAATCTCTACAAAAGGGAGGTTTTTATCAACAAAACCCTCATTTTCTTTGTGATGATTCCATTATGGTGGCGGCATGAAAAGAAGAAGAAGAAGAACGGCGGTCACTTTTGACAATCTGCCCATGGGTGAGAGTCCAAGATTCCTCATCTCAAGGGTACACCCATCTCATTAACCCCTCTTTCCTCAGCCCTTTAAGTCATTCTACCCATTTTAATTATATTACTAACTTTTTCTAGTGATTGTTAACACTAAGTGCTAACCATTTCTTGTAAATTGCACCCACTCTACTCTACCTTGGAGTAGGCAACTCTCTCTCTCTCTCTCTCTCTCTCTCTCTCTCTCTCTCTCTCTCTCTCTCTCTCTCACAGTCACTTTTAATATATAAATCTCATTTACTTTCCTTTTTCACCCAAAATAATACAAAAGAGGGACCATATCATATGATTCCAAAATTTTTTTAATATCTATAATTCTTTCATATTTTTTCATTATGTACTCATTATTCTAACACTATGTGCTCATTGAGCTAAAACCCATGAATAGTCCATACACTAGTCCCACCATGTATATATTTCTTTATTCACTAATAATCCTCCTGCATGCATGTGTAAAGATAACTTGGATGCTTTGTATCATGATATGACAAAGGAGGGCTCACTCTTGGATGCATTGTGCAAACAATAAAATTTTGGGTTTGTGGTTGCTTGTGTTGATTGATCATGTTCTTTAGCACTAACAATTGAGTGTATTTTGAAGGGTTGTGAGAAGACATGAGCGTTCATTGATCCATGTGGGCAGTTGACATTGCTTTAACTTGCAAAATTTGGCTATTTAAGAGCCATTAACTTTCATTCCATCAAAAGTTGCAGTCATCTCTAGGTCATAGATTGCTCTTTAATTGTAAAATTTCATGTGAGCTAGTTGTTAGCCAAATTTTTTGAAGAGCTTTAGAAATCTAAAATTTGGCTTTCAAGAGCCACTTGAATTCCATTCAAAATTGCATTATTTCTAGCTCATGGTTTGTTTTAAATTGTACATTTTGTTTGAGCTACAAATTAATCAACTTTGGATCATGCATCAGAGGACTTTACATTGGCATACATGAAAGTTTTAACACTTTTCTTTGTGAATATGAAACTCATTAGAAATTTGGTTTTATGTGTGCCAACCATAGGTTATTGGCCTCGACCTTAGGTTAATGTAGGATCATTGCTTGTTAGTCCTAGACTCTTAGTGATTAACTTAATACTCCACTCATTTCTAGCATGAACTAGGGCCCTTAGTCCATTTGCCATAAGCACTTTATAATGGAAGCAATAAACAATGCAAAAAATGAACAAATGAATCAAAAAAGTGTCCCTTAGTCCATTTGCCATAAGCACTTTATAATGCAAAAAAATAATATGCTACTAGACACATGAACAGGAAATTTTTATGTTATGTTGTGTCTATGTGAGGCCTAGCGCCTTATTGGCACTTGGTGGGCAAGGGGAACCACCTTGGTTCGCTTGGTCAAGGCCCTAAACCGATGCCCTGGGCTGATAAGGGTTAGTTGTCACCTTGGTAGGATAGTAGGGTGTATGCATGATAAGGTGTACCCACTTTCAGCAGTTTCCCCCACCAAGATAGCCAAGAAACAGCTTCTTTTTTGCCATTCCTACTTACATTTGACTTGTTTGCACACTTACTTTAAAGATGCAAGATTTGGTAGCCACACAAAGCACATAGTTGCAAACAAAATGGAAAGCTCTGATCTTCATTTTTTCACATCTAAATGGTACTTTTATTGTGCAATGACTAATCTGGTTCAGCCTGTCAAACCTTGTCACAGCATTGTGACCTTGATGAAGAAATACTTATAACTTTTATGGGCTTTTTTCTTTACTTACCCTCTTGCACATGAAATGTTTACTTGGCAAGCAATTTAACTTGATTTATTGATAATTCTTTGGATCTTTGCATAATTAATATTCATTTTTCTTTGTTAGAATTTCTATTTATAAAAACCTAAATTTTCCACACCAGATATCTAATGATGTAGAACTTATATTTCAAGCTCCAACGGTAATTTGATAGATTATGAACCAAGGAATGCAAAAAAAATTAAACTTCAACTGTTCATTTTTTAAAGATCTACCTTAGAAAATAACAAAGACTGCTCAAAGAACCTTGATATAGTTTTTTTTAAAATCTAATAAATAATGTACATTGCCACTCATTTTGATTTTCATACATGTCATAACTCTTAGTGTAAGGTCCTCATAGAATTTTTTTTGAGTGAATTTCAGTAAGGGAAAGACAAGTTTTCATTGTTTTAATTTTTTCCACTTGCACCATTCACTTGAGGTGTGCCTCCTTAGGTTTGATAAATACCAAACTTAGATATTTTGACACTTGTCAACCAACCATGGCTTGGTTCTACTCTCCCAATCCTAGTTGGCTAGTCCACCTCATACAAGGAGGTTGCCACGTCACCAAAGGTCCATGTCATCACCCAATCTCACCTTCCACATCACCACAGTCAACACTTTGACCGTAACACTTGGCTTGCCATGTCGCTCTTATTGCCAACTCATCCACCACCGTCTACTGCCACCTTGCATGCCACTTCACCTTAAGTGCCATGTCATCCACCACCTCACATGCCACATGTAAGTATTGCTTGCATGTCTTGCCACATCACTCGCCACCTCATGGCACTTCACCTTAAGTGCCATGTCATCCACCACATCACATGCCACATCGCCACCTTGCCAACTCATCACGTCCTTTTTTGCCACCTAATCATTACATGTCACCATTGTGACATGTCATCATATGACATGACAAATGAGGGGATCCGCTGCCTCATCTTTCCACCTATGCATTCCATGTCATCAATTATCCACATTAGCTTGCCACATGGATGACCATGTCATTCATGCATGGCCACCTCAATAGCCATGTCATTTTTTATTTTTATTTTAAAATAATGTAAATGAATTAAAATTTAAGATATCTCAACCTAATTATTTACGTGGTAATTTAAGCAAAAAACTGTATATATATATTTTTTATTTTTAAAAGTGTAAATCAATAATAAAATTTTATTTATTTGAAATATCATTGGATCACAAAAAGAAAGTTTTCTTTAAATAGCTTTTGGTTTACTTATGCACACGAGTTTGGGACCTTTCGTGTCGATACAAGCTGCACGTAGCTTGCGGTGGAAAAAACGTCCATTGCGCTCCTTGATACCGCAGCCCGGGGCGGGAGCTTACCATAGTCGGTGCCTTGGCCCTAAACTCGGTCCGCCATCACTCATCGCCCATCGAGCCCCGTCGGCCACCCCGAGCGTGTTGAGAACTGCTAGACCTAAAAACGGCCCGAAAGTAGCCAAGCCCTTCAATGGAAGGTAGCCTTGGCACTTGCCCGAGGGGAGGGGTTTGCATCCCAACATCACAAGAGGGGTGTGGGGAACTCGTCGCCTCACCTCACCCGTCCTTTGCACCGCGGTCTGCCTCGTTCCCATCTCAAATGAGCACCACTATCTTAAAGTTGTACACAATCCGGTGCAGACCGACAAACCCCCCAAGAACCATGATCCACGGGCCGGCAAATGGGGGAAACCCCCTTGTTGGGGGTAGGCCGTAAGAGAAGGTTTCCACGAGACGGATTGTGATGCCCATGAAATTTTACAGGGGCAAGGATTTAGGTACTTTTCCTGCCCCTACAAAGTTTCATGGCCATCCGCTCTCATCTCGTCGGTCTAGGGTGGCACAATCGCCTTTTTTTTTTTTGGCTTCGCTAACGGCCCAATGGTAAAAAACTGGTGTTTGTGCCATAGTAGACCGTCGAGACGGATTGCGTTGCCCATGAAACTTTGCAAGGGTGGGTATTTAAGTGCTTTCCCTACCCCTGCAAAGTTTCATGGCCATCCACTCCCGTCTCGTTGATCTAGGGTGGCACAATGGCCAATTTTTTGTTTTGGCTTTGCTAAGGGCCCAATGGTAAAAAACAATCGATTGTGCCACCGTAGACCGTCGAGACGGATTGCGATGCCCATGAAGCTTTGCATGGGCAGAGATATATGGGCTGTACCTGCCTCTGCAAAGTTTCAGGGCCATCCGCTCCCATATCATCGGTCTAAGATGGCACAATCGCCACTTTTTTTTGTTTTGGCTTGGCTAAGGGCCCAATGCTAAAGAACTGGCGATTGTGTCATCGTAGACCGTCGAGAAGAATTACAATGCCCATGCAACTTTGTAGGGGTGGGGATTAAGGTGCTTTACTTGCCCTTGCAATGTTTCATGGCCATCTGCTCCCGTCTCCTCGGTCTAGGGTGAAACAATAGCCAATTTTGTCATTTTGGCTTCGCTAAGGGCCCAATGGTCAAAAACTGGCAATTGTACCACTATAGCCCGTCGAGACGGATTGCGATGGCTATGAAACTTTGGAGGGTCAGGGATTTAGGTTCTTCTCCTGCCTTTGCAATACTTCATGACCATCCACTCTCGTCACGTCGGTCTAGGGTGGCATAATCATCTTTCTTTTTCTTTTGGCTTTGGTAAGGGCCCAATGGTCAAAAACTGGCAATTGTGCCACAATAGACTGTCGAGACGAATTGCATTGCCCATGAAACTTTGCATGGATGGGGATTTAAGTTCTTTTCCTACCTCTACAAAGTTTCATGGCCATCTGATCTCATCTCATCGGTCTAGGGTGGCACAATTGCCAATTTTTTTGTTTTGGCTTTGCTAAGGGCCCAATGGTAAAAAACTCATGATTGTGCCACTGTAGCCTGTCGAGACGGATTGTGATGTCCATGAAACTTTGCAGGGGTGGGGATTTAGGTGATCTATTTACATCAACAAAGTTTTATGACCATCCCCTCCCGTCTTGTCGGTGTAGGGTGGCACAATCACCAATTTTTTTGTTTTGGCTTCGCTAAGGGCCCAATGGTAAAAAACAAGCAGTTGTGCCACTGCAGACCGTCAAGAAGGATTGCGATGCCCATGAAACTTTGCAAGGGCAAGGATTTAGGTGCTTTATCTGCCCTTGCAACGTTTCATGACCATTTTCTCTTGTCTCGTCGGTTTAGGGTGGCACACTCACCAATTTTTTTTTGTTTTGGCTTCGCTAAGGGCCCAATGCTAAAAAACTGGCGATTGTGCCACCCTAGCCCGTCGAGACGGATTGCGTTGCCCATGAAACATTGCAAGGGTGGGGATTTAGGTGATTTCCTTGCCCTTGCAATGTTTCATAGCCATCCACTCCCGTCTCATCGGTCTAGGGTGGCACAATCGTCATCTTTTTTGTTTTGGCTTCGCTGAGGACCCAATGGTCAAAAACTGGAGGTTGTGCCATTGTAGACTGTTGAGACGGATTGTGATGGCCATGAAACTTTGCAGAGGTAGGGATTTAGGTGATTTCCCTGCCCTTGCAATGTTTCATGGCCATCCTCTCTCGTCTCGTCGATCTAGGGTGTCACAATCACCAATTTTTTCGTTTTGGCTTTGCTAAGGGCCCGATGGTAAAAAACTAGTGATTGTGCCACCGTAGCCCGTCGAGACGGATTGCGTTGCCCATGAAACTTTATAGGGGCAGGAATATAGGTGCTTTCCTTGCTTTTGCAAAGTTTTATGGCCATCCCCTCCCATCTCATCGGTATAGGGTGGCACAATCGCCAATTTTTTTTGTTTTTGTTTCGCTAAGGACCCAATGGTAAAAAACTGGCAGTTGTGCCACTGTAGACCGTCGAGACGGATTGCGATGCCCATGAAACTTTGCAGGGGTAGGTATTTAGGTGCTTTCCTTGCCCTTGCAATGTTTCATGGACATCCAGTCCCGTCTCGTTGGTATAGGGTGGCACAATCGCCAATTTTTTGTTTTGGCTTCGCTATGGGTCCAATGGTAAAAAACTAGCGATTGTGCCATCGTAGACCGTCGAGATAGATTGCGATGCCCATGAGACTTGGGTTGGGGATTTAGGTGCTTTCCCTGCCCCTGCAAAGTTTCATGGCCATCCGTCTATTCACGTCTCATCGGTCTAGGGTGGCACAATGGCCAATTTTTTCGTTTTGGCTTTGCTAAGGGCCCAATGGTAAAAAACTGGCGATTGTGGCACCATAGAGCATCGAGACGGATTTCGATGCCCATGAAAATTTGCAGGGGTGGGGATTTAGGTGCTTTTCCTACCCCTGCAATGTTTCATGGCCATCCTCTTCCATCTCGTCGGTCTAGGATGGCACAATCACCAATTTTTTTGTTTTGGCTTTGCTAAGGGCCCAATCGTAAAAAATTGGCAATTGTGTCGCCGTAGACCGTCGAGACAAATTGTGATGCCCATGTAATTTTTAGGGGTGGGGAGTCATGTGCTTTCCCTATCCTTGCAGTGTTTATGGCCATCCGCTCCTGTCTTCTCGGTCTAGGGTGGCACAATTACCAATTTTTTTTTTTTGTTTTGGCTTTGCTAAGGGTCCAATGGTAAAAAACTGGCGAGATTGTGCCACCGTAGATCATCAAGACGGATTGCAATGCCAATGATACTTTGCAAAGGTGGGTATTTAGGTGCTTTTCCTACCCTTGCAAAGTTTCATGGCCATCCGCTCTCGTGTCGTCGGTCTAGGGTGGCACAATCGCCAATTTTTTGGTTTCGGCTTTGCTAAGGGCCCAATTGTAAAAAATTGGCGATTGTGCCACCGTAGCCCGTCGAGACAGATTGCGTTGCCCATGAAACTTTACAAGGGTAGGCATTTAGGTGATTTACCCACCCCTGCAAAGATTCATGGCCATCTGCTCCCGTCTTGTCGGTCAAGGGTGGCACAATCGCCCATTTTCTTGTTTTGGCTTCGCTAAGGGCCGAATGGTCAAAAACTGGTGATTGTGCCACAATAGACCATTGAGACGGATTGCGTTGCCCATGAAACTTTGTAGGGCCGGGACTTTAAATGATTTCCTTGCTCTTGCAAAGATTCATGGCCATCCACTCCCACCTCGTTGGTCTAGGGTGGCACGTTCGTCACTTTTTTTGTTTTGGCTTTGCTAAGGGATCAATGGTCAAAAACTGGCGATTGTGCCACCATAGACCATTGAGATGGATTGTGATGCCCATGAAACTTTGCAGGGGTAGGGATTTAGGTGCTATCCCTGCCCCTGCAATGTTTCATGGTCATCCTCTTCCATCTCATTGGTCTAGGGTGGCACAATCGCCAATTTTTTTGTTTTCGCTATGCTAAGGGCCTAATGGTAAACAACTGGCGATTGTGCCACAGTAGACTATCGAGACGGATTGCGTTGCCCATGAAACTTTGTAGGGGTGGGGATTTAAGTGCACTTAATTTACCCACCACTCTACCAATTATATATTTGTAGGTGAAAACTACAAAAATATACGTGAAAAGGGCCTCCTGGATGTGCAAACCGCTGAACAAGATGGTTGAGTGTGTCGCCCATGGAACGAACTTCTTGTCCAAGCTGTGTGCTGAGGCCCTGGACTACGCTCCAAGGAACAAATTTTTCCACCCTTGCAAATTTTCCTAGCCATTCAATATGGTATGGGCAACCAAGGCCCATACTATGTGTGTAGAAGGCGAAGATGGCTCCAGTAGGCGGGAACTATATCCTGGAGGTCGGACAGTGGATTGGTCACATAGCAGTAATTACCACGGTAGTTAGTACAATAACTTCTAGAGGCTATAGATAGGACCCATTACATTGTAATCGGGCTGCTTGTCTTTTGGCTTCTTACTTCTTAGTTCTCTTGGTTTTAGCCTCCTAAGCAGTTCCTGAGCTACAATCTCTTTGCCTGTAACTCCACTTTGTAATCATTACTATTGTAGTCAATTGAGCTTCAGTCTGTTATACCTTGTACTAGTTATTCATAAAATATGAATCTAAATCTAGAATTGTAAACTCTTTTCCAGTCATCCAGTCTGTTTCTCATTCTAGCATACTATTTCAATTAAGTTAACTATCTCAATCCAGTTTCCAGCTTCTATTCCAATTTTACTGACTGAACTGACGACTTACCAGTAGCTGTAAATTCTAACACTGAAATCAGCTATCTAAAGAGATCAGCTCCAATTCCATTTTGGCAATCATAGTGGTTAGAGCTGTTTGATTGTTGACCAGAAAACTCTTCTCCCAGATAGAATTTTCAGCTAAGTGATGGCACCCAAACCAGTCGTGGTCGTAAACCATCCTACCGCATTGACCCTATCCCTGAGGAATCAGAAAGAGATTTTGATCCTAATAATGAACCGGTGAGTGATATCGAGGCTCAGGAGGAGCACAGTCATGCTGATGAGCTAAGTTGCATTGTATGTTATACGGTGTATGTATAATACGCCTTAAACGGGCGTATTATACGACACCCATTTTTATTCGGCCGTATTATACGGTGCCACATCAACAAAAACACCGTATCGTATAATTTCTCAGCAATTCGATCAAAATATTAGTTCGATCGAAATAGTACTTCGATCGAAATATTAATTAGATCGAAATAAATTTGTTTATATACGCTAAAATTGACTGTTTTGCTCATTCCATTGATCTCTCTTCCCTCATCTCACCTATAGGTGAGCCTTACAACACGAAGAAAAATATAAAAATGCTAGTTTAAATATGCATATTTTTTCTAGTGAAAATTTAGAGCTTGGATATATTTATTTTTATAGGCTTTGGAGTTTTGAGCTACCTGCTCTATGTGAAGTATATCTTTCATTGAGAGGTCAGTTAAGTAAGATAGCTAATAATTACTTGCCTTGTATAGAGGAAACACACACTTGGAGGTAATTCAAGGTAGTTAAAGTTAGCGGTTATTTTCTTTGTGTTGAACTATGTTCACACTTAGACGTAACTTTAGTTAAATAGTTAAAATTAAGAGTTACTTGTTGTGTGTTGAACTATGTTCACACCTGGAAGTAACATGTTAGATTTATCTAATGATTGACTGTCATGTGTAAAGTAATACTCACACTACAGACAATTTAGGTAGATTAAATAATAATCTCTCTCTTTGTGTAGAGGTATTCTCACACCTAGAAGAGATTTACAGAGTAGTGAATTTTGATTGCTTGCCACGTGTAGAGTTACACTCACACTTGGAGGCAATTTAGATAGGTCTTTTAAAGATATCTTGCTTTGTGTAGAGTTTACTCACACTTGGAAGTTATTGAGATAGATTAAGCGATTTATTTATCATGATTCATGTGTAAAGTGAAAGCTCACACTTGAGAAAAAATTATTTTTGGTATTTATAATTTAAAGAAGTTGAAAACGTTGATGAATAGAGTAATGTAAATGGTATTAGAGTTTGATTTTAGATGTGCCTTCAGTAACTAGTTCTATTTGAGTTTGCAGATCTGAAGAAGATGGTGAAAGGATACGAGTGGAACTACGTAGATGAATTGGTCAGTGGGGGAAGAATACATCAAAGCTGAGGTGTAAGACCTGCAGCCATAATTTTAGTGGAAATGCTCACATGATAAAAGAACATGTTTTCAAAATCCCTGGAAACGTGTTAGCTTGCAACTACTCCCCAAGAGGTATTGCTGAAAAATTTCCCAAGTGGGCGCTCAAGGCAAAGAGAATTCTTGAGGGCAAAAAAAAGGGAGGTCCCAAAATGATGGCTCCATCTATGGCTAGGGACATCAAGATGACGCTCGAGAATGATCAAAACCCTCACTCGACCCCTACTATAGGTCAAGGAATAGGTCAAGGGGGGTGCCATTCATCCTTTGATGGGAATTGTAGCTCTAATCCTACCGGAAGCTCTACTGCTAACATAAGCCGAAGTGAAGCATGGACTGGAGGAGAATTTGGACCAAGTGATCCTACTTTGTAACACGCGTTTGGGAAACAATGGCTACTTGAACTCCATCTTAAGTGGACTCAAGCATTTGTTGCATGTGGAATTCCTTTTAATGTCATTCGAAATCCTATCTTCAAAGATGCTTTGATGAGCACAATGAAGAAGGGTTTTGTGGTTCCTGATTATAATAAGATGCATACAGAATATTTAGATAAAGTAAAAACAACATCAAAGAATATTTTACAGCGGATAATTCTTGATTTTGTGCCGGCGTATGGATGCACAATTGCTCTAGATGGTTGGAAAAATTGCCAGAATAAACCATTGATTAATGTGATGTTGATTTGTCCAAGAGGTGCCATCTTTCTTGAAGCGATCGATACATCCGTGAAAGAAAAAACTAGTGGATATCTTGCTGGTGTTTATGAGCGTTCAATTAGAAGAGCAGGGGGACCTAAATATGTGACAACAGCCATTGTCACAGATAATGCATCTAACTACAAAGCAGTTGGAAAAGCAATTGAAGCAAAGTATCTAGAGATTACATGGGTTCATGTGCTGCTCACACTTTGAATTTTCTCTTAAAGGACTTTGGAAAAGTTCCTTCTATTAAGAAAACTCTTTTGGATGCAAACCACTTGGTGAAGTTTATAAGAGAGCATTCATTTTCTTACGCTTTGTTTAGAAAAAAGTCGCCAACAAAAAATTTACAGATTTTTTGTGTGACCCGCTTTGCGACAGCATATTGCATTGCATATTGGCAAAATGTTGTCTGTGAACTGCTGTACAGTTCCAGATGTGTGTTGGAACTCTCTGATTGCAGGCTTGCTTCCATCATGATGACATGCCTGAATCCACTGCTCAAGATGACCTCCATTCCAAAGCTTGAAGATCAACATAGGTCTTTTGCTATACCGAACAAGAGCATGCGACAATATCATGCCACAATGCTGAACAGTTGTAGCAGTTGCCTCCTCTAGCATCTGCAATGTCGGCTTGCTTCCTATTTGGTCTTTGTATATCTTCGCCGCATAGATGGGATCTCTAAAGAGAGGATGAGCCACTGATACATGTTTCACATTTTCAAAACGTCCTTCACCTAATTGGGGTGCTTGCAAGTGAAAGATGGAATGCTCCCCAAGTATGTGTAGGACAGGAGGACACATCGTATCATCCAGGTTTACAATGGACGACTGAGCACCTGATGAAGGAGGTACATCCTCTTCTATCCTAGGACGTTTTGAAGAGCCTTCGATCTTATCTTTTCTCTTCAATTCTAAATGTAGCTGTGAATACAAGCTGTATTCGCTCTTTGATTCCAGGTTTGGTTTTGATTTCTGGATGAACCATACTTTCAAAACTTCTAGTGATCTGGCCTAATAATTGCTTTACTGTGTTATGCATCACTCCATTAGTGCGTAGAGTTGGGTCAAACGAAACTGGGAATGCATTGCACAGCTTCAGCCACCAACAATGTTCCAGAAGTTCAATCACAAAATTATTGAACTTTGCCTGCAGTGGATCAAATGCTCGTCGCAAATGATCGTCTGAAGCTCCATGGAGAGACAAAATAAGAGCATCACTAATAATTTTGCGATGCTGGCGCGTTAACTTTGTCTCTCCCATGACTGAAGCCTAAAAATACATGAAGGAAATATAAGTAAGGTAAATCCAGAATAGATAAAAATTTGACATATATGATTGTTAATAAATATAAACAAAAACATTTCATGGCCAATAATAACCTCCAGTAGTGAAAGATCTAAACATTTCATGCATCATAATAACAACAATAATGAAAGACGCGATGGTTAAAGCATTCAGGATTGAAGAATGTATAATATATATCTTCTCCTTGCAGTGCGACACATGGTCAACAACAACCAGAGACGAAGAATTCATTAAATCCAATCTCCTTGCAGTGCAACGCGATGGTCAACAACAACCAAGAATGATGGATTTAAAAACTCAAAACCTCTCCCTGCAGTGCGACACGGTGGTCAGCAACAACCAGAGACGAGGAAGTTATTGAATCCAATCTCCTTGTAGTGCGACACAATGGTCAATAAAAACCAAGAATGATGGATTTAAAAATCCTAAACCTCTCCCTGCAGTGCGACACGATGGTCAGTAGCAACCAGAGATGAGGAATCTATTGAATCCAATCTCCTTGGATTGCGACACGATGGTCTGCAGCAACCAAGGACTATGGATTTGGCAACCATAAACCTCTCCTTGCAGTGTGACACGGTGGTAATCAACAACTAGAGACGAGGAAGTTATTGAATCCAATCTCCTTGTAGTGCGACGTGATGGTCAACAACAACCAAGAACGATTGATTAAAAAATCCTAAACCTCTCCCTGTAGTGCGACATGATGGTCAACAACAACCAGAGACGAGGAATCTATTGAATCCAATCTCCTTAGAGTGCGACACGATGGTCAGCAAAAACCAAGGACGATAGATTTGACAACCCTAAACCTCTCCGTACAATGCGACACGGTGGTCAGTAACGACCAAAGACGAGGAATATATATTTTTTAAATCCAATCGTCCAATAGTGGGACGCAATGGTCAGCAATAACTAGGAAGAAAAGATACATGATAGCTAACTCCTCCCTATAGTGCGACTCGTTGGCCAGCAAAAACCAGGGATGGAAAGTCTAATTGTACAACCTAAGATACTCCTTGAAGTGCGACACGGAGGTTAGCAACAGTCAAGGACGAAGTGTCTAAAGTCTAACCCCCCTTGCAGTGTGTCACGAGGATCAACACAGCCAAGGACGGGTGTCTAAACTTGCAAACTAACACTGAGGTGTGAGCAAATCTCCACAGAAACAACGCTAGTAAAAAACAAAATACAAACTAACACTGAGGTGCGAGCAAATCTCCACAACAACGGTCTTAACAAATTAACTGCACAAAAAAACATAAAAAACACTAAAAGAAAATTTACCTGCTTTGTGGATCGCTCTGGATGTGTTGTGCTCACTGTCTACTGCTCTCTCTAAAGCCAGCAACTCTGTCTCTATCTCTCTAGCGTGGTGCCTCTTTTTTTATAAGTATAAATATATTTCGATCAAAGTATATTTTGATCAAAATATACTTCGATCGAACTCCTTTTTATTCGGATATGTGCATATAATACGGATATACATCGTATAAATCCGTAATATAAGTACAATTTATAATATACGGGTGTATAAATGCAACGTAGCTGATGAGGCCAAGGATTCTCAGCACTCGAGTCAGTCCAGAAGAAGAAGGGCCGAGAGGGAAGAATGGAAGGCCAAGAGTTCTCGGACCACACAGAGGGATGAAGGAGCCAAAGGCAGTAAAGGTAGTTGCCATATTTCAAGTAGAAAAGCCAAAAATGAAACAAAAACTGAGACTGATGCAGAAATTGATTGGGATGCCGATACAGACCATTACAAGAAATCTTCAAGAAAGAGTCAGGTTCCTAAGGTTGGAAGAGACAGAAATGATGCTAATCGACATGATTACACCTCTTCATCGAAAATTTCTTTTCCATTGTTCAAAGGTGGAAAGAAAGACAATCCAGATGTTCATATCCAAGTCTTTGAACAGTATGCTGAGTTGAAAAATATTGATGAAGATGACTGGGGGAAATATTTTCCTCAGACACTAAAGGATGCGGCAAGGAAATGGTACTACCATTACCCAGCTTGCCAACTCAGATCATACAATAAACTGCTCAAAGATTTCCGATTGGAATATTCAGACAACAGAGGAGATGAGAATATCCTCTGTGAATTGGATAAGATAGAGCAAGGAAAATTATCAGTCAGAAGTTTTGTTGAGAAAATCAAGGAGCTCACTAGGGCAGCTGCTGTAGGAACCACCATCAGAAAAGAGGTTGCAAGCATGGTTTTTAAATGGTTTTCGCAGTAAAAAGCTTAGGGAACAGGAGGTGCCCGCCAGCAAAGAAATTCAACGATTTGGTGCAACGAGCCCTAAAGTTAGAACAACATGCAAAGAAGGAAAGGAGTCACAAGAAAAGGAGGTCTAGTAGTAGTAGTACTTCTACTAAGAATTTTGATTCCAGTAAAACCTCCAATAGCTCGAAAAGTAGCTCAAATGAAAAGAGCAAAGACAAGGCCAAGAATGGGTCTTGGTCCAGAAAGATTGATGAGATGGCTCGGCAGATTGCTGAAATTAGACAGACCAGACAACCAATACGAAGAATGGAAACCTGGTGTTCAAAGTGTAAATCCAAAGATCATGTTTCCAATGAATGTCCACAGTGTACTTACTGCAAAACCTATGGCCATTTATGGAACAATTGTGGCATTTGTATTCATCATTTCAAGAAGGGAAAAGATCTGTCTGTGGTGGCATTTACCAATACTGAACCAGTTAGAGTGGAGACTACTAGTGTACCCCAAGAAGAGGAATCAGGTACTAGTGGTACTGGTACTAGGCGTGGCAGTAACCAGGGGGGTACTAACCGGGGCCGGGGTCGTGGAAATTTCCAGAACCAAAGTTTGAACTGTTATACTTACAGTAAGTATGGAAATTTCATGGCTCAGTGTCCAGAAACACCTACTGCTGCAGCTATTGGGCGAAGGCTCCAAAGCGAGTTCCTGTAAGAGCAGTTACACGCAGCAAAGGGGTGGTCATTGAGGAAATTCCAGATAAGCCAGCGAAACAAGTCAGTCCTAAAAGTAGCAAATGGGCTCAGCAGAGAGAGGTGTGGAAGGCCAAGGGTAAAGAAAAGGTTGTTGATGAATGGCATGAGCAGAGAGAATTGTGTTGGAATTAGGGTTGCAGAGAAACACACACAGCTTGGAGAAGACGAAGGAAGCTCAAGGCACACAATAGAGAGTGTATTACTTAGTGTGCAATGGAAAAGAAGATAGACCTAGAGTGATGGGCATATATACAATGCACGAGGGAAAAAACCTCCTAAAGAGGGAAAAAATGCCCCGACGGTCCTAGTGTGTTCACACACATCACTACCACATGTATATGGTAACAAATCCCCCCTGGAGTGATGCGGTGAACGAGAGCTGGCACATGAGTAAAGGGAAGTGCCATGCTCTGAGGACTGGATCAGTCCACAAAGGGGAGTAAGCCCAAAGCTTTGCGGAAAGCTTCAAGCTTCTCACGAGACAATGCCTTTGTGAAAAGATCTGCAAGGTTGTCCTGTGTTGGCACATAAGCCAAGATGATCTCTCCTGCTGAGAGCCTCTCCCTGACATAGTGGTAATGCACCTCAATGTGCTTTGTGCGAGCATGAAAAACTGGGTTTCTCGCAACTACCAATGCGCTCTGACTGTCAGTGTAGATAGTGTTGGCAGTGTCCTGTCCAACACCCAAATCAGCCATAAGGCGTCTGAGCCATACACACTCAACCGTAGCTGTGAAGACTGCCCTGTACTCAGCCTCACAACTCGAAGTGGCCACAGTAGGTTTCTTCTTGCTCAACCATGATATACATGAGTTGCCAAGCATGAAACAAAAACCACTTGTGGACACTCGCGTGTCAAAACAAACAGCCCAATCTGAGTCCGAAAAAGCATGTAAGTCTGGCGGCAATGATCCCCCCTTGGGATAAAACAAGCCAAGATGTAAAGTGTCACTAAGGTAGCGGAAAATCCTCTTGACAGCCTGCCAATGCTTAGACCTTGGGCTATGCATAAATCTGCTGACCTGTGAGACTGCAAACTGAATATCCGGCCTCGTGTTGCATACATAAATGAGGCAGCCAACAGCAGTTTGGTAAAGAGTGACATCAGCAGGATCACCAGCATCATGTAGACTCAACTTCAAACCTGTTTCCATGGGAGTGGCAATAGGTTTGCAATCCTCAAGTCCAAACTTACATAGCAATGTCTCTATGTAACTTTTCTGACACAAGGCAATACCACCATCACACTGCATAAACTGTATACCCAAGTAATGATGCAACAGCCCCAAATCTTTCATCTTGAAAGTAGCATTCAAATCAGCCTTAAATTTAGCAATATGTCTCTCATTTGGTCCAGTGATCAGCAAATCATCGACATAAAGAACCACAATGAGAATTACATCACCCTCACGCTTTACATACAATGTACTTTCTGGTTGACTGTTACGAAAGCCTTGTTTGACCAAATGAGTGTCAGCTTTCTCATACCAAGCACGAGGAGATTGCTTCAACCCATACAAAGCCTTGTTACATTTGCACACTTTGTCCTCTTGTCCTTTTATGAAAAAACCGCGAGGCTGCATTACATAAACTTCCTCAAATATGTCACCATTCAAGAAAGCAGTAACAATGTCTGATTGATATACATCCCAACCAAAATGAGCTGCCAATGCACATAGAAAATGCACAATAGTCATACGACAAGTGGGAGCAAAAGTCTCTTCATAATCTATGCCTTTTCGTTGTGCATAACCCTTTGCAACAAGTCGAGCCTTATGGCGATCGATCTCACCATCCGGCTTGCGTTTTAACTTGTAAACCCACTTCGTACCAATGGCCTTTTTGCCAGGAGGCAAATCACATAAAGTCCATGTGTCATTTTCTATAAGTGCATCATATTCAGATTGCATGGCAGCCATCCAATTTTCTGAATTCTGTGCTTCATCAAAAGACAGAGGCTCCTCAACATCATGTAAACTAGACACAGCCAAAGCATAACAATCTGATGCATAAGATGCATGGCGAGAGCCTGAACGAGTACGACTAGTCAAAGGTGCATCCAATTTACTGTCACGCAAAGTGTGCACCAGCCATTTTGGCATACCTCTAGCCTGCTCATTTTCAACCCTTTCCTCATCAAGTACATCATGTACATCTGCATCAGTAATAGGCTGATCTATAACATTTTCAGAAACCCCCATAGGCTGTACATTTGCCTCATTGGAACTTACATTCGTATTTCCACCACTGAAAAGAGGCAACAAAGTGTCATAAATGTCCCGTGAGCTTACATTACTGACTCTAGTACATGACAGCAAGGGCTGAACAGAATCTTCCACAAACACTACATCCCGAGAAACCAGAATACGTTTTGTTTGCGGATGATATAACGTGTAACCTTTGCTTTCAACACTATAACCAACAAAAATACATTTGACAGCCTTATCATCCAATTTTCTGCGCTGCACTTGTGGCACCAAAGCATATGCCAAACAGCCAAAAACACGCATGTGCTCAATAGAAGGTTTTCTAGCATGCCATGCTTCATATAGAGTAATAGACTGCAAAGCTTTTGTATAACACCTGTTAAGTACATAAGTGGCACACATGATGGCCTCAAGACAAAAAGAATGCGGTAAAGCTTGACTTTTGACCATACATCGTGCCATTTCCGTCAGTGACCTATTTTTCATCTCAACAACACCATTTTGCTGAGGTGTATAAGGCACTGTACATTGGTGTTTTATACCACGACTAGCCAGAAATGAATTAAATTCATGAGACATATACTCCCCCTCTCGATCGGAACGGAGGGTGCCCATAGTACATTTCGAGACATTTTTAGCCATAGCCAGAAATTGTTTGAAGCACATAAAAACTTCGGACTTCGCTTTAAGCGGAAATACCCATGCATGCCTGGAGTAATCATCAATGAAAGTCACGAAGTACAGGTAATTGCCCAAGGACGGAGTTTGCATGGGCCCACAAACATCACTATGCACAAGCTGCAACCTGCATGTGGCCCGAACTGAACCATCCTTTGGAAACTTAGAACGCTGCATCTTACCCAAAATACAGCCTTTACAAACATGTTTGATAGGTGCTTCAAGAGGCGGCAAAGAAGCAACCATATCAGATTTCTGCAAACGCAGCAAACTGGCAAAATTCAGATGACCAAAACATGCATGCCAAAGTTTTGCATCTGAAATAGCCCTTGAATCTGCAACAGCATTTGCAAAATTTTGTCCACACTTGTCATACAAAGTGAGCTTATACATCCCACGACGCAAAAGGCCAGATGCAACAATTTCATCACCAAAACTGAGATCATGAACTGTACATCTGTCATCCACAAATTTGACTACAAGTCCAAGTCTAGCAAGTGCGGATACAGACAAGAGATTCTTCTTGATCCCAGGTACAAAAAGTGCATCAACAAGTGTGAAGGAACTGCCATTAGCAGCGGTGAGCACAATCTTTCCAACTCCCTGAACTGGATAAGAGGCGTTGTTGGCACAAATGACTGAATTCCCATGAGGGACAGACTCGAGAGAGGTAAACAATTCACGATGTGAGGTAATGTGCTTTGTAGCACCACTGTCGAAATACCACACATGTGAATCTGCAGCAACTGACAAGCATGCAGCATGGACAGCAGGATTGTAAGTGCACTCTGCGCTAAAAGCCCATTCTGCATCAACATCAGCAACACAATCACCTTTCATAGAAGACTCAACAATGGCTGCATTTGTAGTGGAACCAGCATTTGCAGTGGAACCACCCTCTTTCTTCTTAGCCTCTTTGGCCTTCAACTTAGGACACGACTTGATCAAGTGATCATTAGCTTTACAATAATGGCAACACATCTTCTTTTTGCCTTATCACCAGAATTGCCAGACGAAGTACTGCCAGCAGAAGCATTAGGAACATAATTTTTGCCACTCGCAGCAGAACCATAAGAAGTGGCTGCATTACTGTTACCACCCTTTCTTTGAGAAGCAATAAAGGCCTGTTCAACTGCACGCTGCCTAGTCCTGTTTTTTCTAGAAAGTGACTCTTGCAACAGAAATGTGCATAATGCATCAAACTTGACAACTTCAGGATTTCCTTGGGTCATCAGTCTCCAAGTACTAGCAAATGTCTGGTAGGAATCTGGTAAGGCATCAAGAACCGTCTACACAAGGGAACTGTTTGAAATGACTTCACCTGCAGAAAAAAGCTGCTCATTGATATCCTTGACACTAGCTAGGAAAGTTTCCATATCATCTTCCTCATGCATAATATTCGACTCCAGCTCTTTACGCAACAAAGCAATTTTAGGCTCATTGCGGCTTGCATAAAGACCTGCTAGAATATCCCAAGCCTGTTTTGTAGATTTTGCTGAACGGATGTCAGGAACAATGGTGCGCTTCATAGACAACGCAATCAATGCATGATCTTGCGCATCCTTAACATCCCAACGAGCTTGTTCTGTCGTAGGCAAAACAACTCTAGCAGCTGCAATCCTTGCAGCAAGACCTGCAACATCCTCAACATCGCCTACATCCTCAGAACCAGGACGTACATTAATGCCCTGCACAATGTTCCAGACACCCTTTGACACAAGAACATGTTGCATCATATAAGCCCACATAGGGTAGTTGTCCCCATCCAACCTGTCCTCAGCAGCAAACATCTTGAACACATCTGTGTTGTTGTTGTCAGCCATGGTAAATGCTGCACCTGATGTGAAAATTGCCCGAAAATAGGAGAAACGGAGCGGGAACAACCTGTGCTATATAGCACAAACCGTAGAAGACTTTAAGGCACCTACTATGCAGAAATTGGCATTGACAGAAATTCTGCACAAAATGACGAAATAGCCTGTGCAGTACTGCCTGTAGTGGAAACGGTGGCCGAAATGAGCCCAAATCAAAATTCTGAGCAGACCGAGCTCTCTGAGCTCGCCCAAAATTTTTGTCGACCTGCAAACTCTCGCCAAAGCTCACTGAAATCGGAGAAGGTGAGCAGGCGTGTGCTGGAGCAGCTGGCGACTAAGCCCGGGAGGACGTGACCTGCTCTGATACCAATTGTTGGAATTAGGGTTGCAGAGAAACACACACAGCTTGGAGAAGACGAAGGAAGCTCAAGGCACACAATAGAGAGTGTGTTACTTAGTGTGCAATGGAAAAGAAGATAGCCCTAGAGTGATGGGCGTATATACAATGCACGAGGGAAAAAACCTCCTAAAGAGGGAAAAAATGCCCCGGCTGTCCTAGTGTGTTCACACACATCACTACCACATGTATATGGTAACAAATTGGTGGCAAAAATCATAGAGGATTTAGCCAAGAAGCTGCTAGAGCAGCCATAAGTTTTGATGCTCCGGTCATTCAAAAGATACCGACCCAGTTTTTTGAGAAATCACAACCAGATCAGCCAGGATCTGGGACTCCTGAGACCATGTTGGCTGTAGTTTAGGGACTGATGGAAGAATTAGGGACTAATACAGGAGCTCAAGGCACCAGAACAAAGGAATGGTACTGTGCGGAAACTTTCGATTCTTCAAGTTTTGATAACAACTCTAATCATGAGAGGGAGGAAATTCATGTCAAGATTTGTGATAGAATTTAGAAAGTCATAGTTGAGCTAGATGACATTAGAAAAACTTTGCCTGAAGCAGCGAAGTTCATCAGATAGCGAAGGAAGGCTGAGGCAGAAGCCAGAGCAGTTGACTTGGCTACTGTCAGAGATGATGAAGTGCTAGTGATCCAGGTAGCTTAGAAGGTTAGAAAACAGTGGGAGCCACTATCTAGTGTAATACTGGATGGAGGAGCAGGAGTAAATATCCTGGGGGCACATCTTTAGCAAAGGATGGGTATTACAAACCTGAAACCAGCACCTTTCAAAGTTTGAATGTCAGATCATCGAGTGGTACAAGCAACTGGTATGATAGAGAGTATGCAGATAAGAGTGGGCAAAGAAAAGTTCAAAGCTAGCTTCCTAGGATTAGATGTGCAAGGAGCATATGGGATGCTACTGGGGCACCCATGGTTTTTACGAACGACACAGGCTATTCATGACTATGATAATCCGATTGTGATAATACAAGGTGCCAGTAGCTAAATTCAGATTCAGACAAACAACACTAGGAGCTGGCAAAAGGAGCTGCAACCAGAAGAGCTATGCCTGAAATATAAGGTGAACAAAATTGAGAGGATCCTGGCGTTAATGAATATTTTTCCATTAACCAAAATAGATCTCAATGTAGTGTTATTGGACAAGGATTAGGCTAAAAAGCAAAAGAAGCAATTTCCAAACCAGCTCACTGAATTGAACTCTGGAGAACGCTCAGTTCAGTTGACTAGAAGGACAGAAGAACCAATTGATTCCAGTGCACCAGTGGTTTCTGAACAAACATACTTTGAAGAAGTTACTGAAAATCAGAATAGCAGTTCAAAGCTCATGGGACAGTCTTGGAATTATGCTGAGAGTCAACCAAAAGAAAGGGTGGTGGGCCTAACTGGTAGCTTTCAGATGATCAAGAAATAGAGGAATGGAATCTAGGTTCCGAAGAAAATCCTAGAATGATCAAAGTTAACAAACATCTAAATCCTGAGATGAAAGAGAAGGCCCGACATATGTTCTAGCAGTACAAAGATGTGTTCACATGGGAGCATACTAATCTCAAACGAGTAGATCCAGAGGTATGTCAACATCAAATACCATTGAAACAAGATGCCAGACTAGTGCGGCTGCAACGATACTCAATGAATCCAAATTATGATAAGAAGGTCAAGGAAGAGATTGATAATCTTCTAAAGGCAGGGTCCATTACTGAAGTAGCCAGTAGTGATTGGTTATTTCCTATTGTGGTGGTGCCCAAGAAAAATGGAAAGCTTAGAGTATGTGTGGATTATAGGAAGCTAAACACTCAAACCAATAAGGATCCCTTTCCATTACCCTTCATGACATGTTGCTTGATGAAATTGCAGGTTATGAGATGTATAGCTTTAGGGATAGTTATAGTGGCTATAACCAATTACAGATTGCTCCTAAGGACCGAAGTAAAACAACTTTTATTACTAAGTGGGGAGCATTCATGTATCTGGTTATGCCATTTGGTCTTTGCAATGCACCAGCCACTTTTCAACAATGTATGATGGAAATGTTCGGTGAATTTCTTCACCAATTCCTTGCCATATTTATGGATGACTTCACTGTATATTCAATGGAGGAGAAGCATTGAAGCATTTACTTTTTTTGTAAATGGTTTTCCAGCACTGTTAGGAAAAGCGGATCTGTTTGAACCCATTCAAATCTGTTTTCTTGGTCTAGAAAGGACAACTACTGGGGCATGTAGTGTCCAAGAATGGTATAGAAATGGCCAATGACAAAATTCAGTGTGTCCAACAAGCCAAGATGCCTCACAATGCATCAGAGTTAAATTATTTCTTGGGATGTATTAATTTTTATAGAAGATTTGTGCACAAGTTTGCTTCCCAGGAATTACCTTTGTATGAACTCACAAAGAAGACCAACAAGTTCAGTTGGACTGTTGAATGTGAGAAAAGTTTTCAGAGTTAAAGAATGCTATTATCAGTAAGCCAATACTTTGACAACCAAATTGGGATGTCATTTTTCCATGTACATGTCGATGCTTCAAGACTGGTGATGGGAGCAATATTGGCTGAGCCAGAAGGAAGAATTGATTATCCAGTGTACTTTTCCAGTCGGAGGTTTAGTCAGGCTAAACAAGGGTATACAACTATTGAAAGAGAAGCCCTAGGAATGGTTTTTAGTGCTACTAAATTCCAACATTATTTACTGGGAAAGTTGTTTCATTTTCATGTGGATCATCAGGCATTATTATTTTTTATTAACAAAGTCATTATTCAAGGCCGACTGATAAGATGGATGATGTTCTTGATGGAATTCCAATTTTTGTATTTTCCATAAGCCCGGTAAAACACATTGTGGTGTTGATTTCCTATCCAAGAGTACGGATGGCTACTCTGAGGTGTCTTTAAGAGATGAGCTAGTGGCGGATGCGAAACTATTCTAGATATCAGCTGCAGAAACAACTGATTTAGAGTTGTATGATGTATATCAGTTTCTTTCTAAAGGAGGATTCCCAGACAACTGGACTCAGAATTAGAAGAAGGCTCTGATTATCAAGAGTCGGAAGTTCACTATCATTGGTGGGTCACTTTACAGATTGGGAGTAGACGGGGTTCTTCGCAGATGTGGCCTATGGAGAGAGGAATGCAAGTCATTTTAGAGGCACATAATGGGGATTCTGGAGGACATTTCTCTACTAATATTACTTCCAAGAAGATTCTACAGGCTGGATTGTGGTAGCAAACTTTAATATCTGATGTCAGAAGCTTTTGTAAAACGTGTGATATATGCCAGAGGATGGTCAGACCCACAACAACATATATGACTCCTCTAACTCCAGTCTAGCCGCTGGGTGTATTTATGAAATGGGGTCTGGATTTTATGGGTCCATTGAAGAAAATTACTCCAAGGAAGAATAGGTATATATTGATGGCCACTTGTTATGTGACCAAATGGGTAGACGCTAGGGCTCTTCCTGACAACACTGCGAAGTCCACAGCTCTGTTCTTATTTGAAAATATTGTTTGCCGATATGGATGTCCTGTGGAAATTGTGTCTGACCAGGAAACACACTTTATAAATGACAGTATGGACATTCTCATGAAAATGCTTTCAGTCAAGCATCAAAAGTCAACACCATATTATCCTAGATGCAATGGGCAAGCCAAAAGCAGCAACAAGACTGTCAAGGCTATTCTCACTAAGATTGTGCAGAAAGAGCCACATCAGTGGGATTTGAAACTTCAAACTGCTCTCTGGGCATATCGGACAAACTATAAGGTCACCACTGGACTGACACAATTTAGAATAGTGTATGGCACTGAAGCTGTCGTACCCATGGAATTTGTAATACCCAGTCTCAGGATGGCGGTAGAGTATGGATTGGATTTTAATCACAATCTGAAGCAGAGATTGGAGGAGTTAACACAGCTAGATGAGTTAAGACAGAGGGCTATACTGGAACAGGAAATTGGTCAGCAACAAAGAAGGAAAAATTGGCATGATAGATGAATCAAAGTCAAGGAGTTTTAGAAAGGAGATTTGGTTCTGCTTCATCAATCAAAACTAGGTCCTAAGAAACCAAACTTAAAGATAGCTTGGGCTGGTCCATATAAAATTGATTGGGTGTTTTCCAATGGCATAGTAAGATTGAAAGATTTATCTGTATTACTGTTTCTAGGCGTTTATAATGGGGCCAAAATTAAGCTCTATTATTCCAATGACAAAGAGATTTCCAAGGATGATGATATCGGTATTGTTGGAGTTGAAAACCAAGAAAATTCAAAATCAGTCATTTTAATCCTTTTTCATGTACAACCAGTACCAGAGCTGGTCACAGGCTTAGAAGAGTTTCAGCACGACAATACTGTGTTAGTAGCAAAATCTGTAAAATGTCACCACCAATATTAGTTTTTATGGGGAAAAGGGCCAGTTGGATCATCAGTAGTAATCATTTCAAGGAACATGGAGAGTATTAGCCAATGCATGTACGCCACATCATTTGCGGTGCACAGGACTCTAGGAATGGTAAGTAGTGGAGCTTATATGGCATGAACACGTATAAAAGTAAGGCGAGTAAGCATTTTCTCTCATAAATCTCCTGCACGACATTTGCCTACTATCACACATTCGCCATTGCCAAGCTCCAAAGCCTCGTCCCTGCAACCACAGACTTCTTCATCATAAGCAACAGTCAATTGCTGTTTGTCTCTACCCAACACACCTGGATACGAATTTGAATATTCGGGTAAGTCTTCTTCTTCTTCCATAGAGGCATTGTCTTTACCTTGTATGGGCCGAAGAAAAATGTCGAAAAAGATGCAGGACACTATAGAGGAAACTCAAGCAATTATCACCTCTATCAAAGCCTCCCTACCACTCATTCCCCATAGTAAGATACAGTGGTATGTGTTTATTGAGCAAGCAAAAGTGTTGCTACGACTGTGGGTTTTGCATGTGGTTGTGCAAGCCACAAGAATAGAGTTCCACACAGCCATCAGTAGGCAGGTTCTCGATTCCTTCAATGCTTATGACAGTAGTGCTATGGTGTACGGAATGAAAGTATTAGCAACTCCAGACAACATTGCTTATGCTTTCAAGATGCCAAATGAGCCAAAGCCGGATGTGGCAACTGCAAAGCTCTAAAGGAAGATGACGCAGCCAAGAAAAAATGTAAGGCCAGTGCACAAGGGGTTCCAGTATAGCAGGTCTAGACATCCTTATTGCTTATTGATTTGTGGCTAAAGTTATGAGTCTCAAGAATAACCCCACACATGTTTCTTTGGTTGTGTCTCTGACTGCCGCTTTTATGGCCTTCTGCAGCTTCTCTTCTTCTTCTTGTGTCAGATCTTGTGGCTCTTGTGAGGGTCCCACAAGGATTTCCTCTTGCAAATTGGTGTCCACTGGATCTGACACATTCTCTATGTCGATTCCCTCCATGGCTACTGGCCCAGTGCTAAACTGCTGCTCTTCCGTTTGCTGCTGCTGGCCTCTCAGCTCTTCTATCTGCTTCTGAAGTGTCTTCTTTTCCTCTTCCTCTTGCTCTCCCATGTTTACTAGGAGGTCGTTTAGATCTGAATTTATCTTTTCCGCCTCCTCAAGCTTCCTCTTGATGGCTTCATTTTCTGCTTGCCATCTCTAAAAATCCTCATCCATCTTCTTCTTCATGGCTTCTAGCTCATTCCTCATGGCTTTGTTCTCTTCTTCCAGGCGGTTTTGCATGACCAGAGACGCCTCGACCAGCATCAGCCTTTGTTAGCTTCTCCAGTGTTAACTCCTTTTGGAGCTCCTTCATTTGTTCTTCATATAGCTCAGTCTCTGAAGTCGTGCCAGTTGAGCTAGAAGCTTGGACTCTGGCCGGAGATGCTCTCAGCTGTTGGATGGTTTGATCTTTGACTTTAATCTGATCTTTCAGTTCGATCACTTCATCCTGGCTCACTTCATGCTCTATCTCTACCTTTTCTTTTGAATTCCTCAAGGTTTCCACTTCTTTGGACTCTTCAGCAAGTTGTAGAGTTAGGTTGTCCCTTTCTCTCTCTGCATCTGTCCAATGACTTGCTGATTTTCTTGTATTCTTCCTTTGCTCTTTGAAGTCTTTGTTCTGTTGCCTGGTTCTCTCGTTCCATCTCCTGACATCTTTGTAATGCCGCGTCCAGACTGGCTTGCAGCTTTGTTTGTTTGTCCATATTCTCTTGGTTTTGTCTTTGTAGTGAGTCGACTTCAAACTTGATATGAACTTCATTGGTTTTGAGATTATCAATCTCACTTTCCATGGCCATTGATCTTGCCCTGAGCCCGGTTAGCTTTTGCATCACCACATCCCAATCATTGGTTGGTGGCTGTAGGCCCACTGTATCGGTGGCCATCTCTTTCAATTCCACTAACCGAAGGCTTTGCATATGTTCCTTGGGCCTTGTGCTTGCCAACTCAAAGGCCACAGTAGCTGCCTCTTCTCGAGAGTAACCCGCAGCTAGTAGATCAAGAAATATTCTGAAATTCTTTTCTTCTGGATCTAGCTTCTCCTCTTTTGGTTCAGCTTCTTCTTTCTGCTCTTGCTCTTGGCTCTTCTCTTGCTTGGAATCTTCTTGTTCATCCTCCTTTTGTTGGGTTTGTGGAGGGCTAAGGGGAGGTGGTGATGGCGGTGAGCTGGATTCTGGGCTTAACGGTGGAGTTGGTGGCTTCTTCTTGAAATCCCAGTCCGCCTTGGTCTTTCTCTCTCTTTCTTGGCCTTCCTGCTCTTCTAGAAGTTACCATCTTACTTCTTCCACTTCTTCTCCTGTAAAAGGGACATTTGGGATATTTTCTCTTGTAGCATCTAAAATCTCAAAGTTTTTGATGTAGTCTTCAAACCGATCTCGGTGCACCCTTCGACATGATCCCGACATGGCTTCCAGAGATGGCTTCCACAGCTCTCTTAGATCTCCCTTGAGTGCTCTTTTGGCTCTGAAGCTTTCCATTAGCCTTTCTAGCCGCGCCACTTTTTGTGACTTGGTTTCTTTGATCGGCACTTGTACACTTTCTTTCTTTCCTTTCTTCTGCTCTGGTGGCTCTTCTAGCACGGTCTCTAACCGGCGCTTCAAACGTGTGGCTACTCTGGGTGCCCTGGGTGGTTCCTCTTCTTTATCTTCTTTCCGCTTAGGCCTTTCATTCTGTGAAGGAGGTTCAGGCCAATTTCCCTTAGCATGCAATGCTCCATAGACCACTTTTGTTATTAGCTCAACAGGTACAATGTAGGTGGGACTTCTGTTCCCCATCTTCACTAGGTTGTCATGGATGTAAGCAGCATAATTGATCACTTTTGGCTTGTTCGTCTACATTGCCCAGGTGAAGGTGGTAGCAATGGCTCCAGGTGGAATTCTGTACTTTTGTGGCCGCTTTGTACACATGTGGAAGTATTGGTTGTAGAGCTGGCTCATGATAGCCACTTTTGGATTTGCAATATCTTCAAATGTGTAGTTGTTCTTCTTTTCTGAGTAGACTTTGACTTCATCTCTCCTCTTTGTCACACTATCTCCCTTGTTGGAGATGTCTAGTGCGGCTGCCACCACCCTCTCTGTGATGACAATCATGGTATCTGGCTTGCCCTGCAGATCAGTGACTCGGGCCACTCCATCTTCTTTGACAGTGGTTACAAATTCCCACACTCTTTTGATGTCAATCCCCGCTGGTAAAGCTTCAAAGTAGTTATGTAGATCCAACTTTTCCAGGTAATCTCCCATCTTGCTTCTGACAAATTCATTGAGATCCCGTGATATCATGGGTAGCTCTACTGCATTTCCTTCAGGATCTTTGAGCACGCCTCGGTAGATCTTCAAATCACTGGACTCTAGCAAATCATCCTGAATCCACGTGCTGGTTGGCTTCAGGGTTCCTTATGGGATCACAAATGGCTCTACTTCTTCCAAGTAGTCTTTTATTGTCATCCTCTTCTTCTTTGCAGGTGATTTTGCGGCTGCCATGGATCCTGTTGCACTCAGTAGTCCGGAGTTAGCGTCTGAGAAAATGAGTTTTAAATATCCAAATGACTTGAAAATTGAAAATAAAACTTAAAAGGAACTAGGGAAACTCTTCATGTGCCCACAATAACTTTTCTGGTCAAAAATTATCATTAAGACATCCTATGCGTAGGATGTCTACTTTGCCTGTTTTTTATGAAACTTGGTTGGTTGGTGGTCCTTGACCTGTGCAACATGGCTATGTGATTGGAATTGGGTTTGGGTATCAAAAAATGCAATTCTGGGTAGATTCAGGCTTTTGGCTCACAAATTGGTTAGGATGCCCTCAACAGGTGGCAAATGATATTCAAATGGGTTGAAAGTTGATATACAAGCTCTTTGCACCATGTTAATGGCCCCTATGAAGTTAGTTCTTGCATAGTAGGTCAAAATCATGCTGAAGACATCCTACGCGTAGGATGTCTTTTTCATCAAAATTACTTGAAGTTGGTTCTGGGGTTAGCCCTTGGCATGTGGAACATGGCCCTGCTCTTGGATTTTGATTTGGACAAGAATTGGCGTTGGTAAGAGCATGTGTAGTGTTTTTAGGCTCAAAAAGTGCATCTTGGAGGTGTTGGGGGCCAAATGTGATGGGAATGGCTTGAAACTTGATATATGGGCTTATGAAAGTGTCATAAAGAGATCTAGAACTGAAAATACCATCTGGGGGCCAAACTGGTCATTTAGACATCCTACGCGTAGGATGTCTATTTCATCAATTTTTACATCTGAACACACAGATAGCTTGGCAATGTGCTCAAGAGTATATTGTGCAAGTTTCATGTGATTTGGACAAGTTTTGGTAGGCCCTATGGCCCATTATTGCCTCTATGCTATGACTTTGCGTTTTTTGATACATATGAGGTCAATTTTTGTCCAAATGTGATGAAACTTGGTGGCTAGCATGTACAGGCTATTCAGAAGCTGTGTGTGATAAGAGATGTTGGGGTTGGTGCCCAGAATTGGCCTTGAGACATCCTACGCGTAGGATGTCTCCTAATGAAATTTACATTGGATGTGCTACTGGTACCTGCCTTGAGCCCCCCTGAGTCCCTTTTAAGCCCTATTTCAACAAAAAAGTCAAATAGATAGAAAGAAACTCCCTGTGTGGATTTCAGAGCCTTTGAGCCATTTTTTGACTTTTGGAGTGCTTTTCGGCGATGAAATTTCTTGATGTTGGTCTCCATAGCTTCACGGTTCCTTGGGGATTTTTGCCATATGGTTTTTGTCGACTTTGGCTTCACCGGAGCTCCGTTTGGCAATTTGTCGCTCTAGAAGCACCCATGGTTTCGTTTACATGTCGTCAATGACTTGTGGTGGTCTACCACCATAGGACTTGGTTGTTGATGGTCTAGGAACTCCGCTCGTGAAGTTTGGTGGCAAACAGACATGCGGTTTGGCCGTGAGAGCTATTTGACGCTTTGTGTGTCTGATGCCGTTTCTGAAGCTTAGTGCCGCTTCAGGTCGCCTTATGGCCATGTGGGCTATATAGACTTGTCGAGCATGTTGAGATGCTCCTACCCATGAGTTTTGGTAGCATTTGGGCGCCTTTCTGCCGATTTACCATTTGAAATGAAATTTGACATGTGCTCCCAACTTCTTGCGAGATGCGGTTTAGGCTCAAAAATTTCTTGATTTGGACTCCATTTGCTCAGTTTCCGAGAAATTTGACGTTTCGGTCAAAATCTGGCCCAAAACACGCTTTCCTCTCCATTCTCATAATTGCACCCCCATTGTACCATAGGTTTTCCTATAGTCATTGATCATCCCCATATTTTTTGTTTTTCATTACGACCGTTTTTCACCAGCTTTTTTGTATTTTTGAAGTTTTTTTGCCGATAATTAGTAAAATTAAAAGAAAAATAGAAAATTGAACCCAAAAAATCCCCAAAAATCATAATAAATCAAAAACATCACCGCAAAACACTATATACACTCACATGAACTTTTTATGGCCGGAATTCTTCGTTTTATCAATATTTTATCCAAAAAATGGCTATTTTTACCTATATACACACACACCTAGGGGCTTGATTTGGCGTTTGGCCCCATATACTTGTAGATTCATGCTATATAAGGGCATATGTACTTGGGTTAGTCCAAAAAATTTCACAATCAAACGACAACCCTTTAAAATAGTCAAAAAACATGTCCGTTTTTGCTCTTTTTTCCATTGGGTCCTCATTTGAGAATGCCTCCCCCCCCTCCTAGCCGGAGTCCTCCCGGACGACAAGGTATCGCCTCGGAGTATGTGCCGTGCATGGGTTAAAAAATTGTGCTAATGCTCGGCCGTGTAATGTGGCCCTATATGATGCATACTCGGTCAATGCATGGAAAAATCAATGCTGTGCAAGAGGAGGGTATAAGCAAGATGCTTATTGGCATTCGCCATTGAGGTTTCCTGTTTGTTGTTGATTTGGTCGGCAGATTTTCTTTTCAAGTAAAATTTGTAACTCCACCGCTCTTTGTTTGATCGTTTTTCTTGCAAAAGATGCTTGGTTTGCCGTTATCGTCGATATGGCCATGGTTATCTCCTTGGAGAGAATTGTCGTGGCTGAATTGGCCATAGTCTTTGTCTCTTTTGCTTTACATTTGTAGCTTTGTTTTGTAGGTTGTTGTAGGTTTATTGCTACTTCCATGGTTGTCATTGTTTTGCTGTTGATTGGCACCCACATAGATCGGTTTGCCGATTTCATATGTAGCGTGTGTTTGCCTTCCGATGTTGCTTGTACTGAAGGGAGTTCTTGTTGCTTTGGTTTCGGGATCCAAATACGAGTCGCATTTAAATTGTTACTGAGCATTCTCTTTGGGATCCATATGTGTTTTATTCCCTTGGCTTTTGGTTGAACTCTTTTCTCCTTTTGACTCCTGCTGTTGTAAGGTGGTTTGTCTGCCATGTCACCTCTATCCTTCCGCACCCATACTTGTTTTTCATGGGTTGCTAACCTTGATCTTTGCACTGCTGTCTGTGTTGTTTTTTGTTTGTAGTGAACATGGTTGGCAGTTCCCTGTTTGTTCGCCATGGGTATCGTGTTGTTCTTTAGTGGCACCCATCCTTTTGGTTCTTTCTCCAGTGATTGTGTTGCTGCCATCTGGTTCTTTCGGGGTTGCTGAGCAAAGGCTATCATGGCCTGTTGTTCTTGTGCATGCTGAATTTTGACTGCATCAGCATTCCAATCTACTGCGCATTATACTCTTTTTGCCAAGGTTATCCCAACAACATGGGGTGTTGTGTGCTTTCATCCTCAACCACATAAAACTTGTGTGGGTAAATATATTGATGTACTTGTACATGCAATATAATCCAGCCCAATGTTTTCAGCGAATGTGATGTACTTTTTTCCAGCACTTGTGGAGTAGGATGTAGTTGACCTTTGGGCTTGAGTTGTTTGTATAATTCGTAAGAGATCAAATTTTCTTGAGCTCCAGAATCAAGCAGTTCCGTCGATTCAACTTGATTGCTACCCACTTTGATTGCAATTATTGGCTCCACTATGTCTTCATCAAAATTTGTTAGTCGAATAGCATTATTCGCAACGGTGATCTACATTGTTGTTGTTGTCATAGAAGCCGTCTTTTGGCAATGCGTTCTTTTGCTTCGGCTTGGGCCTCTTCGCGTATCCTCTGTTTCTCCTTCATCTGTTGTTTTTCTTGTTGTATTTGTTGAAGCATATCCTGTGTTAGTGGAAAATGATATTTTTTTAATCAACACCCACTAATCCAATTTGGCATTTCTTCACCTGCTAATGTAGCAGGCTTGATAGCTCCACTTTGCAATAAGTCACTAATCACAAAGGGTCCCATCCGTCGCTTTTTAAGTTTTTTGGAATGTTGTTTCAAGGTATAAACAAGTACATAATCACTTGTTTTGAACTCTTTCGTGCGCACATGCTTGTCAAAAAACTCTTTTTGTCTTCTCTTTTTAGCATAGATTGAAGCTACAACTCGCAAGCGAAGTTCATCTAGCTTTTCAAGATCATCTGTTCTTAAAGAGAGCTCTTGCCCTGTCCATTCTAAGCTTTTTGCTACTCGTAGAGTTGGAATTAAAAACTCTATGGATAATATAGCGTTTAGACCAAACACCATGTTGTACGGTGTTGTTCCTATTGATGTTTTGTAAGCTACCCTATATGCCCATAGTGTTGAGTGTAATTGTTGATCCCAATCTGTCCTTGACTCTGATACAATTTTAGTCAGAACAATGCATAGTGTTTTATTTGTGGCCTTAGCTTGTCCATTTGCCTGTGGAGCAGATTTTCTATGTATGACCATGAATTCCTCTAGCAGATATTCAATGAATTCATTAAGAAAACGTGTTCCTCAATCACTAACAATTTCTATTGGTAACCAGTATCGTACAAAGACATTTTCATATATAAACTGTGTAGTGGTTCTTGCGTGTGCCTTTTGTGTTGCCTTGGCTTCCGTCCATTTTGTGAGATAGTCCGTAGCCACAATGATATATTGGGCATGGATGCGATATGCAGGGGGTGAAATTGGCCCCACAAAATCAATGCCCCATTTTGCAAATGCCCTTGCTCCCATCATTGGCCGTAGCGGCATCTCATCTCTCTTTATCCGCACCTTGGTGCGTTGACATGCGTCACAACGCTTTACAAACTCTTCAACATCCATACGCAATGTAGGCCACCATATTCCCTCGGTTAAGATAATGTTTTCCATCTTATCGCCTGAAAAATGGCCTCCACTTATTCCTCCATGTGCGTGTTCTAGAATCAGCAGGTATTCACTTTCACTTGCACAGATTCTAAGTTGATTTTCCTTTCCTCGCTTATAGAGTTGATTCCCAATTAAATTAAAGTCGCGATCCTCCAGCTCTATAGCCCTTTTCCGTGCTTTTGTAATTTTTTCAGGAAATGTCCTTGTGGTTAAGAAATCAATGATATATTGACTCCATGTATGTGCAATGTTAACCTGAAACAATGTCGCGTGATTCACTGATCGTTTGGCACTACATATAGTACAATTGTTAACATAAGCGTGTGTGTCAGTATACATAGTTGGCTAATAAACCCCTAATTGTTTCAGTCTCTGGTGTGTTTTCATTGTTGAACAATGAAATGCACAATTCTGGACATGTGCTTCTTCAAGATAACACTCGAATTCCTCCGGATTTATACATACTCGTAGAATCTGGTCTGATCCTAGATGATACAGTCGTCCTGCAATCAACTGTAAGTTTTTTGTTTGACAAATTGTTTGTTGTTTGGGTCTGTCTTCCCTGTATCAAATCTACTTCCAAAGGAAAGAATGCTAACAATTTCTTGAGACCATTTGGGTATCATTTCAATATTGAAAAGATAAGCATCAGGTATGTCATCATCTACTCCTTCAGGAGCTTTCCCGGTTTGCAGCCTTAAAAGATGATCCGCCCGTAGATGAGTTTTACCCTTTTTGACCACCACTGTGAAGTCAAACTCTAGCAATATAATAAACCAGCGTACAATTCTCCCAATATTGCATGGTTTATTTACCAGATACAAAAGAGCTTGATGATTTGTGAAGAACACAAATTTGTTTGCGAGAAAATAATGCCGAAATTTCTTTACAGCATAAATCATTCCTAACTCCTCTCTTTCAGTGGTTGTGTAGTTCTTTTCTGTGCTATTTAGCTGTCGGCTTGCATAACAAACTGGGAAATCCATTGTTCCGTCTCCCGATTGAGCCAGAATACTCCCAATTGCATATGCAGAAGCATCAATGTGAACATGGAATATCTTTTCCCAATCTGGTGCTTTAAGTATAGGTGCTGATACAAGGTTTTCCTTAAGATTTTGGAATGAAGTTTCACACTCCTTAGTCCAGTCGAAACTGACTAACAAACGATACAGAGGTTGTGCAATGACTGCATACATATATATGAATCTTCGATAATATCCGCAGTGTCCCATGAAGGATTACACTTGTTTCGCATTAGTAGGCCTGGGCAAGTCTACTATGACTTTGATTTTGTCTAGGTCAGTGGTTATGCCATTTCTTGAGACAATATGTCCTAAGATGCAGCCTTGCCTAACCATAAAAATGCGCTTTTCCGAGTTAAGACAGATTTGATATGTTCTGCATTTCTCAAATACCTTTTGTAAATGGTCAATATGTTCTTCTTGTAGAAGAGAGTGTACACAAAGATCATCCATATATATTTCTAAGAGTATTCTCAGGTATTCTTTGAACGCATGAGTCATTAACCTTTGAAAGGTAGCTGGGGCATTGGTTAAGCCAAAAGGCATAACTCTATACGCATATATTTCCCATTCTGTGGCAAACACTGTTTTGTGTTGATCCTCTATTGCAATTGCCGGTTGGTTATACCCTGAAAACCCATCTAGAAAGGAATAAGCCCGTTTCCCAGCCACCCTCTCAAGTACATGTTTTGTGATCGGCAAGGGATAATTATCCCTTATGGTGGCTGCATTTACTTTTTTGAGGTTCACACACACTCGCAGTTTTTCGTTCTTTTTGGGGACAACCACAATGGGTGACACCTAATTTGAATGTTTGATTTCATAGATGAATTCAGCATCCATCAGCTTGTCAATCTCCTCTTTGATTCGTTTAGCAAATGTGTCATTATATGTATAAGGACGCTGTTTGCTAGGTTTGGCATCTGATTTCAAAGGAATTGTATGTTGGCATATCGATGGATCAACTCCTTTGAGGTCTTTGTAGGACCATGCAAACACATCTTTATACTTCTTGAGAAGTTGTGTTAACTGTTCTTCTTCTTCATGCTCTAAATCAGTTGCGATATAGACCGGATGAGGTTTTTCACCTGGTTCCGCGAGGTCTATCCGTTTTGCATTTTGCGGCCCATCGTAAGATTCCTGGTTTATTCTTTCCCTGACTGGTGGTGTCATTATGATCTTTCTATCCTGGATGGTGAATTTTCGATAGTGGGATGGTACATTCATGTTTCCTTTTTTTGACCGTTTCAGTTCTTGGTATCTCTTTTTACACTCCAATTTGGTCCACTCTGGGTCTTTTGATTTTTCTTGTTTTGATTTTTGAGTTTTTTTTTAATTTTGTTTCTGTTTTAGCTTTCCGTACTTTTTTTATTTCCTCTTGCGTTCTTTCCCTTCGAACTTTTGAGAATCTGCCTGATATTTGGTCTTTTACACAATCCTCTGCTTTGACAAGCATTAGATAGTGAGTTTTATCTTTTATCCTGGGCATCAGGTTCTCTCTCGTTTTTTCCTATAGCGTTCCTAGCGTCTAGGGTGTTGATTGGCAAAATCGTAAAACTTGATATTCGCTGTTTTTTCCCACGCTCGCTTGAGCTGTCTGAACACTCGTTATCTGCATTGTTATTTACCTCCAGATGCTCAGAGGAGTTATAAAACTCTTCTTGTTCTGGTGGTTCTACATTCTCATCCCCTATTGGTATAAGGCTTACCATGTAATAGGGTAGCACATCATAGCCATCCTTATCGCAAAATTTTGTCCTTGGGCTATCTGTAATGGCACAGACATCCAATGTTGCTAGTATGTGTTCCCATTCCAGAGGTTCTAAGGCATCTTCAGGGAAAGGTTCCGAAATATAATCCTTGTCCTCAATAGCTCTTTCTAAGATGCATTCCTCTCTTTTTAAGCTCCCACAATGTGAAGCTCTGCACATCCATAGCTCTTTTTTTTGCCCTAACTATGCTGGGAGTTCAGACCCTGCCACTATAGCTAAATCAAAATCTTCCAATGGTGTCTGGTTTACATCTTTGTAACTGTGGTCTTTCAGGTGTATTTTGGTTGTATTCTTGGTTGTAGTCTCGCCATGTCTGAGGTATATGTGGTCGTAACCCCAATCCTGGACCATCTTTAATTGTCTCATGAAGGGTCTTCCCAAGATGATCTCGTAATTGTTCTTTTTATCAAAATCGACTATTGCAAATGTATGCTCATACTCGATTCCACACGAGGTGACAATTACTTTTAGGCTAAGAGTCCTAGAGGCTTCTCCATGAACCCATTTGCCAGTTGCAATTTCATTCTGGTAGCTCTCAAAGCCGGTTTCCCCCGTTTTTTCCAGATTTCCTTGGTGGCAATAACGACTCCTGCTCCATTGTCAAGAATAGCTTTGGAAACTACTCCTTGCAATTCTACTGGTAGCGTGGTGTTTCCATCTTCTCCCTCACAATATTCTCCAACCTTGTTTAAAGGTACTGGCCTAGTGTTTAGTTGAGGCTTGTCCAATTCTCTGATCCCTTCTTGAAGCTTCGAGGTGGGGTCTTTTACTCCAAATTTTTCTAAGCATTTGCCTATGGTGGTCCACATGTTTGGTCATAGCCTTAGAAGTTCGGCTAATGTGATGGTGCATACCACAGGGGTGGACAATAACTCAATCAACCCTTGTGAATCCATCACTTTGTTAGAAGAAAGTATTTGATATGGGATTGCTCTCATCTCAGACTTGGCTTCATACTCCCCTAAGTAAGAGGGTAAAGTTTTCAGCGAGTCTGGTTGGCTGTGCCCTGAACTAATTGACCCCTGGTCTCTCCCTTGTGAACGTATATCAAAGTTCATTTGTGATCTTGCCTCAAATTCTTCAATAGGAGGTAAAATCTCATTTTTCTCTTTTCTCGTGCTATTCATTTGGTAGCTCACCCTGTTAGCTTCGTTGGCATCATGGATTTGCTTCCACAGGTCATCTAGACCGTTACAATCCTTGTTGGAGCTATATATGGCTCACTCTACTGAACTTGGTCTCACCTATATATTTGTATCTTGTCCTCAATATGAATCAGTCTTTGGGAGCGTATATGGTGTGTCTCTTGTTTCGTCTCTCTCTCTTTCTCTCTACATCTCAACATGGTATCAGAGCGGTAACGATCACGCGCCGATTCAATTCATGGTGACAACAGTATGTGTATGCGATTTGCATGTAAGATTCAAAATTGTTACAAATTCTATTTTTGAACGTTGATTCTTGTTAACTGTGGTTGTTTTGTGTTAAGAAGAATATTATTAGTGTTTTATGTGGCGTTTATTTATAATCAATCTAATCGTTGATTACGTTTTCTTGTTAATGACACCCTGAACTTCATCTCAATTTTTCTTGCTGTTCTGCTCAAAATTTGGAGAAACGGGAAAAGCGCAATGGAGCGTAGCACAATGGCACTTTTCATCCAAAACTTGTTCGTCTCCTCGAGCTCTTCGATTTGAGTTCTAGGTTTGCGTCAATCGGAGTTCGCAGCAGAAAGTTATGCTGTTTTTACTGCAATAGAGCTTGACGCAGCTTTCTTCGTCCTACTTCTTCGTGAAGCGTCCGCGATCATTTTTCTTATTTTGGCGTTAACTTTTTCGAGAAGATTTAGCTTTTTGCTATTCGTATTGTCGCCGTCAATCTTGCGTCTCACGCCACTCTATTTTGAGGACTCGTTTATTATTAACGTCTCCTTTACCCTGTCTTTTTTGGGTGACGTCTCTCACATCTTTGGACGTTCCTTGAGCATCCTTCTTACGTTTATCATTGACAGAACGCAGTACTCATATCTCTCTCATTCTCAATTGCGTCCTTCACCATATATGGTGTGCAGATTCTGCGATCTTATCTTATACGTCTTCTCGCAACAAGATATGGCTATGAATATTCTCGTCAACGGCTTTCCTTCTGGCCAGCGTTCTGTTCCTCCTTTCCAAGGTCAAGGATTTCCAGGCTGGAAAGCAAAGATGTTGTTAATTCTTGAAGGCAATGAACTCTCCGATGTTGTTCTTGGAAATCGTGTTTGTCCGCCTCAGCCTGTTGATACGGATAATGATAACGTGCTTATCACTGAAGGACCTATATTTGAAGATTGGAATGTTGCCTATACGGATTGGCAACGACGTGATAAAGCAGCTCGTCGGTATATTCTTTCTGCTCTTACTGATTCCCTTTTGCTTGATATGTATGAACTGCCTACTTCCCATGATGTATGGAAGTACCTTATTGCAAACTTTCAGAAGAAATTTGTTACAGAAATACTTTATTTGAGAGGGTTGCTTAACAAGTTACAATATGAAGTTGGTACTGCCATGACGGGACATATTGAGTCTTTCAAATCTATTATTAATCAACTTGCTGCTGCCGGTGATCCTGTTCCACAAAAGCAACTGATTACACTTCTCCTTGATACGGTGAAGGACTCTTCTTATGATAACATTGTTACTATTCTCTCTAATAAAGATGGTCTTGATTTCGACCAAGCTTGCATGTCTTTAATTGAATACTCTCAACGTCAAGAACGTCGGAATGTTGGTCACGATACAGCTATGATTTCACAAGAGGAGACTGAGTCACAACAGATGGAACGTGCTTTTTATGCTCGAAGGCGTCCATTTCAACGAGGAAACCGCAGAGGTGGCTGTCGCGGTAATATTTTCTCTCGTCTCAAATTTCCTAATAAGCAATGTTCTTACTGCAACAGAAATGGCCATACTGAAGATGATTGTTGGGCACGTCAATATGATGAAGAACACAATATTACCACAAAACAACCACGTTTATCTAGAGACTCTTCTTCTTCTTCTTGTGAATATTGTGGACGATCTGATCAATACACTCATATGTGCTATAAGCGTCGATTCGACACAGATCGGAATAGAGCATATGCTACTGAACATCGAAACAACATTGTACTAGAAACAAGCTGCGTCCTATGTTCAGTTGCTCCAGACAGAATACTTCATGTACGTGATGGATCACTTTTTATTGTCGATTCTGGTGCTATAGGAAATATGACATATCAGTCTAAGTGGCTCCATAACTATCATCCACTGCCAATTCAACGTGTTTTTTATCTTGCTGATGATACTACTTGTCAAGTAAAGGGTATTGGAGACTTATATCTTGGTACCTTATTTTCTTCCACTCGAATTTTGCGAGGAGTATTACATGTACCAGATCTTCAACGTAATCTTCTTTCAGTTGCTAGACTTGTTGATCTTGGTCTGTTTGTTGGATTTGATTATACCAAATGCCGAATTGAGAAAGATGGACAGACTATAGCCACTGCTCCTCGAAACGGTAATTTGTTTGAACTCTCTCTCAATGATGCTGTAGCAAATATTGTCACTGCTCCAGGTGATCATGATTGCAAAGTATGGCATCACCGTTTTGTTCATGCTGATTTCTCAAAACTCCTTGATCTTCAACGTCATGATCTTGTTCATGGCATGGATCTTAAAGCCCATCCCCATATGGGAATTTGTGAATTTTGTGCTCTTGGGAAACACAATCGTAAACCCTTTCCTCTTTCAAATACAACTCATTCTCATGACATATTGGATCTTGTTCATACTGATATATGTGGACCTCTACCTTCTTCGAGATCACAATATCGCTACTTCATTACTTTCATTGATGATTTCTCAAGGTATACGACTGTATTTCTACTTAGACAAAAATCTGAAGCCTTATCTGTTTTCAAACAATTCCACAAGGCTGCGGAACTTCAAACTGGTCGTCGCCTTAAGAAGCTTCGTAGTGACAATGGAGGCGAATATGTTTCTCGAGAGTTTGTGAGTTACTGTGCTGACAGTGGAATTCATCATGAACACACTATTCCATATTCGCCTCAACAGAATGGTGTTGCTGAACGAAAGAATCGCACTATTCTCAATTCTGTAAGATGTATGCTGATTCATTCTGGCTTATCTCGTGTTTTTTGGGCTGAAGCTACTTTGACAGCAACATTTATTCAGAATCATCTTCCTACTATTGCACCCTCTGGTAAGATACCCATCACAGCATGGACATGTGACATTCCTTCTGTATCTCATTTTCGAACCTTTGGATGTATTGCTTATATTCATGTTCCCAAAGAAACACGAACAAAGCTTGATGCTCCTGGTCTTAAAGTTATTTTTATTGGATATTCTGACACTTTCAAAGGCTACAAATTCTATGACCCTTCCTCCAAGAAACTAATTGTGAATCGTGATGCTACTTTTAACGAACAGCTTATGGGAGGCTCATGGTCCATGGATGATTCTGATGATACTAAATCATTGCTTCAGGCTTTTCCATTTCTTTCAGAAGATGAAACTCTTCCTATAGAGCAACTTTCCTCCTCACAACCATCCATTCCAAATGTTGCCAATGATGATATTGATATTTTTGTTGATCTGCCTATTGATTTTGAACATGGCTCATGTCATGTTTATGATGACGATATTGCTAATAATGCTTTTTCTACTTCTGAAGATCCCGTTACTTATGATGAAGCTATCTCTTCACCACAAAAGGATCAATGGCAAGAGGCTATGGAAGCAGAGTACGATTCTCTTATCTCTAAAGGTACATGGATACTAACTAAATTACCTCTTGGTCGTACAGCTATTAAATGTAAGTGGGTGTATAAAACAAAAGTAAAAGCAGATGGATCTTTTGACAAGTTCAAGGCGCGTTTAGTTGCAAAAGGTTACTCCCAAGTAGCTGGTGTTGATTACCAAGAGACTTTTTCACCAGTTGTTCGCATTACAAGTGTTCGAGTCTTATTGGCATTTGCTGTTCAATTTGATTTAGAAGCTCATCAAATGGATGTGCGAACTGCTTTTCTCAATGGTGACTTGGAAGAGGAAATTTATATGGAACAACCAGAAGGGTTTGTTATTCCAGGTAAAGAAGACCTTGTTGCTCAACTCCATAAGGCACTATATGGTCTCAAACAAGCTTCGCGAGCCTGGTATACAAAATTTGATCTTTTTCTCACCTCTAAAGGATTCATCTCTTGCTCGTCAGACCCCAACTTATACATAAAACGCCAAGGTAGCAGTTTTGTGATTCTTGCTCTTTATGTGGATGATACCATCCTTGTTTCCAATGATTTGGGATTTCTTCAGCAAGTGAAAAAGTTATTGTCTTCTGCATTCGATATGGTGGATCTTGGAGAGATTCACTCTTGTCTTGGCATTCAAATCCAACGGAACCGTACAAAAGGTATTTTATTCCTTCGACAGTCAAAGTTTACTGCAGATACTATTCAAAAATTTGGTATGGAATCTGCACATTCAGCCAACACACCTTGTCTTGTGAGCTCTACGAAGAATACTTCTGACAATGGCGGTCAACTTGTCACAAATCAACCTTATGCTAACTTGATTGGATGTCTTCAGTTTGTTGGCATGAACACTCGTCCTGATATTCTGTTTGCTGCTAACTATCTTGGACAACATCTTGCATGTCCTTCTCTTAAGCATTGGTCTGCTGCAAAGCGTGTATTGAAATACTTGAAAGGCACTACAGATTTTGGTTTAGTCTATCGACGACAACTCACATCGGATTCAATGCAATCTCTTTCTCTTTTGGGTTACACAGATGCAGACTGGGCAAGCTCACATTTATCTATGCGATCTACTAGTGGAAATTGCTTCTTTATAAATGGTTGTCTTGTTTCTTGGACCAGCAAGAAACAACGTTGTGTTGCAGTTTCTACGACTGAGTCAGAATATGTTGCGGCATCACTTGCAGCTCGTGAGTTGATTTGGCTTCGACAAATGCTGGTCGATATTGGTCACTCTCCTCTTTCTAGCAAACCCTTGCGGTGTGACAACCAAAGTGCTATTAGTCTTGCAAAAGACTATGTTCAACATAATAAGTCAAAGCACATTGCTGTCCATTATCATTATGTCAGGTATGAAGTACGCAAGGGAACCATTATGGTTGAACACTGTCCAAGTGACCAGATGATTGCAGACATTTTGACCAAAGGCCTCAATGAGTCACGTTTCATCCTCTTGCGCTCGGAGCTTGGAGTTGCTTCGGCCTCACTCTTTCTAGATTAGCTTCTTTTCTATTGTAATAGCTTTGTACATATGACATTGTAATCTTTTAGGTACCATGCACTATGCACACTCCACATTTGCACCTTGTGATATCTAAGTCACTTGAACATTTGTACATAGATGCACAATTCACTTTCACATCATCACCGTTGGTTCATATTTCACATTGTATAGGGGCTTGGGTTTTTCCCTTGAACTCCCCAAGGGTTTTTTCATCCAAAGCTAGAGACCTTTGTTTGAGTGGGGGTGCTGGAGCTATATATGGCTCACTCTACTGAACTTGGTCTCACCTATATATTTGTATCTTGTCCTCAATATGATTCAGTCTTTGGGAGCGTATATGGTGTGTCTCTTGTCTCGTCTCTCTCTCTTTCTCTCTACATCTCAACAATCCTTACCCATTTCTACCAATGTTTTAGGTTGAAAACCATCAATTGTCCCATTTGTTGTATTTGGCACTATGATAGGTTCTCCCCTAGACTCAGAGGCAATTGTGAGTCTCTCCTTCGTGTCTACTTGTTTCTCTAAAGTTGGTTTGATAGGGGTTGGAGCTGGTACGTCATGCCAACTTGCAAGTTTACCAAGCGGGTTTTCTATCAAGGATTGAGATGTTTCAATCATCTTTCGACACATTTCCAACCTCTATTTTTCTATTTCTGCATATGGATAAGTCATCCATCTTTGCTCTTGGTTTTGGTTGTTTTTGAGTCTGGCTTCGTAGGCTTTTAAAAGTGCGTCTAACTGCTCATTTACCTTTTCTGCCAACGCTGATCCTCCCGATCTTGCACTTTTGGGTTCTACTATTTCCTTGTGTACTATGGTTGCCGCAGTGTGTGAGCTTAGGCTAGCTAGATCCTCTAACCGCTCTAATCTATCCTTCGTGTGTTTCAACTCCTCGAATAGAGCCATTTGCTCTCGTTCTCTCCTGGCTTTCATACGTGCCTTTCTAGCTTTCCAAGTGCTTCTCTGATTCTTCATTTCTGACTTGGGGCATCGGTTTTTGGATCTTCAATTATAGGTTCATTCATCATTCTTTGAGCTTGGGCTCGTGTCACTGCTTATTACTGTTTTGTTTTCTGACGCTCCACTAGAAGGCACTGCTTCCAGCATGTTCAAGGTAGTTTTTGCTCCTTTGCTCAGGTTCTTAGGGCAATCAATAATCAAATGAGTAACTCCACACTCGGTGCAATATGCGTTGACTCTAATGATTTCATTCGTGAGGACAATCTCTTAGCGAAAGGTCTCCACCACACTTGTAGTAGGGTCCCTTAGGCTGTTGAGGTGCTCCTTGAGCTCCTCTTTGTTGGTATGCATGTCTCTACCCGCCCATGCCTCCATTGGCTATGAACAAAAATGTTCATTCATCCAAGCTATATCTTCCTTCTCCTGCTACCTGTGCAGCTGTTGGTGGTCCCGTACTTCCTATCATGCTCCATGGTTCTGGCGTTGAGGGTTCTTCCAGTGGATAATAGACAGGATTTGCAGCATATCCAGTGCGATCTTCGTAATATGCATGCATAGGCACCGAAGCCTTCTCTTCTGGTTCGGTTACGGTTGGTGTGTATCTTATGCCGACTGGTCGTAATCCTGGTAGAGGTGGTTGCTGCCCCAAACACTGATTGTGGTCTTTCTACACCTACAGGTCCTGGTAGGTTGCCTGCTTGATACCTAGGAATTGGTGGAAGTTGAGGAGATGCTACCTGAGCCTAGGAGCATAAGGTCATTCTCTCACATACCCCTTGTTATAATAACATTCCTCCGTCCCATGGTTTGTCCATTTTTGTTCAATAGCACACCACTTTGGCTGTTTAGACTGAGGTTTGGCGTATAGGTTAATCTTTTTTAGCACTTCTTCTACAAGCTACTCTTGGCTTACAGCTACTTCTCCTTTCGGTGCTGTCTTAGCGGGCTTGCTTCCACTTTGTTGTGAGGATGAATCGTCGTCAAGATCCTTGAATTCACCCTCCTTGTAGACCGCACAATTGTCTACAAGGTAAAGAGCATCCTTAGTTAACTCATTTAACGTCGTGCTCCTCTTCATATGTAGGTCCTTCTGGAGATCTGCATTCCTTAGTTCCTGAATAAATATAAGCATAAGTCTGGACTGAGTTGGCAGTTCTTCCATAGGGCAGAACTTGACATATCTTTTTAGTCGTAGGGCTGCCTTTCGCACAAACTCCCCTTCTTTCTGTTTGAATTTATGGATTTGTGAGACTGTATTATGAGCTATCCCCCTTTGTGAGAATTCCTCAATAAACTCGTCAAACAACTCCTCCATAGACTCAAAGTCTCTACGCTCCACAGAGTCAAACCAAGTAGCAGCATCCTCCTCTAGGGTTAGTCCAAACCCTGCAAATTGGGTAGGGAAGTGTAACACCTCTTCAGCTCTTATTACACGCACAAAGGCTGCTACATGATCCCTAGGATCTCTGTTTCTCGTGTATTTCTTGTTTACCCATTTTTGCACTTGAGAAGGTCTAATTCTATGATGGTTTACAAATCTCATCATTGGATCTCCTCTTCCTAATCGATATACCTCCTCTGGCCTTCGGAAGTGGGAGGGTTCCTCTCCCAATGGTGCTCCTAAGCCATAATTTCTAACGGGTCTTGCAAGAGATGGTTCATCTCTCGAACTCGTTCTATGGGTGGTGTTCCAAGCTCTGTTGACCCTTGAGTTTTTGGCTTACTCTCGCCTTGATACCATGAATAGAGTGGTGGTTCTTGTAAATGCCTTAGCCCTCGTGCGGCTGGATAACCATCTCAGTTCAGGTCTTGTTCTAATGTTGCACTCTGTCGAAGCCATGCCTGCAATGATGGTTGGGTTGCTGGTTGGTGTTGGTAGTTGAATGTCTATTGTCAGGTAGAATGTGAGGTCGCGTCGTACTCTTCTGAAAATGGATTTGTCGACTTGCTAGGGGTGTAGGTGGCCCTTGGCACTTCTTCGGGGCCATATGTTGATGTTTCTGGAACTGTTGCCTTTTCTACCTCCTCTCAAAGAATACGTTTGTATTCTCGCACGTACCTATAAAAAAAAACAACATTCTTCCCCATAGCAATTTCATAAGAGAATAAGTAAAGAACCTTGTCTTTGCTTAATTTGTTTGGGTAGGGATCTTTTCATTGAAAGTAAAAGACTATTCCCTCGCTCTCATGCTTGTAAATCCCCACATTCTCATTATAGGTTGAGACCCTGGTTGTTTTCTCATCATACATAAAAAGAGCTCCGGGTCGATCGATGTTTGGAGGCGGTTCTTGAGTCTCCGAAACCATTTTTACTTTCTCCACGTTATCTCCATATCTATTGTAATCCTCAGGGTTACTAACTATCAGATAGTGGTTCCCCTTTTCGTCTCGGAATCTATCTCCATCATCATAGACTCAAATTATTTCCAGTCTCTGAGCAGGTCTTTCTTCAATACAAATACACTTGCGTTCTCGATAGTCAGAATAAACTAGGGCTCCCCTAGAGTTTGTTCCTTCTAAGAAGATTATAGTGAACTTGGAATCGTTCAAAGGATTTAGGGAGGTGCTTCCTCCTGGCATTGGTTCTTCATTGGAGAAACCTCCTGGCTATCGACTACCCATCATGAAGAAGGATTTATCGGATGAAGTGTCAGTATCACTACCCTCCTCAATGATCGGTGCTAATGGATCTAGACTTGACCGAGTTACACTCTGTTTGGTGGACACTAAGCTACCCTGATCACCTGCCACCTTTTGATCTCTAAGAATGTGTCTTCCTGATCTTAAATTCATCAAACTTAGCAATGCAACTTAGCACAAATCCAACGACTCACCTGGCAAAGGATCAGTTTTCGCTCAACTTCTTGCTTTGCCGCTGAATATTCTTGTACACAAGCATTTAATTTCGGCAATCGAATCAAAGCATTTAACCGCTAGAGGTGGTCTTAGTAATGATTGGTGTAATTGGAGAGTTGACCCCAACCACTACTGTATTTTATACACTTTAGATGTTCTTGATTAGGTCTGCTAATCTTGAACTGTACGTACCTCGGATGTTGGTCAATTTACATGGAAAGTCTTAATTCCGTCTTTGCTCCGTCAAAAGGTCAAACAAGCTTCTGAAAGAAGTTCTGGAACCCTCAAGTCAATTGGAACATCACCCTACTTCCTCAGTCATCTTTTCTCTTCACTAAGCCCCAGTAGACATCCTACGCGTAGGATGTCCCCTGCTCTATTTTTCCTGTTTTATTTGCACTATGGATTCCCCTTAATGTGCTGAGTCCACAACTGTTTTTACTTTTTGATTTGGACACCTATAAGCTGGTCAATTGATCAGAAATCTATTCCAGCAGCCTGTTGTTGTCAAATCAACTCCAATTTGGACCAAAATTGACTAGGAGGCTTGCCTCTGGCTATACAACACCCTACTATGCCTATAATCAGTTTCTGGCTTCAATTTCATGCATTAGACATTCTATGCGTAGCATGTCTAACTGCTCAAAATGGTTTCAAATGCAAAGAATAAACTCCCCTTAAGGTGCTGATCACTTTGGTATGCTCAAATCTGGGTTTGGAGTGCTAAATTACACAGAAGACATCCTACGTGTAGGATGTCTATATGGCCTGTTTGACCCCAGACTTGAGCCACAGCTTCCCCTTGATGTCAGCAACCCAGTGCTATGCTTAGATTTTAGTTTGGATTTCAAAAGACCCCAATTTTAGCTATTCAAGCCCTTTTCAATTAAAAAATGCTAAAGTCTGCTAAAAACCCAATTTTCTCACCCAATTGAGATGGAACCTTTCTCATGCACTCAATAAGTCATGCAGATCGTGCTCATGTAGCCATCCTATGGTTTTGGTCTTAAAATAATGCCTTGGCACAATTTGGGTAGGATGTCTAGCAATTTCTCTCTATTTGGCCTTATCCTGTCAAAATATGGTCAAACTTCCACTTTCCAGGTGAAAATATGGTAAAACCTACCTTCCGAACACACTGGTCAACTCAGAATTTCAAAATTTCCACCAGATCACCCTGTAGAAATCCTACGCGTAGGATGTCTCCTAGCTTAAAATTTAATTTTTTCCTGATAGAAATGCTCCTGATGCTCTGCTGCTCTCTCAGCAACACTCACAACAACTTTTGCACTTCACTTCAGCTTTCAAACACTCTTTTGCATCTTTTACAACCTTGTGATGAACCTAACAGCAAGTATAACATGCATGAAGTGCTCCAGATCATAAATCATGATGTCCTACTTACCCTACTCCTACTCTTCATGTGAGATGGTGATTTTGGTGTCTTGGTTGCTTCCTGGCCTCTTCGGACTCTCAAGCTCTCCTTTCACCGCTTCTACCACTCCAACTCCTACTCATCAACTCAACTAATACCTAAAACTATCTCAGTCTACCTAAGTCGAAGGATCTAGGCCAGACATCCGCTCCCGAGACTCCTCCTAAGACCTAGAGAGTCTCCCACCCTCTGATCCTATCTAAATGTAAAACGAGACTTTGGCAAGCCAGAGAATTCCTATCCTCAAGGACTAGTCTCTGTCACCTACCTAGGGTTTTTGTCTCGGTAGCAGCGCCAATGTTGGTGGATACGCCGCGACGGACGTCAGCACAATGAGAACTCACCTAACAAGATTTGTCAGCTAAGGACGAAGATCGACCCCCAGGCACGTGGAAGCAAGCATAGGGTGTCAACCTACACTCGATCGACTCTCAACTAATTCCTACAGAGGTCTCTACCCAATGTCTAAGCTACAGCCTTCAGGAGCGCTTAAGAGGAGATTTCCTACAACGCTTCCAAGAGCTAAATACCCATCAAATGTTCTCAAAACGCCACAGAACTTGAAGGAGACCCTACTAACACCAATAGGTCGCTCTCCCTAAGGTCCATGAACCAAAATCCCAACCCTAAACACCTGGTGCAAAATCACGTAGGATGTCTGGTCGAAATTTGCATGTTATTGTTTCCAAAAACTAAAGTGCCTAATGTGTAGCTCTACTCAATGCGAACGCGTGGATATGCTGAAATGCGAAAATGGTTAACGTATGCTCACCGAATCACCAGATGAAGCTCGTAGGTCGAGCTCGCAAAACCAGACCGTACACCCACAATGTAGGTATGGGCGCATAGCTCTCGTCGGGGGCAACACGCTGCACTTCTCCGCACTCGATTTCGACCCACCGGGGCATGCGTAGCGTCAAGATGAAACTCTCACTCTCTCTCGTACACAATACGCTCACTCACAGACAGAAATTTTTTTAAATGACAAAGGTTTTTTTCATTAAGGTCAAAAGTGGTATAATTACCTCACAATCTCAAACCCTAATGTTCCAATTTAACCATCTACTCAATCTAAATGTCAAAAATGGGATACAATTTGGAAACTTCTGTAAGCCCCAATATTTACAAAGGTGAAATGTCGGTTTTTCTCAAAGAATAGTTACAAAAAATAATATTCCGTTGAGCAATCATTTTCCGTAGGGTGTCTCTAGCTGCTGCTAACATCACCTGACCAACAAACCTGCTAACTTCCTTAACATTCATTGAAGATTTTGCTGCTTTGGTTACTTCAGTCTTCTTCTCATCAATAGACATCCGATCATAAGAAACCACATGACCTAAAAAGTACTCCACTCCGAACAGCAATAACACTCTTGAAAGGGTTAAGACACATTATGAATTGTCAACACCTTTCAAAACACAACTTCAGATGTTGCAAATGAAGGTCTTTCTTTCCAAAGACAAAAAAGTCATCCACAAAGACTCTCATGAAATCTTGCAAATATAGTTCAAATGTTTTATATTCTGTAAAGTTGAATGATGGTGGTCTATTTTTGAGGCCAAAAATCATCACTGTAGATGCAAAAGCGTTCCACTCGGTTATAAAGGATGTTTTGTGCCGATCCTCTTTAGCCACCTTAATCTGATTATACCTTGAGAATCCATCCAAAAAAGCTATACATTTATTTCCTTGCTACAACATCCAATATAGCATCACAAATGGCATTGGGAAAGGATCAATAATAGTGGCTGCATTCAACTTTCCGTAATCAACACAAAGTCAAAATTTTCCATTCTTCTTGGGAACCACAATGATTGGTGACAACCACGTAACCTCATGAATGGGTTTAATGAAGCCAACAACTAACAACTTATCAATCTCCTATTTAACTTGTGCTGCAAAATTTGGGTTCATTTTGTACCTCTGTTGCAAAATTGGAATTGCATCCTCCTTCAAATTAATATGATGTTGATGCAAACCAAGATCTATACCTTTCACTTCAGGATAATCCCAAGCAAAAACATCCTTATACTCCTTTAATAGCTTGAACAACTCATGCAAAAACTGTCCATCCACATGAATACTGACCTTGACAATCTTAGGATCCTCTTTAGTACCCAAATTAAGGTCCTTCAATTCATCTTGATTAACTCTAGCTGATGCTCCAAATCTGTTCTTATAAATCTTCTCAGCCAAATCCCTTACTTCCTTTTCCTCCTACTGCAGCACCTCCCTGGAAGTAGGAACTAAATTTTGATCCACCAACTGCACCAAGTCAGATCCCTAAATTGTCTGTGTAGGTACTAAATCAAAATCTGCTAACTCTTCCTCTTCTTCTTTCTGTAAGATACCATCAACATCAACTTCAAAGACTGGTACAATGGTTGGAATCGCTCTTAAGAATGCTTCTTCTTCATCATCTGCCACTTCTTCTGCCAAGTTGATTGACTGAGCATACAATGGTTGTTCCTTGAAAGGAATATTCTTTCTCCCCAACATAGGGATTACAATTGCATGCTTTTCCTTTTTGATAACAACTTCATTCTCTCCCCAATCCTGCTTAACTTTAGCCAATCTGAACGAAGGCCTTCCCAATAGCATATCATAGGAGGTATGACCCTTCTCCATTTTCAACACAACAAAGTTCACCAGAAATTTTAATTCTTGCAATGTAAATAACTTGCTGCCTCAGAATCCCAAGGGTGAACTCTCCTCTGATCTGCCATCTTTACTTGAAAGGGTGTTGGCTCCAGTTTACCTAATTTCATCTTATGATAAATAGACTCAGCCAATATGTTGACTCCAGATCCTCCATCTAATAACACTTCTTCAAACAAAGTACTCTAAAATACCACCTTAATCACGGGAACCACAAAATCCACATCTGCTGGATCAACATTATTGACAACAGTCTCTAGTACATGTTTTGTCTGATCTGAAGATTCTTTGCTTAACAATCTATTCAACCTTATCCTTGAAAGCTGGAACCAAACATAATAACTGATCCAAAGAAAGTTGTAAGCAAGAGTTTATTAATAGCTCAAACCTCTCATAATGCTGCTGCACTATCCTCTTCACTATCGGAAGGAATGTCATCCACCTTCTGATGCTGCTGGTCCTTATGAACCTGTTTCTGAACTTGATCCCAAATTCCTTTTTACTAACTTTGCCCTTTGACCTAGTAACCACCATCACATCTATCTCCTGATGTTCCCCAACTTGAGTACAATCACCATCCCATTCATCACAATGATCTTGAATTTGCTGCTTCTAATTTTCTTCCAATAAATCCTCTACTGCTTGTTGATTCAACAATATCAATGATAATGACATTGGCTTGAGTGGGTGGTTGATTTTGTTGTTGAGGTTGTGGGTTAACTTGCTGATTATCCTGATTATAAAGTACCACTGGTATTCCCCTCTCCTCTTGATGTTTCACCCATAAAGCACAATTCAGACCAACCCAATGGTCTGGTGCACCACATTACACACATGGCATAATACTTGGTGGTATTCTTTGAATATTGTCCTAATTTCTCCAAGGCGATCATGGAGGTCGAGGAAGTCTTTGAAATGGTGGTCTCCCCCTGAAAGGAGCAACTTGATTGGTTTCAGCATCATTTCTCCCTCTTCTTGGATTAGAAGTAGGTCTACCTCTAGTGTGGGGATTATACCAACACTGAGCTGTTTTATGTCCTTCCCTTTCACAAATCTCACAATATTGCTTCTCCTTGGGGGCCACAATGGAATACCCAATTTTCTTCAACTGGTTGATCAGCTCCTCCCCTTTCTCCTTATTTTCCTTTTTCTGCTTACTGCCCTGCTTCTTCTTCTTATGTTTTACTTTGCTACTTTCAGCCTCACCTTCTGATGACTCCTCAGAATCACTCTCCGAATTAACTTCAAACTTAGAATTAGACTCATTCTCAGATTCAGAACTAGCCCTGCTCCTGTTTTTTGTCTTGGTCATACCAAGTCGTTTTTCAACTCTGACTACAGCTGTGACCAAATTATCAAAACCACCGACAATGTCAATGCTGGCCACAACTTTCTTTAATCCCTTTCTTATTCCTTTCAAGAAATAACCTACCAACATCTCATCTGTGGGTCTTTCATTGACCTGTAATCTGTCCACCAAAATTCTGAATTTTTGAGCATAATCTTCTACCAACATACTCCCTTGTTTGCTATCTCTAATTTTCTTTAAAATATCAGTTGGAGTTTTCTCCTTTCGAAATCTTTGCAAGAATGCGACTCTGAGGGCAGCATAGGTTGCAAAGTGTACAATTCCATATTGGCTAAACCAACTCATGGCCTTGCCTTCTAGTGTTGTTGCAAGTTGTTGCAGCTTTATATCATCTCCATAGACAGCCTGATGTCCACTTGCTTGCCACTTGGTCTCAAATTGGGCCACATGACAATCAGCATCCTCACAAAATTTCCTCTGAACTTTGCCGCCTTAACCTTGGGGTTAGGAGGTGGTTGAGCCATGGAAGGGGGCTGAGGTACTCTCCTTGGTCTTGCCTGGTAGATACCTGTAATGGGTCAAAGTGAAGTATTCTTCTACTTCTTGCAGATCTTGCTGTCAAGAGTAAAGCTCCAACAAATTGCCCCACCTGTCTGCCCTCTGGTGCTCCTAAACTTTCTCCTACCTCGTTTTCTGGCTGTAATTCAGACTCATCTGTTTCACCCGGTTCTTCTATGATTGGGCCATATTGAAAAGGATCAATATTTCCTGCTTGGGCCTGCGCCCTTGTGTAATACACTTGAGATGTTCGTCTATGTCTCTCCGACATACATGATCATTCAAGAAGATCACAAACGACCCCAAATGCTATCTCAAATAGAATGAGATACAGCAGGATTGCCAAATGTGTTGGGGTTCAACAACACAAATATTTCATTCTCGCACATATATACCAGCATACAGATAGAAGAACACCAAATTCATGATCAGAAACACTGTGAAGTTGAGCAAGCATTTCCGACTTAACAAGAACAAGAAATCAAACAACATTCAGACATCAAAAATCTTTCCCTTCTCAAACTTCATACATCTGCTTTCCTTTCTACCCGCGACTACTTCTATATCCCCAACCACTTATAACTGCTCTAACTAGCATGAATATCCGAATTAGCAAGTCCGAATATCCGATCAGAACAAAATCCGATTCAAATCGGATTTTTCAGCTAAATAAGTACCCTGTCTACACTAACTCGGTAAATGGGCAAAGGGGTTCCTCAACACCATATAAGAATCAGAAGGTGGATTTTTTAAAGAAATTTTGGATTATACCAAAATTCAAGAAAGGAGGGAAGGATGTAGAAGGCAAAGACGGCTCCAGCAGGTGGGAACTATCTGCTGGAAGCTGGACAGTGGATTGGTCATATAGCAGTAATTACCACGACAGTTACTACAGTAAATTCTAGAGGCTATAAATAAGACCCATTACATAGTAATTGGGCTGCTTATCTTTTGGCTTCTTACTTCTTTGTTCTCTTGGTTTTAGCCTCCTAAGCAGTTCCTGAACTACAATCTCTTCGCTTGTAGCTCCACTTTATAATCATTACTATTGTAGTCAATTGAGCTTAAGTCTCTTATACCTTGTACTGGTTATTCACATAAACAATGAATCTGAATCTTGAACTATAAACTCTTTTCCAGTCATCCAGTCTGTTTCTCATTCCAGTATACTATTTCAGTTCAGCTAACTATTTTAGTCCAGTTTTCATCTTCTATTCTAGTTTCACTGATTGACCTGATGACTTACCAGTAGTGATAAATTCTAACAATAAAATCATCTATCTGAAGAGATCAGCACCAATTGAAATGTGCTAAACTGAGACATGTGGCTCATACAACAAATTTTAGCACATAGTATGGGTTGAGATCTCTCAAACCATATTGGATGGTCATAAGACTTTTCATGGGTGGGGTTAAGTACTATTTCCTCACTAGTGCAAAAGTCTCACATCTATTCAATATGGTTTGCATAGTCAAAGCCCATATTATGTGTTAAAATGGACCGTATGAGTCATATGACCCATTCTAGCACATAGTATGGTTTGAGACCACCAAAACCATATTGGATAGCCACAAGACTTTGTATGGGTGAAGATGAGCACTATTATTCCATCCCTGCAAAGTTTCATATCCATCCGATATGGTATGGACGATAAGGACCCATAATATGTGCTAAAATGTGCCATATGAGACATATGGTCCATTTTAGCACATAGTATGGTTAGGGACCGCCCAAAACATATGGGATGTCACAAGACTTTGCAGGAATGGGGGTGATTACCATTAATTGACCCTTGCAATGTTAAATAACCATCTGATATGGTATGGGTGGTCAAGCCCCATATAATGCGCTAAAATAGGATGTATGAGCCATACGGCTCATTTTTAGCGCATAGTATGGGTCGGGATTGCCCAAACTGTATTGTATGGCCACAAGACTTTGCACAAGTGGGGGAGAGTATAATTTTTCCACCCTTGCAAATTTTCCCAGCCATCCAATATAGTATGGGCAATCAAGGACCATACTATGTGCTAAAATGAGATATATGACTCATACAACAAATTTTTGCACATAATATAGGTTGAATAGCCATAAGACTTTGCATGGGCAGGTTTGAGTACTACTATTTCCTCACTTGTGTAAAGTCTCACAGCTATTTGATATGGTTTGGGTGGTCAAAGCCCATTTTGTGCACAAAAAAGGACCGTATGAGCCATGCGACCCATTCTAGCGCATAGTATGGTTTGAGACCACCAAAACCAAATTGGATGGCCACAAGAATTTGTATGGGTGAGGATGAGAACTATTCTTACATCCCTGCAAAGTTTTATATCCATCCGATATCGTATCGACGATTATGACCCATAATATGTGCTAAAATGGGCCATATGAGACATTTGGTCCATTTTAGCACATAGTATGGTTAGGGACCGCCCAAAACATATTGGATGGCCACAAGACTTTTCAAGGATGGGGGTGATTACCATTAATAACCTTTGTAATGTTATACAACCATTAGATATGGTATGGGTGGTCAAGCCCCATATTATGCGCTAAAATAGGACGTATGAGCCATACGGCTCATTTTAGCGCATAGTATGGGTCGGGATTGCCCAAACTATATTGGATGGCCTAAAGACTTTTCACGAGTGGGGGAGAGTATAATTATTCCACCCTTGCAAATTTTCCCAGCCATCCGATATGGTATGGGAAATCAAGGCCCATACTATGTGCTAAAATGAGACATATGACTCATACAACAAATTTTTGCACATAGTATAGGTTGAGACCTTTGAAACCATATTGAATGGGCATGGTTGAGTACTATTTTCTCACTCTACAAAGTCTCATAGCTGTTTTACACGGTTTGGGTGGTCAAAGCCCATTTTGTGCGCAAAAAAGGACCGTATGAGCCATACAACCCATTCTAGCGCACAGTATGGTTTGAGACCACCAAAACCAAATTGGATGGACACAAGACTTTGTATGGGTGAGGATGAGCATTATTATTACATCCCTGTAAAGCTTCATATCCATCCGCTGTGGTACATTTTAGCACACAGTATGGTTAGGGACCGCCCAAAACATATGGGATGCCACAAGACTTTGGACGGATGGGGGAGATCACTATTACTTTACCCCTACAATGTTACACAACCATCTCATATGGTACGGGCGGTCAAGGGCCATATTATGTGCTAAAATGGGACGTATATTATGCGCTAAAACGGTCCATTTTAGCACATAGTATGGGTCGAGACTTCCCAAACTATATTGGATGGCCTCAAGACTTTGTACAAGTGGGGGAGAGTATAATGTTTTCACCCTTACAGATATGATAGGGGCAGTCAAGGCTGTTTGCGGGTCGCCGCGACGGACGTCCATAGCATAGCTCTCAAGCATCAACATATTTATCAATATAGGGGAAGCGATTCGGATGAGGTATGGGAGCTCACTTGGGTATCAATACTAATGAAGTGAACTCGAAGAGATGCAACTTACTAATTCTACAAGTAAATCAAACGCATTACTGCCAAGTAATCTGCCTATGTCCTCCTACATCGTTCTTTAGTCATCACGCCCGTTTACCATGCAAATCATGTCGGAATCGCACGAAACTTGAAGGGAAGCTACAGAGGGTTATCAGGAACATATCCTATCAATGTCACAGCATTCTGGAGAGGTACAACGATCGCGATCGTTCGTCCCAAAGTCAGCAAAAATAGTACAGGTGATACTAATGGGTCATTTTAGGATCCCTAAAGCCTCTCCTAGGGTCAAAACAACATAAAACACGCATATAGACACTCCAAACAGCGATTTAAGGCCTCAAACTCGTAGTTGAAAACCTACACCGAATCTTGAATGATTACACTTGAATGAAAGAGCAAGAGGAGAGGAACACAATGCAATAAGCAAATCTGAATTTGGATTACCGTAGCCGCAATGGCGAAGATTACAAGTTTGAACAAGAAGGAGCTTTCAAACGTGAGTTGTCTTCTCAGCTCTCCATTAAAAAGATCTCTCTCAAACTTACAAAAATTGACCTTTATAGTTTATCTCTTTACAAAATGGCTTGTCCGGCCACAAGCTCCCAAACCTCTAACTGGCTCTCTAATATACAATTGCTCCCATAAGAATAATCATACATCCTTTGACAATTTCCCGGCTTAGAGATGCTTCTTTACAAAAGAATTTTACAATGGTTTCTCAGAAAAATATGATCCTCTGGCCACGGCCGTTGGTTGCTTCGTCCGCCAAACACTCCCCCCTTCCTTATCCTTGCATGCCCTCATGCATGTTCAATGCTTTGGCCGTTGATGTGGCTCTAATGAAGTGAGTGTTGCTGGAAAACTTCTTGTTCGCAGGACGGCTTCAAGGGCTTCTTGATGCTGTCTGAATGGATTTTTTGATAAGGTGTGTTGGTATGCTACGTACCTTGCCTTGAGGTCCTTTGCCATAGGATGGAAATTCCTTGAATCCATTTCGAAGAATCCTGTGACGAAGGCCTCTTCAAATGTCTGCAAGTAATGTGAGGGCAGGTACATTAGCCTTGAGTACATGGCCATCAAGATGTGCCGTGGCGGTGAATCCTGAAAATTCCAGCAGATGCCTGTGTGTCCTTCCAAGAACAAATTCCACGGATGATCGTCACCTTCAATGTCTTTAAACACCTAGATGCAGGTGACGATCATCCGGGCTATCTTTACTAACATCTGGCACGCCAAATCGGGGACATCCTACAACAAAGTGACTGTTGAGTTCAGTGTGATGACCATGTAGGCCATCGTAGGGGGTTGCTGCGCTGTCAGAACCGGGTAATTTAACTTGTGCGGCCTTATCCCCTTCCATGTGGTGAAATCTTTCCAAGTGCGTCTTCGAGGGACTGGACAGAATGTAGGATCTATTTTTATATGTTGAGGAGCATTATGGTAATTTGTTAGATCCTGTGGCCTTTTGTCCAACCACTTCAGCCTCCACTTGGGATGGTCAACAAGCATCTGAGCTTCTTCCACTGTGAGTGAAATGCCTTCGTAACCCCCTTCTTTGTTTTGTGGCAAGGCTGGCCGCATCTTTTCTTTCCACAAATTTGCCTCATGGCATAGCAGAGGAAATGAGAGGTACTCATGGCCAAATCCTTCCACCTGCTCTTCTGGTTGTAGGTATGCTAGGGATGCTGACTCCAGTATCTTCTTTTCATAGAGCATGTACTCCTTGGCTGGCCCCTCTGGCATGTCGTGAATGCTCTCATTGAGCTCATCTCTTATATCCAGATTGGGCCCTTCAAATTCCTGCTCCTGTTGCCCTTGGTGTGATGTTCTAGGCAAATCTGGCGCTTGTTGTCCAGGCAGCAGTTGTGGTTGAGTCTGGGCTTTGTCTGCTTTGATTTTTTGTTGAAAAACCAAATATTCTTTTTCCTTTAGCAGCGTGTCACCGATCTGCTTCTGAATCTATAGTTCGACTCTTGCTTGAGCTAGTTGTTGCTCCATTTCTTTTAACTTTAGCTCATTTGCCGCCGTCTGGGCCACCATCCCTGATACGAGCAGCTGCCTTTGAAGCTTCTCTTACTCGAGCTCTGCTTTTAGCGCTGCTATAGTGTTCACTGCCGTGGCATCGTCAGATGTGGAGACCAATGCCCCAGCAGGTTCCTGATTCGCTATTAAAGTCGTCAGAGTGCCTTTGACAGTGTTGTAGGAACTGCTGAGTCTTCGAAATCTTGCACTCTCGTAGGCAAGCTGCTCTATTGATTTCTGGACTCTTGCCGTCAGCTCTTGGCACTCCTTCTCTTTGGCTGTCAAGTCTGTCCTGACGCCCACCAAGTCTTTGATTAGAGACTGAGCCTGCTGTCACTCAAGGTCTCTTTCCTCCTTTGTGCATTCTAGTTGCGCCCTTAGGCTCTCTAACTCTTCTTGCCCTGATGCTTGCTTTTGTTGGGCTTCCTGTACCTGCCTTTTCTTTTCACTCAGCACCACATGCTGACACTGGAATTGCCGTTCTAATTCCCGTAGAGTTTGCTTGTAATCAAATCCAGCCACCGCCTGGCAGGCTTCTTGGTATCCGATGGATTCTGTAGGTGGTATAACTTCCTTTTGCGAGGTTGAAGGGGGAGGAGTTGGCTGTTTTTTGTTCGATGGAGAAGGGGGAGGAGGAGGAGATTTTGGTGATGGAGGAGGCGATTTTCTAGGCGAGGGAGGAGGTGATTTGGGCAAGGGAGGAGGTGGACTTGATTCTTCTCGTACATGTCTCTTCTTGGAAGTCTCTTCTCCTTGTTGCGAAGCCAATGCTTCCGCTTTTCTTTTCTTAAAATCCTGATTATTCTTTGGCGGGTGAGATTCGCCGCTCGTCGCGCTTCTAGATTCCTGTCTCTTTGGATCTTTTTAAGCTATTCAGCTTGATTTGTCTCATCAGCCGGGTCTTTCTCCTTCGTTCCTTCAGTGGATTGCGAAGAAATGTCCACTTCCTCAGTCTTCTGTTTTGCTTCTAACCTTTGCTTCTCAGCCCATAGGCGAGTTGCATTTTCTATCCTTTCTTGCCTTTCCCTTTTGAATCTTCTTTTTTGTGCCTGTTGTGTTTCAGCCGCTCGAACCTGTCTGTCAGCCCACAAATTGGTTCGTTTTTCCTTGACTCTTTTTTGCTTTCGCATATGATTTTTTCATGTCCTACTGCGGTACTGCACTTCTCTCACTTCTTTTTCTCTCTAGCGGCTTTGTGGAGTCTTCCTCCTCGCTTTCCTCAAACTCTGAAGGCACTTTTTCTTTAGAATCTTAAGACTTTCCTTCATCATCTGTCTCCGTTTTTTCTTCATCACTCGAACTTTTATTGGTGGCCTTTGCTGAGCGCGATGATGTCGCGCCAGGGGTCGTCCTTACGGAATGAGCAACCAACTTGGCTTTCTGGATCAGGGCCATTTGAGAGCTGGAAGCTGGCAAATCTTCGATCATTCCCAAAGCCTCGTATGCTATTCTGGTTAGCAATGGCCCTGCACTCATGTAGCTTTTGTTTTTTGTCGAGCTTTTCAAATTTGCTGCAATCAGATTGTCCAGAATGTAAGAACCGTAGTCGCAGTGAATGGTTCTATTTTCTGGTGTCGCTAGAGCCATGACGACGGCAATGTGCAGGATTGGCTCGGTGTAGCGAGGAGGCTTTTGTACTCTGAAAGGCTGAGATATCAATCTCATCAGCAATTCTAGCTCTCTGTAAATCATGTCACTGTATTTGTATTTATTTCCCTTTGCTTTGATGAATGCCTTCTCATTGTCCAATGACTTTGTCTTCGTCGCCAGCAAATCGTGTTGCCCTGGAAGGAAATGTAAAGCTTCGTAGATGATTTCCTTCGTGATCTTTACTTTCACCTTCGACCCATCCTTGTCTGTGAGCATTGCCTACCCATCATATTGTATCGAGCTCATGAGCTCGTGGGCCCTCATGTAATCTGTTCCCCATGGTTGTAATCTGAAAAATTGCTCCAAGTGTACAGCTCGCACTGCCTCTATTACCTCCGGCCTTTGGTGGAGATTCCATATCTCCCGCGGCATGATAGTTGTCTTTACCAAGTCAGCATCCGCATCCTTAAACTTCGAGATGAATATGTGGGCAGGGATTTGAGCAAGTATTTCATCCGAGATGTGAGCCTTTTTGTTTGTGGCGAGCTCCTCCACTTCATATGGTGCTGCTATCCACTGCTTTTCTTTCTTTTGGCAAGGCATTCTGTGTCAGGAGAATCACAAGCTGTCAGGATTTTCCCTTTGCAATCAATCGTATTTAGACTTTTAGTAAAAAACAGTTCAAAAGTTAAAACTGATCATAACTTGAACAAATTTCATCCATTCTTGTCCATATTTCACCAGTGGGACTAGGAAGACTAGAGCTATGACTGATAAAAATCTGAGCCAATTCTGGGTCTGAGGTACACCGATCGCGATCGTAGTTCTGAGGCCAAATTTAGATTTGATCACGTGAGTGTGTTGCTGATAGTTGGAGGGTCATTTTGATCCACTCTGTGTGTCATTTGAACCACTTTTGAGTTTACAGGTCCCATTTCTGGGTTACAAGTGGGGTTTGGACTAGACTCTGACTTTTCATGAGTTTTGATATCCAAATGGCTTGAAACTTGGTTGGTGACTTGGACAAGATGTATACAAGAGATCTTATAGGTTTTTGTCAAAATCTGAAGCTAAGGTACACCGATCGCGATCGGTGTTCTAGGCCTGTTTTTGGTGAAAACTAGATGGTCATGAACCCTTAAGCCTGCCTAGCCCACTGATGATTTATTTCCAAGTTTGGACTTAAAATGAACAAATTAGAGCAATTTTTCACTGTTTGACCATATTTTACTAAGTCTAACCATATTGGGTTTTCTTGATGAATTTTGGATGGATCCTGGAGTTAGTTGAAGTTAGTTTAAGAGCTCCCACTGCTTCCATGATGTTCTGCTACCATCAGCCTACTCCATTGTCTGATTTTGACCTTATCAGGCACTTTATACCCTGTCTTAGGAGGTTTTTCAGATTTGTGCATTTTTCAGGCATTCCTTGGATATCCATGTGATATTTGAGCATCCCTAAGTAACCTTTTGGTCTTTAGCATTGGCTCGGCTCCAATTCTATCTTTGTGTGATCATTCGAGACTGAAACGACTATATTTGCACTTGTAGGAGATTCTGAGATCCATTCGAGGGTTTCTACAACTGTTCTGACTCTCAGTCGGACAAGTGTACCTTTCAAACCATCCATCATTATTTTTAACAAGATTTTGGCAATTGTAGGTCAATTTTTTCCCTTTTGGTTGTGTTTGACAAATTGGGCCCATTCCATGAGCAAAATTTGTGCATTTTCCTTGAAAATTCAAGAGAGTGTACTTTTAACTGAGTTCCAAGCATGGGCCAAGTCAAAAGTTGCAAAATATGCATCTGGGGGCACCGATCGCGATCGTACCATGGAGGCCAAAATTGATTTTGACACCAGCAGATTGTAGGCGAGGCTAAGGGGAGGTGTTTTGCAAGATCTGTCCCAATTTTTGTCAGTGAGGTCGGTGTACCACCACCAAATTGTGATTTGACCACATGGCTTTGTTCCTGACCTTGTGGGGAGCACATTGATGTGTTCTGTGGCTGAAAAAAGTTTTGATTGGATGCCTCTAAGGGCCCTTGACCTCTTTGACCCGATCCGACTTTGATTTGATCAATCCCTTCACTCGTTTGTGCAATGATTCCCGCTTGCATGCATAATAGACTTGATCTTTACTTTAGTGGGAACATACCTGTGAAATCTCCTGTGAAATGCTGGCTCCGACCGTTCGTACGAGGTAGAAATGTGACAGCTCGCTCCAGGTCAAAAAGCTCTCTCCTTCTCTCTCAAAAGGTGAAAATGAACAATGAGCTAGAATTTGGCCTACCTGACCTATATCTTCCCGAGATTTTCGTGACACAGGGCTGATTTTTCTCACCTTTGATCCCGATATAATCTGCATACCACTTGTGGGTCGAACCGTTTGTCATTCCGGCGTCGTAAGACCATTTGATGCGATTTTGGTGAAATGTAGTCATGATCATTAAGGCCGAAATTTGACATCTTCAGATTAGCTTCATATCTTTCATGCTTGATAACCTTATCATGATACTTCGGCGTTTGCTTCCAGAACTTGATTCCAACACTTGTGAGCGAGATTTTTTAATTTTTGATGTTTATTAACGAAAATCAAACAAAATAAATTGAAAATACTTATTAACTAGCAAAAGTTATCCAAAATTATTATACTCACTCCTAAGCATATATTTTCTCTAGAAGCATCCCAATGCTCCGGATTTTGTCATTACAGCTCATTATTATGCTGGTCGGATGATACAAAAATGCAAAAAATGCCAGGTTTTGATTGAATATGTTCGAAACTGAACTCTAAATAATGAAAAACCACACACATTATGTACATATATACACGTTTGACCCCTTAATGGCCCTGACTGTTGCTAGATTCATCAATTAGTCTCCCCTTCCTTGTCTGAGTCGCCCCGGACGAAGGTTGGTGCATGTGCATGGGTGTTGAAATCTGTGTCTATGCATGGCCTTGTAATGTGGCCCTATTCTAATGTTTGAGACAATGAGTTGGGTAACAATGTGTTGTGCAAGATGTGGGGACTGAAAGTTGTTTTCAGTGGCTTTTGCTGGCGAGGGTAGTTGTTTATGGAACATGCGAGCTTGCAGTTGAATTGCTCTTTCCCTGATTGTTGGTGTTGTGACGGCAACAATTTTTGGAACCCATTTATATGTGGTTTGTTGCATCTTTACAGATTTTTCTTTAGTTTTCACCGGTTTTCAGTGCCATTTGGGAGATTCACGCTTCTTGTTTTGAGTTTTGGGTTTCCTTTCGAGCTCTGTCGTTGAAACTTTAGTGTTCTCCAGTTTTGGTTGCCATTTTCACTTTGGAGTAACTTCTATAGGTCTTGGAGATGATGCTGCTTGCGTCTGGAGTTTGTCCTTAGGTAGCTAGATCTTGCTTGGTTTGTTGGTCAGCAATGTTTTCTTTATCCAGACCTTCTGAATAACCTTTGGTGGTGTTTTTGGCTGATTAGCCGGTTGCTTATTGTCGATGGGGATACTCGGCCACGAGTGATCTGTTTTGGCGAATGGAGTCATGTACACGTTAGAGTCGTGTGTTTACCTTAACGCATGTTCTGACCATTCAGTGACTGCATTGTACGTTCTCATCCATGGAACTCCCAAGCATATTGATTCTCTGATTTCTCCGTCTTTCATTACGAAAAATTGATGAGGAAAACTATTTCCATCAAGATTGATTGGTAAGTTTACTATCCCCAATGTTGGCATTGTTGCACCATTTGCTGCTTGTAGATCACGTGTGGATTGCACGAGGGGTTCATCTGTAAGCATCCTGTAATAAGTGGAGAAGTTGACCCCATTGACTCTTTCTCCTGTGCCAATCAATGCTCACTGATATCTGCCATGCGGGAGTCTGACATTGATGCGAACATCGATTCCTATTTCCCATTGCTCATCAGTTTGAATTATAGACAAAGGAATTTGAGCCGTGTCTGCAGGTGGAGGAAGTCTTTTTTGTTGTAAGGGTTGTTTTCTTTTTTAAATCCTGACTTTGGCCTCTTCTTGCGCTTGAGCTTTTGTTTCCTTTGCTTTGTTCTTGCGCTCCTTCGCAGCGTGTATTTTGGCAAGCATCTCTGTGGTTAGTGGTATGTTGTATTTCTTTAGTCTGCAACCACTAATCCAGTTAGGCATTTCCTCTCCCTCTAATGTCGCAAGTTTGATGGCACCGCTAGATGATATGTCATGAATCACATAGGGTCCATTTCCTCGCTTTTTGAGTTTCCGGAATGTTGTTTCAGGGTATACATTAAGACGTAATCCCCAGTAGCATTGATAACATGTTGATCAAAGAAAGATTTCATGTTTCGTTTTTGCGCGTAGATTGATGCAACGGCTCTCAATCTAGTTTCATCCAGTTTTTCCAGGACATCTACCTGATTGGATAATTCATGGCCCGTCCATTCTAATTGTTTAGCGACTCGAAGCGTGGGGATAAGGAATTCAAGTGGAAAAATCGCCTGAATTCCATAAACCATGTTGAACGGAGTCGTTCCGATCGATGTTTTGTAAGCTACTCTATATGCCCATAAAGCCGAATGCAGCTTTTGATCCCAATCAGCTCTCGATTCGCCGACAATTTTGGTGAGAATTATCACCAAAATTTTATTTGTACTCTTTGCTTGGCCGTTCGCTTGTGGATGATAGGGGACGGGCTTCCTGTGAATTACCATGAATTCGTCCAATAGGAATTCAATCACCTCATTGATGAAGTGAGTGCCTCTATCGCTCCACGAGCTCAATTGGTAAGCCATATCTGGTGAAAATGTTCTCATACAAAAACTGTGCTGTCGTTTTTGCATCATTTCTGGTGGCTGTTGCTTTAGCTTCCACCCATTTTGTTAGATAATCTGTGCCACAATAATTTATTGAGCGTGCATTTTATATCCTGGAGGCGCTATCGGTCCTACAGAATCTATTCCCCATTTTGCAAACGCTCTTGCCCCCATCATTGGCCTTAAGGGCATATCATCTCGCGCTCTAGGAATTTTTGTTTTCTGGCAATCGTCACATCGTTTCACAAACTCTTCTGCGTCCATGAATAGCGAAGGCCACCATATGCCTACAATAAGAATTGCTTTGGCCGTTTTGTCAGCTGAGAAATGTCCACCAGCTTGTCCGCTGTGTGCTTGCTCTAAGATAGGAATGTATTCCTCTTCAGTAGCACACATTCTCAATTGATTGTCTTTTCCCCTCTTGTAAAGAGTGTCCTCAATCAGTACATAGTTTTTTGTTTCTTTCGTGATCGTTTTGATTCGTGATCTACTCATCCCCTCAGGCAGTATCCTGGTGGTGAGGTATTCAACAATGTAGTTACTCCATCGAGGTGCTACAGATAATCTGAATAGAGTCGCGTGCTCTATTGGCTTTTGAAGCGTGCATTTAACGCAAGATTTGACATGCATATGAACACTATGTTGCATTTTCGGCCAATACACACCCATTCTCATCAATCTTTGATACATCTGTGCATGCCCATTGTGAATCCCCGTTGTTTGTACATGAACTTGGTTTAGGTACAATTCTCGTTTACTCGATTCAACACAAAGCTTAAGGATTTGATCCGATCCTTGTTTGTATAGCCTGCCCGCCAACATTACCAATGATCTGGATGCTGCAATGGTAGATGGTTGTCTTGTCACATTCATTGACCCGATAGTCAGTAAAGGAATTACATCCTCGCTCCATCTTGGAACCATTTCTATGTTGAAAAGATATGCATCTGGCAAATCATCATCAACTCGTACAGAGTTTTCTCCATGCATCATTCTAGATAAATGATCCTCTCTTTGGTGTGTAGTTCCTTTCTTGACTACTACCGTGAAGTCAAACTCAAGTAGTATGATGAACCATCGAACAATTCTCCCCGTACTGCAAGGTTTGTTTACTAAGTACAACAGTGCTTGGTGATCAACGAAGAATACAAATTTATTGGAAAGTAAGTAGTGTCTAAACGTTTTCAATGCGTAGACCATACCCAGTCCCTCCCTCTCAGTTGTTGTGTAATTCTTCTCTACATTGTTTAGTTGTCTATTGGAGTAACTTATTGGAAAATCCATGTTGTTCTCTCCAGGTTGTGCAAGTATGCATCCTATTGCATAAGCTGATGCATCTACGTGGATGTGAAATATCTTCTCCCAATCCAGAGCCTTCAAAATTGGAGCGGAAATTAATCTCTGCTTCAACGTTTGAAAAGCTTCCTTGCACTCCTCTATCCACTCAAATTTACTCAAATTTAGTTATCAGAGCGTAAAGTGGTTTTGCAATTATAGCATATGAGTAGATAAATCTGCGATAATATCCACAATGGCCCATAAATGCCTATACCTCCTTTACCTTTACTGGTCGTGGTAGATCAAGAATGACGCTGATCTTCTCTATGTTTGTCGAAATACCGTTTTTGGACACTATATGTCCCAATATTTTGCCTTGTCTTACCATGAAGACACCTTTCTCCAGATTCAGGCAAATCCGATACAGTCTGCATTTTTCAAACACCTTGGTCAAGTGCTCTACGTGCTCCAGTCTTACAAGGAAATGAACACACAAGTCATCCATGTAAATTTCTAAGAACTGTCTTAGATATTCTTTAAAAGCATGACCCATCAGCCTTTGAAATGTGGCTGGTGCATTTGTTAGGCCAAAAGCCATTACCCAAAATGCAAAAATACCCCATTCGGTTGCGAAAGCCATTTTATGCTGATCCTCTGGCTGTATTGCGAGTTGGTTGTAACCCGAAAAGCCATCTAAGAAGCTATAAGCCTTTTTGCCTGCCGCCCTTTCTATTACATGATCGGTAATGGGTAGGGTGTTAAGTATGGAGCCTAATTTACCCTTGTAATTTTCTGTGGTAAAAGCGCACATTTGTAAGGCCCCCATTATGAGGAGAAGCCATCGTGCGTGAAGGAAAATCACTCACCGGAAACCAAAATTTTCACGGACAAGAATCAGGGGCAACTTTAAAGGCCTCGGGGGCGGAGGCCCCCGAGACTTTTTATTCGCCGGAATATTCCTTTTCGCCGGAATACTATGGCCGGACGGCGGCCGGAAAGTGGTCGGAAAACAACCGGTCGGTTGGCCGGTGGCCGGTAGTCAATGGCCGATGGCCGGTGGTCGGAAGTCAATGGCCGGTGGCCGGTGGTCGAAAGTCAATGGCCGGTGGCCGGTTGCCGAATTCAATGGCCGGTGGCCGAATTCAAAAGCGGACTTGTCTTCTCAAGGGCGGCCACACATGGGCGGATTGGAGGGTCCGATTTGGACTTATTCGCACAAGGGCGGCTACACATGGCTGTCTCTCATAAGAGAGGGCAGCCCTTTTGGCCTATAAAAGGAGGCCATTTCTACACACATTTCATAGTGTAAAGTTGATGCAACAAGGTGAGTGTGAGGTGGTGAGAGTGAAGCAAGGCGGGAGCTCCATTAAGGGTATAATCCCTTTGTAAATTACTTCTTGTTTTGAAGTACTAAAGCCATTGAGTGGCTGCTTTCCCGTGGACGTAGCCCACATTGGGTGAACCACGTATATCGTGTGTACTCTCTCTCTCTCTCTCTCTCTACTCTATAATCTCGTGTATGTAAATCTGTCTCTCTCCATTAAGTAATCTACTCAATTATCTATTTAGCTACGTCTTATTACCTAACAACTGGTATCAGAGCAAGGTTTGCTCGTAGCTAAATTATCTCAAGGAAAGGATTCCTTGAATTGAGTGGGAGTTATGGCGGAGGAAGGGAAGCTCAAGATTGAGAAGTTCAACGGCAAAAACTACCAACATTGGAAGATGCAGATTGAAGACTATCTCTACCAGAAGGACCTCTATTTGCCACTAGGCGGTCTTGCGAAGAAGCCCGCAACAATGGCAGATGAAGCATGGATTGTCCTTGATCGAAAGGCACTGGGAACAATCCGGTTAAGCTTGGCGTCGACGGTGGCCTTCAATGTTTCGGAGATGAAGACCACGGAGGACTTGATGAAGTCACTTGACGACTTCTACGAGAAACCATCGGCATCCAATAAGGTATTTCTTATGAAGCGCTTGTTCAATCTAAAGATGGCAGAGAATGGTTCAGTTGCAGAACACCTAAATGACTTTAACACAAACATAAGTCAACTTCGATCAGTGAAAATCAATTTCGATGACGAAGTGCGAGCTCTCCTTATACTATCATCTCTACCAGATAGTTGGGACAGCCTTGTGATGGCTGTAAGTAATTCTATCTCTGGCACAAATACTCTTAAGTTTGATGATGTTGTGGGTGTTCTCCTAAGCGAGGAAATGCGAAGGAGAAGCACAGGAGAATCATCAAGTGCTGCACTATCAGTGGAAACAAGAGGAAGGCTTAAGGAGAGGTTCAAAAACCAAAAGGGTCGTGATCGCTCAAGGCGGAGCAAGTCACGCACAAAGTCAGTTCTTGAATGTTGGAACTGCGGCAAGAAGGGCCACGTCAAGAAGGATTGCTGGTCCAAGAAGAAGAAGGAGACAGAGTCTCAAGAGAACAAGCCAACATCGGAGGCCAATGTGGCAGGTAAAGTAGAGCAAGATGCTCTAATTCTCTCATTAGACAATGTGTCTAATTCCTGGATAGTAGATTCCGGGGCTTCATTCCATGCGACACCACACAAGCAACATTTCCAAGACTACACCAAAGGTAATTTTGGGTATGTATACTTGGGAGATGATGAAGCTTGTGAGATTGTCGGCAAAGGTACAGTTTCTGTCAAAACTGCTAACGGAAATGAATGGAAGCTTAAAGATGTTAGGCATGTTCCTTCTCTTCGCAAAAATTTGATCTCTACAGGACAATTGGACGATGAAGGTCACAACATTGCATTCGGAAACAAACGGTGGAAGATCTCAAAGGGATCTTTGGTGGTTGCCAAGGGTGAAAAAGTCGGTACACTTTACTTGTGTACTGTTAGCACGCAACCTTCAGCTTGTGCAGCGACTACAGAAGTTGACAGTGCGGTGTGGCACTACCGACTTGGGCATATGAGTGCCAAAGGAATGCAAATCCTTCAAACAAAGAAGCTTCTACCAGGTTTGAAAGAAGTGGACTTAGAGTTCTGTGAAGATTGTGTTTATGGTAAACAAAAGAGGGTAAAATTTCAAAAATCAGGAAATGAAAGAAAAAATAAAAAACTTGAGTTGGTTCATTCTGATGTTTGGGGTCCTGCAAGTACACCATCACTTGGTGGCTCATTGTACTATGTAACATTCATAGACGATGCGACTAGAAAAACATGGGTTTATGTCATGAAGAATAAATCCGATGTATTTTCCATATTTCAAAGGTGGAAAGCCTTTGTGGAGAATGAAACAGGTACCAAGGTTAAATGCCTCAGATCCGACAATGGAGGCGAATATTGCAGCCAAGCTTTTGAAAGCTTTTGTGCTAGCAATGGCATTCGGAGGCAAAGGACAACCCCAAGGACACCTCAACAAAATGGGATTTCGGAAAGGATGAACAGGACAATCATGGAGCGAGCACGAAGCATGCGGCTACATGCAGGCCTACCGCTTGAGTTTTGGGCGGAAGCTGTAAGTACGTCTGTGTACTTAATCAACCGGTCACCCTCAACAGCATTGGATGGGGGAGTTCCAGAAGAGGCATGGACAGGTAAACCGGTGAATTATGCATTTCTCAAAGTGTTTGGGTGTGAGGCTTTCATGCACATAGATAGAAGCCTAAGATCAAAGCTAGATGCAAAGTCCAAAAAGTGTTTCTTCATTGGCTATGGAGAAGGTGACTTTGGGTATCGCCTATGGAATCCTGAAGATGGTAAAATCTTAAGGAGTAGGGATGTAATTTTTAACGAACAAAATATGTACAAAGATTACTTGGAAAGAAAACAAACAAAAGAAAAAGGTGATGAATACATGGAGCTTGAGGACGGTGAAGACTCAAGGACTGCAAACGGTGACAATGTGCAACAACGTCAACCAAATGAGGAGACTCAACCTATTCCCCGAAGATCTACAAGAGCAAGTAGACCTCCAGAAAGGTTTGTTCCTTCCTTCAACCATCTCTTGATCTCAGATTCTGGAGAGCCGGAATCATATGAAGAAGCTATGCAACATGAATCCAAAGAAAAATGGACGAAGAGCATGCAAGTGGAGATGGACTCACTACATCGCAACCAAACATGGGAGTTGGTTGAGTTACCTAAAGGTAAGCGGGCACTTCAAAACAAATGGGTGTACAAGTTGAAGGAAGAAGAAGGTGGGAAGAAAAGGTACAAGTCTAGGCTTGTGGTAAAAGGGTTTTCTCAAAAGAAAGGTATTGACTTCAATGAAATATTTTCTCCTGTTGTAAAAATGAACTCAATTAGGCTTGTCTTAAGCCTTGTGGCTGCTCATGATTTAAATCTCGAGCAAATGGATGTAAATACGGCATTCCCTCACGGTGACTTAGAGGAGGAAATCTACATGCTTCAACCAAAGGGGTATGAAGTAAAAGGTAAGGAGAAAATGGTTTGCAGATTAAAGAAGAGCTTGTATGGTTTAAAGCAAGCATCAAGACAATGGTACTTGAAGTTTGATCGATGGATGTTGGATCATGGATTCACAAGATGCAACTCGGATCACTGCGTCTACACGAAGAATTTGGGAGATGGTAAATTCATCATCCTAATGTTGTATGTTGATGACATGTTGATTGCAAGTGCTAACATGCAGGACATCAAAGACCTAAAAGAGGAGTTGTCTAAATCTTTTTCAATGAAAGATTTAGGTGCTGCAAAGAGGATACTTGGTATGAAAATATCAAGGGACAGGACGAAGAAGACAATAAAGCTATCTCAAGAAGATTACATCAAGAAGGTACTAGAAAGGTTTGCAATGCAAAATGCAAAACCAGTTTCTACACCTTTGGCTGGTCATTTTAAACTAACGAAGGATATGTGTCCAAAGACACAAGAGGAGATAGCCTATATGTCTAAAGTTCCATATGCTGCAGCGGTAGGTTCTCTAATGTATGCTATGGTATGGACAAGGCCAGACATTGCACATGCAGTGGGAGTTGTGAGTAGGTTCATGGACAACCCAGGTAAAGAGCATTGGCAAGCTGTGAAGTGGATACTTAGGTATCTAAAAGGGACAACAACAAATGCTTTGTATTTTGGAGGAAATGATATTTTTCTAGAAGGGTATGTTGATGCAGATATGGCAGGTGACAAAGATACTCGAAGGAGCACTACTGGCTATGTGTTCACAGTTGGAGGCACAGCAGTAAGCTGGGCTTCAAAGCTGCAGAAAGTGGTTTCACTTTCTACCACGGAAGCAGAGTATGTAGCAATGACGGAGGCAAGCAAAGAAATTCTGTGGCTTCACAGATTCTTAGAAGAGCTTGGATTCAAACAAGACAATTGTGTCTTGTACAGTGATAGCCAAAGCGCTATCCATCTTGCGAAGAACTCAGCCTTTCATTCAAGGACAAAGCACATTGAGGTGAGATATCACTTCATACGCACTCTTTTGGAAGAGGGACAACTAAAGCTAGGAAAGGTGCATACAAGTGAAAATCCTGCAGACATGTTTACAAAGGTGGTCAACAAGGAGAAGTTGAGCTTCTGCTCATCTTCAATCGGCATTCAAGGATAAGAAGCCAGAATGGAAAGCAGTCACAGGTTTGGTTTGGAGATCAGTCTCCAAGTGGGAGATTGTTAAGTATGGAGCCTAATTTACCCTTGTAATTTTCTGTGGTAAAAGCGCACATTTGTAAGGCCCCCATTATGAGGAGAAGCCATCGTGCGTGAAGGAAAATCACTCACCGGAAACCAAAATTTTCACGGACAAGAATCAGGGGCAACTTTAAAGGCCTCGGGGGCGGAGGCCCCCGAGACTTTTTATTCGCCGGAATATTCCTTTTCGCCGGAATACTATGGCCGGACGGCGGCCGGAAAGTGGTCGGAAAACAACCGGTCGGTTGGCCGGTGGCCGGTAGTCAATGGCCGATGGCCGGTGGTCGGAAGTCAATGGCCGGTGGCCGGTGGTCGAAAGTCAATGGCCGGTGGCCGGTTGCCGAATTCAATGGCCGGTGGCCGAATTCAAAAGCGGACTTGTCTTCTCAAGGGCGGCCACACATGGGCGGATTGGAGGGTCCGATTTGGACTTATTCGCACAAGGGCGGCTACACATGGCTGTCTCTCATAAGAGAGGGCAGCCCTTTTGGCCTATAAAAGGAGGCCATTTCTACACACATTTCATAGTGTAAAGTTGATGCAACAAGGTGAGTGTGAGGTGGTGAGAGTGAAGCAAGGCGGGAGCTCCATTAAGGGTATAATCCCTTTGTAAATTACTTCTTGTTTTGAAGTACTAAAGCCATTGAGTGGCTGCTTTCCCGTGGACGTAGCCCACATTGGGTGAACCACGTATATCGTGTGTACTCTCTCTCTCTCTCTCTCTCTCTACTCTATAATCTCGTGTATGTAAATCTGTCTCTCTCCATTAAGTAATCTACTCAATTATCTATTTAGCTACGTCTTATTACCTAACATAGGGGATAGTTGTTTCGAATTGTAGCCGCGTTTACTTTCTTGAGATTGACACACACTCTTAACTTTCCATTTTTCTTCGGGACCACCACAATCAGTGAAACCCATTTGGTGTGCTCAATTTTGTAAATAAACTCTGCCTCCTTAAGTTTATCTATCTCCTCCTTGATCTTTTTGGCAAACGTTTCATTGTAAGTATAAGGACGTTGTCTACAGGGTTTGGCGTCATTCTTAAGGGGTATTGTGTGTTGACAGATACTAGGATCCACCCCCTTAAGATCTTTGTATGACCATGCAAGCACATCTCTATACTGTTTAAGAGTACCTACCAAAAGCTTTTCCTCTTCTTCAGTAAGATCCATGGCAATATATGCAGGTTTTGGATCTTCTCCTGGCTCCGCTAGATCTATTCGTTTGGCTTTTTCAGGACCGTCGTACGATGTACCCGATTCCTTCAATTCCCTCATAGGTTGTTGCACTATGATTTTCCTATCTTGTATGGTATACTTCTTATAATGGGACGGTGCATCCATCTTGTCAGAACTCGTATCCCCATTCGTTTCAAAGTCAGTCGTCCATATGTCTCTGAGGGTTCGCTTGAGCTTATTGTACTCTGTATTCCTCTCTGTTTTGGTCATTCCTGACTTTATTTTCCCCCCTTTTTGCGACTAAGTCGTTTGCTTCTCGTGTTTGTTCTTCTTGTTGTTTTTTCGCAGTTTAGTTTTGATAAACCGGCCAGTGACTTCATCTTTGACACAATCCTCAACTTTGACAAGATTTAGATATCCCGTTCTGTCATCGACAAGAGGCATCGGATTATGCTTATTCGCCCTTGATTTTCTAGTTCACTTGGATTTATACTGCTCCTGTCGACTAGGTTTTTGGTTATGAAACTCGTAAAACCTGTCCTGTCTTGACCCGTGTTTCCTATTCGTCTCTGATTCGCTTGATATTTCATCATCAACCTCTATCAGTTGGATTTCATTGTCCAGTGATGGAAGGTCACAACATATTGAATCCGTGAATTCTTCCTTTGTTCGATTCCTATCGTTCACTACAGATATCTCATCAAGTATTCTTTTACACTCGGTCTCCCGTGGAGGTTCTTCTTGTTCCTCGCTCTCCGATCCTGACTCAAAGATGACGCTAGCCATTTGCAACGTTACTAGGTTGTATCCTTCTTCATCACAAAATTCCGTAGGTGTACATTCGTTAACACATGTGTCCAAGGTTGACAATATTTGAGTCCAGCCGAATGGCTCAAATAAATGTTCAGGAAAAGGTTTATGGAAATAAGCCTCGTCATCTACGGATCTTTCCAAAACGCATTCCTCTTTGATTATCTCTCCACAATCAGATGCTCCACATATCCAGACATGCGCTTTCGTTTGCATCCATGCAGGTATTTCTTTTTCATTTACAGTGGTTGAATTAAATTCTTGCACTGGTGTTTTTGCAACGTCTCTATAGCTGTGATCCTTCATGTTGATCTTTGTTATTAGCTCTTCGTGCCTTAGGTAGATTTGGTCATACCCCCAATCTTGTATCATTTTGAGTTGACGCATAAAAGGTCGTCCCAAAATAATGTCAAAGTTGTTCGTTTTCCCGAAATCCACCACAACAAAGGTGTGCTCATAGTTAATTCCACACAAAGTTACAACTATTTGGTGCAGGATGACCAATGGTCTCTCTACATACCCATCTGCGAGTTGCAGTTTCATTCTCGTTTTCCTGAGAGCTGGTCGGCTCCACTTCTCCCAGATTTGCTTGGTAGCAATCGCCACTCCCGCTCCACTGTCTAGGATAGCTATCGTTTTTATATCCTGATATTCCACAGGTAGGGTTGTATTCCCCTCCTCGCCTTCACAGTAATCTCTGACTTTGTCTATGGGCACTGGTTGGGATTTGGGTTGACTTTCCCGTTTGTTTTCTTCTCCCGTAGGGTTTGTAGGAAGAGGAATCTTTACTCCCTTGTGCTCCAAAGGTTTCCCCATGTCTTCCCATAAGTGTGGTCTAACTTTCAAGAGTTCGGACAACGTGATTGTGCATGTTATAGGTGTCGACAACATCTCTTGAAGACTTTTTGTGTCAACCATATGTGGAGTAGTTCTCGTTTGAGATGGAACTAATCTTATATCCGATTGTGCCTCATGTTCACCTATAAATGAAGGCGGGGTTTTCAAGGATTGGGCTTTGCTTTCCACCAAAACCTCTGTTCCCGCATCCCCATACAGCGATTGTATATCGGCTGGATAAAATCCGTTATCCAGGTTAATCTCAGAAACTGGAGCAGACTGTAATGTCGTGCTTCCGTTCTTTCTGTTTCTAATGGTTTCCCATAAGTGTTGGGGCCATTGTTCTTCAACTTCTGGAATTGGCATCATCGTCATTGACTTAGTGTCATTAGTCGTGTTCGGTACCACTCGATGATCGAGTGACAATATTGTTTCAGGCCTGGGTTCGTTTACTTGTTTTGGTTCATCGATTTTTACTTTTTCTCGCTCTTTGTGAATCAACACTTCTTATTCTGGGGTTCTAACCATCTTAGGTTCAATCAACGCCTGGGCTGTCTCAATGAGGTGTTTACACATTTCCAAACGCTTTGTTTTCACTTCTGGTTGAGGATAAGTTAACCATCTTTGCTCTAAAGTTTGGTTTGTTTTTAGCCGTGCTTCGTACGCTTATAATAGAGCATCTAACGGCTCTAGCACTTTGTCAACCAAGACCGATCCTCCTGAGGACGCTTTCCTCGGCTTGTTGTTAACCTCTGCAGTTTTACTCTCTCTCTCTTGTTTGAGTTGCTCCTTCGTTTCATGAAATTCGTTTTGCATGGCAATTTGGCTGTTCAACCTTCTCGTTTTTATCCTGTCTCGTTTCGCCTTCCAAGATTTTTCGCTGGGTTCTCACGGATATGCTCTCATTTTCTATGGGTATCGGCAACTCAACCTTTTCCTCCATGGACTCGTTTTTCCTTAAGTCCTTGGCTTGGACTCTGGTTATCGCATTGATTTGGATCATGGGATCAGTTTCTGATCTGCTACTTGCATCTGGTATCATCCCCACAATATTCATAGTCGCTTTTCCCTTGTTATCCGGATTTTTTGGGCAATCTGGCAATATGTGATTCACACCACATCCATCACAAAATCCCAAAAATTTTCACTCTTTCGCCTTTGAAAGGACAATTACGCTCCCAATGATCCATACTTCCACAGCTATAGCACTGTCCAATTGGTGTTTGATTTTGAGGAGGTGGTCCCATTGGTTGTCCTGCTCTATTAGGATATCCTCTTGGTTTGTAATTCTCGTTCGCAATGAACATTAATGTTCTTTCGTCTGCCAAATATTGATCTCTCGAAGGTTGTGCTACATACGTTGGTGGTGCCATACCCTCCCTATTTCCCCACAGTTGATAGGCTTTTTGTCTGTGTATATTTGTGATTCGAGTTCTGTTGCATAAGGCTCATTTGGTTCCTCGTAATATGAAACTTGAAGTGTACTATTTGTTCCTGGTGATGCTTCACAAGGTTGAGCATACCTAATAATGGACCTATTTTCCTGTGGTAATGGAGATTGTTGACCCAATACAGGTTGAGGTCTGTCTACTCCTGCTACCAGATTCATATTTGGTCCAACTTGATACCTTGGAGGAGGTGATTGGGATGGTCCTGCTGGAGGTCCATACGATCTTTCACTCACATAGTTTTTGTTATAAAAACACTCTTCTGTGCTATGATTTGTCCATTTTTGTTCTATTGCACACCATTTTAGTACTCGTTCATTCGCAGCTGGTGCTTTCGGCTGTTGTGTGCACCACGGCGTCGGATGATCCCCCCCGCATATGTCACACTTCCTCGTCTGAGACTGTCTCATAATCGGATTTGATCTCATATGTTGCTGCATTCTCTTCGTTACCTCCTCTATCAATTGATCAGCTGTTGGCATCAAGGATGCCTCGACATCTTTCTTGGTAGAGGGTTCTCTTTTAATCGACGAAGAGCCACTCGTTACTGAATTAGTATCCTCTGACACTTCCCCATATGCTTTGCAGTTATCGACAAGATATAACGCTTCCCTTGTAACCTATTGAAACGTGCTACATGCTTTCAAGTGAAGGTCCTTTTCAAGGTTTCATTCCTAAGTCCTTCAACGAAGAGCACAAACAATCTCTCGTCCTGCGGTAATTCTCTCCTCGGGCACCTCTCGATGTATTTCTTGAATTTCAAGGTTGCTTCCTTCACTTTTTCATTCTCCCTTTGTTTAAAAGTGTATATCTGCGATACACTATTATGCTTTATACCCCGTTTTGAGAATTCTTCAGCGAACTCACGCAATACATGTTCAATATTCAGACAAGTTTTCGGGTTTAAAGGTTGAAACCAAGTTAAGGTCGTCCCTTCCAAGGTCAGCCCAAATCCCTCGTATTGAGTGTGGAAATCAATGATCTGTTATGCTCTTAAGACTTGCTTAAAGAGCAATACATGAGCATATGGATCCCCCGATCCGCTATACTTCTTCGACATGCACTTTGCTACTTGGGATGGTCTGATCCGTCTATGGTCTGCGGTCAATCTCATTGCTCCCATGTCTCGACTTAATCGTTCTCGCGCATTAGGGAGGTCGTAGGTTGCTCTCGTTGGCTCCCCCGCCCCAAATCTACTACTAGGAGGAAAATGTGATGGGGTGTGGCTGCAAATGTCGGACCTACAGCCGTATGTGTAGAGATAGGAACCGCACTACCTCAATTCGTAGCCATTGATTCTCTGGAATGTAACGTTCCCATGGGGCTTGGCATCGAATAATGAGGTTTACTGAAAGAATCAGCTACATGAGTCCTCCCTCCGCCTGTGGTTAACGGTTCTGGCATGACAGTTGTAGGGGCTGGTCTTAGAGGGCTTGGAGTGACATAGTACTGATGAAGTGGTCCCCCAAAGTACGTATATCCTTCCAATTCTTTTTTATCGATTGCTGCATATCGTCTTCCATACTTGTCATAAGCTGCAATTTTTGTTTCCGCTCCTTCTGTGTAGGTGAAGACATAAAGTCTTTTTCGCTCAGTCATCTCTCCGACGTAGGGTTTCTTGCATCTATAATAGAGATCTTGCTCTCCGTTATTATACTTGTATAACCCTAAGTAGACATTATCCGTGTTGATTCTCAACGTTTCGTTTTCTCGCCTTAATCTTGCATTAGGTAAGCTCATTGTTGGTGCCTTTTCCTCATGTTTCTCGTCTATTTTGGCTTTTGTGCCCATCAATCCCCACTTGTCTACAATGTTAGGATTCAGGACTACCAAATACATGATACCCTCGCCATCTAGGTACATGTCTCCGCTAAAGCTCACAGGCACTAAGTCCCTGAACTCACTTGGTCTATCTTCTATTTTCACACAGTAGCGGTCCATACCATCTTTATTTATCTTGGCACCTTGCTTGTTGTCATATTGATACTTGATGAACAATAGCTTTAGTGTGGCCGAGGGGTCCGATGGTCCTGCTGCCATGTTTTCTCTTCCGTTTAGTTTTATTTGTCCCAATTGTTCTGTGAAATACTCGGAAAATTTCTCTGAAGAAGTGTCAGAGATGACTTCTTCAAGGATCATCTCTAACGGTCGCACTATCCCTTGGTTTACACTCTCTTTCGTCGATGCAACACTCGTTTGATCCGCTAAATTTAGGTGTCTGGTGTTGATTTGTTTTCCCGATCTCAAAAACATGAAGAAAGTGGGATTTACTGTGACTGAATCCAAACCTCCTACCTGGAGATGGAAAGATCTTCCTATTCCTGCGACTGCATGGACTGTTATTTGACCAGTCTCTGCAGATGAATACACTGGATGGCTATGAGATCACTGTATCATTCTAACTGTCAGCAAATTCAACACTTCAAAATGATCCCAACACAATTTTGCTTGCAGATTATTGACAGTATGTCCAATTTGAGTTTTAAAAACTCCTGGTATCTTGTATAACCTAGGTCTATGAGCAGGTCAAAAGTGAGCTGGATCTGGGCCAGAGCTACACCGATTGCGATCGTAGTTTTGAGCCCAAATCAGATGAAAATTCACCAGCTCGTTCACTAGGCTATTTTAAGACTACCTGCCAGACACTTTTGTATTTGGACTCAAAAAAGTCAAGTTTTTACCATTTCTTGGTTGGAAGTGCCTGTTTTTCCAAATTTATCAGCTTGACTGGATTTTGATGTTTGATTTGGGTTTGAGAGATACCTGGGGTTGTCCTGTGTACAGGCTATCCCTCTGTATGGTTCCTTCCCAGTTTTGACGTGTCTTGGTCTACTGAAAGTCAATTTCTAAGCCAGTTTAGCAATTTTTGACTTGGATCTGTATGCACATGGTTTGACATGTATTTTGAGGTTTCTGGCTCTAGGTCCTTTAGACTTTTATGTTTGTATACACCTGGGGATCCCACATATGAAATCTGGTCAAAATTTGGCACTTAGGTACACCGATCACGATCGTACTTCTGAGCCCAAATTAGACCAAATTTGGCATGCTTGTAGACACTGATGTTTTAAGGCTATCCCCAAAGTCCTTTTGCATTTGGATCACCAAAAGTCAAGATTTTGTAGTTTCTAGGTCTGTCATGCTAGTTTTACCCAAGTGGTATGATTTCCTTGATTTTTGATGTTTTTGAGTGTGGTTGCTTTAGACAAAGTTGTTTAGAATCTTATCAGGAAGGCACATGTCAAATCTTGTCCAAATTTGACACTGAGGTACACCGATCGCGATCTTAGTACCTGGGCCAAATCTAATGAAATTTTGTCAGCTCCCTCTGACAAGTGTTTCCTAGTGTTTTGTGCTACCACTTTGTGATTTGAATCAATATCAATCCTGTTTGGTCAGATTTTCAAAAATTCAGAGTCTTATGGCTTTTTTTTTGGCCAAAGTTATGGTTTTCTGGTTTCTCGGCTCTGACTTTTGCTCCAAATCTCACTGGAATGTGATTTACTGATCCTACTCCTAAGTACAAAAATGAAAAAACATAAGAAAATGAATCAAACAAAACAAACACGATGGATTTCGGGTGAGATTTCAATACTCAATCGAATTAGAGAAATTGAAGAGCAAAAATGCTTTAACACACTCACTCACAGCTCCCTAAATCTCCTAAGAGAGGATCTAGCCGGTCCACTGGCTCTAGACTCCACTAAGCTCTAAACCCTTGTCTAGCAGCCTAACTGAGGTGTAAAATGGATTTGTGGATTGATCTTTTTTAAGGATTCTAACTGTGCACTCGGTCACTCATCACCTAAGGTGCAATCCCCGGCAACGGCGCCAATGTTTGCGGGTCGCCGCGACGGACGTCCATAGCATAGCTCTCAAGCATCAACATATTTATCAATACAGGGGAAGCGACTCGGATGAGGCATGGGAACTCACTAGGGTGTCAATCCTAATGAAGTGAACTCGAAGAGATGCAACTTACTAATTCTACAAGTAAATCAAATGCATTAGCGCCAAGTAATCTGCCTATGTCCTCCTACACCGTTCCTCAGTCATCACGCCCGTTTACCATGCAAATCATGTCGGAATCGTACGAAACTTGAAGGGAAACTACAGGGGTTTATCAAGAACATATCCTATCACTGTCAGACCATTCTGGAGCGGTACAACGATCGCGATCATTCGTCCCAAAGTCAGCAAAAACAGCGAACAGGTGATCCTAATGGGTTGTTTTAGGGTCCCAAAAGCATCTCCTAGGGTCAAAACAACATAAAACACACATATAGACACTCAAAACAGTGATTTAAGGCCTCAAACTCGTAGTTGAAAACCTACACCGAATCTTGAATGATTACACTTGAATGAAAGAGCAAGAGGAGAGGAACACAATGCAATAAGCAAATCTGAATTTGGATTACCGTAGCCACAATGGCGAAGATTACAAGTTTAAACAAGAGGGAGCTTTCAAACGTGCGCTGTCTTCTCAGTTCTCCATTAAAAAGAGCTCTCTCAAACTTATAAAAATTGACCTTTATAGATTAGGTCTTTACAAAATGGCTTGTCCGGCCACAAGCTCCCAAACCTCTAACTGGCTCTCTAATATACAATTGCTCCCATAAGAATAATCATACATCCTTTGACAATTTTCCGGCTTAGAGATGCTTCTTTACAAAATAATTATACAATGGTTTCTCAGAAAAATATGATCCTCTGGCCACAGCCGCTGGTTGCTTTGTCCGCCAAACAAAGGCCCATACTATGTGCTAAAATGAGACATATGACTCATATAACAAATTTTAGCACATAGTATGGGTCGAGACCTCTGAAGCCATATTGGATGGCCATAAGATTTTTCATGGACAGGGTTGAGTATTATTTACTCACTCACGGAAAGTCTCACAGCTACTCAATATGGTTTGCATGGTTAAAGCCCATACTATGCGCTAAAATGGACCGTATGAGCCATACGACCCATTCTAGCCGCACAGTATGGTTTGAGACCACCTAAACCATATTGAATGGCCATACAAATTTACAAGGGTGGGTATGATAAATATTTCTCCATCCTTGCAAAGTTTCATAGCCATTCGATATGGTATGGAGGATTAGGACCCATAATATGTGCTAAAATGGGCCGTATAAGACATATGGTCCATTTTAGCATATAGTATGGTTAAGGACCGCCCAAAACATATTGAATGGTCACAAGAATATGCAAGGATGGGAGTGATCACTGGAATTCACCCCTGAAATGTAACACAACCAGCCGATATGGTATGTGCGGTCAAGGCCCATATTATGCGCTAAAATGGGACGTATGAGCCATACGGCCCAGATTAGCCCATAGTATGGGTCGAGATTGCCCAAACTATATTGAATGGCCACAAGAATTTGTAAAAGTGGAGGAGAGTATAATTTTTCCACCCCTGGAAATTTTCCCAACCATTTGATATGGTATGGGCAGTCAAGGCCCATACTATGTGCTAAAATGAGATATATGGCTCATATAACAAATTTTAGTACATAGTATGGGTCGAGACCTCTCAAAACATATTGGATGGCCTTAAGAATTTTCATGGAATGAGTTAATTACTATATCCTCACTTGTGAAAAGTCTCATAGCTATTTGATATGGTTTGGATGATCAAAGCCCATACTATGGGCTAAAATGAACCATATGAACCATACGACCTATTCTTGAGCATAGTATGGTTAGAGACCACCCAAATCATATTGGACTACCTTAATAATTTGCATGGGTGGGGGTGATCTCTATTCTCCAATCCCTATAATGTCTCATAGCCATCCAATATGTAATGGGCTATCAAGGCCCATAATGTGTGCTAAAATGGGCCGTATGAGACATATGGTCCATTTTAGCACATAGTATGGATCGGGACCGCCTAAACTAGCCACAAGACTTTTCACAGGTGGGTGTGAGAACCATTAGTTCACCCCTATAATGCTACAAAACTATCGGATATGATATGGGCAGTTAAAGCGCATACTATGTGCTAAAATGGGATATATGCCCCATACAACCCATTTTAGCACATAGTATGGGACTTGACCGCCCATACTAGATCGGATGAATGTGCAACTTTGCACGGGTGTAATAATAGTACTCACTCCCATTTGTATAAATTTTCATAGCCATCCAATATGGTTTGGGCGGTCTTGACCCATACTATGCTCTAAAATGGGTTGTATGAGTCATACAACCCATTTTAGCGCATAGTATGGGCCTTGATCGCCCACACCAATTTAGATGGATGTGAAAATTTAAACAAGTGGGAAAATGAGACTCATACCCACCCTTGCAAAGTCCTAAAGCCATCCGATATGGTTTGAGCACTCCCGATCCATACTATGCGTTAAAATGGACCGTTTGGCACATACAACCCATTTTAGCGCATACTATCGGCCTTGATCGCCCATTCATAGCGGATGACTGTGAAAATTTGTATACGTAGGAAAATGGTTCTCACCCCCACCCCTAAAAGGTTGCATAGCTATCCAAACTGGCATGGGTGGTCAAGGCCCATACTATGTGCTAAAATGGGCCTATGGCCATTTGAGCACACAGTATGGTTCATGACCACCCAAAACATATTGGATGGCCACAAGACTTTTCATGGGTGGGGTTGAGAACCATTTCACAAACCATGTAAAGTTTCATAGCTGTCCAATATGGTATGGGTGGTCAAAGCACCATAATATGTGCTAAAATGTGTCATATGAAACGTACGGCCCATTTTAGCGCATAGTATGGTTTGGGATTGTCCAAACCATATTAGATGGCCATGAGACTTTTCACAAATAGGTGTGAGAACCACTTAACCACCCCTACAAAGTTTCATATCCATCCAATATAATGCAAGAAATCAAGGCCCATACTATGCACTAAAATGGGACATATGGCTCATATAACCTATTTTAGCGCATGGTATGGGTTGGGAACCTATCAAACCATATCGGATGACCATGAGACTTTGAACAAATGGGTGTGATCACCATTCAACCACTCCTAAAAGGTCACACAGCCATTCGATATGGTTTGGGAGGTCAAGGGCCACATTATGTGCTAAAATGGGACACATGGCTCATACAACACATTTTAGCTCTTCTATCATGAATTAGGATATGATCATCTCATATTGTTGGATCTTTGTCTATGTACATGGGTCTTTATATGATTTATATTTTCATCTATACGATTAGATTGATTTCCACATATGTGGACCTTTATATGTTATCTACATTGGTATCCTTTTATCATGGGTTAGGACATGCTTGTCTTTATAGTTTTTATATGGGTGTTTACATGGTCCTCTACAAGTGCATCTACAATGTTGTCTCTATGGTCATCTATACAATTGTTTGCATGGACATATACATGGTTAACTTTGTAAATATTGGTTGTCTATGTGGATCATCAATATGATCGGCTAATGTCATCAATAGGGTCATCTTTATTGCTATCTCTTGGGGCTCCATTGTTGCATAGCTCCAATAACCAACAAAATTATCAATCTGAAGGGATGAGATATCCAGCTAGGACATGGAAACACTCACACAATTAGTGAGGTGGAAACACAAATGGTTGACTCTATGAGGTGAGGTCCTCAGCCTATGGAGGAGCTAAGCCACAATGAAGGACAATCTCCACGTCCACTTCTCTTCACGTCCAATCAACCCAATCACACACACTAATGATTGCAAGATGCACACAACAATAATCCTATCATACAACACACTTATTGCAAGCACACACACATAAATCTATCGAGCACCACACTCCAATCAAACCTACATGCACACACAAGAAAAAGAGGGCAATCACACAAGATTAGAGAGGAATTAATCACTAATTAGTCAAGATCTAGCTAATCAAAGCATTATAGGCAATCATAAGAAGCATGAGAGAGGCATAGTGAAAGAGAATTAAGCATTGATTAATGTTAACCAAGTCCCATGATGAGCAAGGAGACGCTCAAGGACCCCATAGCCACACACCTCAAGAGCTCTCACCAAAGAGTGCTCTCAACAAATGAGCTTGAGAACCCTAATTTCTTTTGCACATTGCCTTATATACCTAGGGTAAAAATATGCAATGTCTGGGCACCCAAGGCCTTTAGGGCTCCACCACTTACTGAATCTGCTACCTATACACACTAACTGACCTGTTCTTTACAGCTTTGAACTCCTATTGAGCCCATAACAAATTAAAATATTATAATGGCTTTGAAATAAATCGAGAATTTACAATACATGACCATTTTGGGAAAATGTGTAACTCCAATCATTACTGCTTCTTCATGTTGATCTTTGTGTGCATCTGTAAGGCTCGGCCTTTAGTAGCTCTTGTTAACTGACGTTGACTCAGTTAACATTCCTCCCTTCCGATTTTAGTGCCCATCCCCTCGAGCACTGCTGAAAAGTGTCCGTGGAGGCAAGGGAAGGTTTTGATTGGTTGTTGATGAGCTGATTGTCTTCAACATTCATTGAATTTGTTGATGAGGTTCAATTTGCTACAGTATCTTCATTGGTCCAAATAGGTCTGATGTGAGAGATGATGTTGCATTTGTCAGTTGTAATAGCATAATGATGAGGCTGCTATTTATTTATGAAAAGTATGTACAAGGGAAGTAGAATGATGAGGTTCTAAATTAGGGTCTAATACCTGTATAACCAAAGGAAAAAACCCAGTGGGAAAAAAGTACCTTTGGGATCAGCGCATTATTGGGGTACTTATTAGCAGGAAATATTAATAAAGAACTCAAGGGATTATTTGCTGATAGATATGGAATTAAAAAGGCATGATGTAAAAGGGTAGCATAGGAAATATTAATAAAGTACTCAAGGGATTATTTGTTGATAGATATGGAATTAAAAAGGCAACAAATGTAAAAGGGTATCATGATTGAACATTGGTTTTCCTGTTGTAGTCCACTCAAGGTACATATATGGAAGCAAAAAAGAGTGTCTAATGCATATGTTCAATGATGGGACATCCTATTTATGCATACACAAAAATGCATGGAAAACAATATGCTGTGCAAGAAGGATTTTGAGGGGTAATTCAAAAAGATTGTGTAGCTATAAAAGCATATGACATGGCTTTGTAAGCTGACACCCCTTTAAGAATGGTTTTCATTGATGATATGTGCTCTCATCTTATTGTGCACTATGCATGAGTGTTGAACTCTACGACACCCCACCAATTGTAAGTTAATAGACATTGACTCTTATGCTCATTTCATCAACATGAGCAACATGACTTAAATATGCTCAACTCTTCCAGCTTGAGCGTAAGCCTAATAACTACAACTCTTAGCACATAGTTTAATATGACTTGAAGCTTTGGGACTAATGCTTTGCTCATTTTATGGCTCAACAACCCAACTTTGACTATGCCAAAGAGTGTTTTTTGCAACCTGGCGACTTGACTTTCTACATTCTTGAGCTTACTACAAACATCTCTTCAGGTAAACTAAGCTTGAATCCTCAAAAAGAGGATTAGTGAAGGACCAAGTTGGCATTGAAGGTTTCTTTTGCCATACCTATTTTATCATCTTTGAGTCTACATCCTCATTGATTGGGTTGTCCTTCTTTCTCTGTGAAGAATCCATTATATGTTTCATTCTCCAATTAGAATAGGAGTCTTTGATGTTGTTGTAGGCCTCTGTTCACTATTGGCATTTGGCTTTTGACTAGGAGCATTGGAAGACTTAGGAATCCAAATCTCTTGATGACCTTTTTATCCCATTGTTGAATTTGTTGAGCTCTTGAGATCTTCATGTAGGTCTAGTGTAGTTGTAGTTGACTTGTGGTTGCCTGGTAGCCAAATCTTTGTATAACCTGTGCCCGGCGGATTCACTCTATAGACAAAACAAGACGCCACCTACGAGCGGACAACTTTGATAAAACCCCTATATACGACTCATATTAGGGAATATGACCCCCCTTTCTACGCTTATACGACAATCAATGCAACAAACTATCATACCCCTATCTTACATATAAAATTTAGGTCTCACATTATCTAACTGAGTGAAACTATTGAAAGAGCGTGTAGCATAGTGATTGGAAATGTACTAAGAAACCACTTCTATTGATAACTAGATGTACCCTCAATGTGTCTTAGTTTGCTTTGTAAACTATGTGCCCGTTCATCAACCTGTACTCTAGCTACTTGTCCAATTTTGACCCATCTAAATTGCTCAAAAAACATGGTTATAAAGTTGTGTTAGGTTCTCCATGTAAATTTGTATCTGTACAAACTCTTTATAGCTTTCATCCCTCAACAAATGAACTATAATCACAAAACAAGCAATTGATACAAAGCAGTGTTAGTTCTTGCATGTATCTTTGTAGCTATTGACTCACAAGTTCAAGGGTAGACTCTTTTGGGATGCCATGATTTTGAAACACAAAAACTTCCTCTCATTTTTCCCTTTTCTCACTCCCCCCCCCCCCCCCCCCAATATGAATCCCCCTCCCTTATTTTTAAGCTTGGGAGATAAATTATTGGGGGCTTGCCCCTAGCTTATACGCTTATGTAACTTGTAAAAAAAAACCCCTCCCCTGCACTTACGTGGTGTGGTAAGTTTTTCATGGTGAATCCCCCGGGAACCTGTGTAGAATCCTTGTCTAAGAGGAAGACTCTTTGAGATCCATCTTTTTTTTGTATCCTCTTGAGAATTGTGGTTGAATTTAGCATCTTTCAATGTTGTTATGTTGTATACATGCTTCTTAGGTATCCTAGGATATTGTCGAGGTTGATACCTTATGGGCCTTCTTTCTTGGGAGGGACTTGAAGCTACTTCATATGCTCTAACCTGCGGTTTTGGCACCCATATCTTTCTGTTACCTCCATTGTACTCCTGTTCTTTTAAGCTCCACTGTGATGTTATCCATCCCATGTGTTTGTCTTTTTGTGTTGAATTCCTGTTCATAATCCAAACCGGATCATTGAATTTGACTAAACTGCTCGGAACAAACACTTTCTTGAATATCTTTTGCTTTCTTGAGTACTTTGGCTTAAATATCTTTGCTTTTTTGGGTGTCTCCTTAGAGGTTTTAGTTGGGTCCGCAATTGACTTGAAGTTTTGAAAGCCTGACTTGCTAGAAGAAGCTGATTCATGAGTTTTTCTTTATTCTCACCAATGATGATGTACTTGATCATCTTAGGAGTGGTTGTGTCCTTTGGTTGAGATTTATTTGCAGTTTCTTTGATTTGACCATCTGCTTCAATCGATGTTGGCTCCATTGGCTGTAATATTGTACCTTTTTGCAATTGTTGAGCATTATCCACCTGCATCTGAGTAACCTTTGATCTTAGAAGATCCATTGTACGTTTTGGCAGAATCTGTCTCTTCGGAGGAGATTTTGGTGGTGACCTTTGTGTAGCTTTGTGGACTTTAGCTTTCATTGATTTTGACTTTTCTATTACCTATTTTGGCAGCTTGAAGCTTTGCATTATCTTTAGATAGTCTTTGACTTCAGTCGAGCCATCCGTATGGGTTTGTACAAGGTCATGATCTTGCTCATATTTGTTACCATGTGCATCTTGATATGAATATGTGAGCTTGATTACATGTAATTGTTTGAACACTATTGGATTTATCGGTTTTGAATTTGACTTGTGGAGATCAGTTGAAACTTTTGTCTCTGTTGATCTTCATATAAGCATTTGTCTGTAGAATCAGATGGAATCTGGTTCATTTGGAAACTTCCAAAAACCATATGATCTTTCAATGGTTTTTGCCTTGAAGGGGTATGTTGGAAAGAAGCTCTAGGGCTTCTAACTAGTATAACATTCCTGGTACATAAGCTAATTTTGATGGATTTACAGCTCCCCCCTTCCTAGGGTGATCACTATAGCCTGCTTCATTGTAAGAGTTCAAAATTTTTTGGCTCTGGTTTAGTCTCACCTTTTGGGACTGTGAAGGTACACTTTGGGTAACACTGTTGATGTTTGGCATCTGTAAACCTTCTACATAGTTTCCTATGTATCTCCTTGAAACATGAAAAATTATTCCCTAGTCAAGCTGTAGATAGCATTATTTTTGCCCTGATATTGTCTATCCCATGGGTTTCCTATGATATGAGCTTTTGTGGTTTCAAGACCCAAGGCATCATAGATGCTAGACTCTCATCTATATCTACGACTGTTTTGGTCAAAGTATATGCTCTTGGGTTACAATGACGAAGCTTGATTTTTGATGGAGGAGAGTTTGGCTTTGAACAAATTTTTGGGTTCACTCGGGTAATATCCTTTAGTTCTAGAGAGGATGGGCTATAATAGATTCTTTCCTTTGAAATTAACCATTCTGGACGCACTTGTATGACCTGGTATGTGGGCCGTTCAAACACTGGTTGATCCTTTTTGTACAGTTTTTCTTTTTGGTCTACATAGTGTGCATATGAATTATGTGTACCATGCAATGCTAACAGCATTGTGTTTGATGTGTTTCTTAGACTCGTGAATGATTGCACACTTGTGGCAGTGGATGCAGAATCATTTGCAAACCTAACAGTCTTTTCAACACTCGGTGATATCTAGACACCTTGATTGAATTCATGCAGGAATTTGTTGTTCATAGAATCAATTTTAAGCTCTTCAGGTGCATGTGCATCTTTATGTTGATTTTGAACTTGCAGTGTTTTTTTTTATGCTTATAATAATGATGCAAAATCATCCGATTGCATTAAAAGTGATGAGTTAGATGCACTTACATCAAGATTCGCATTTCCAATTTTCTCTATATCTTGCTTGGCAGTTGATGTATCCCTATTGTCAAGATTTCTTGGACAATCTTCAAAAAAATGTCCACCTTTTCGTCCATAATTTGAGCAATACACCATGACAAGTGGTATTTCAATTGGCTCTGTCATGTCAAGCTCTACCTGAGGAGCTTCAGTTTCTTTGCTTGCCAAGTTGTTGGCATCTTCTTTTAACACACTAAGCATCAAGCTGTAGACAACATGCTCCATCTTGACCTTTGTACCGTCTTTGAATTTTTTCTCCAATTAGATTGGCTTCTATTGGTTGATCTATTGGACCTTGCAATTCTGTCTCTCAAATATAGATCTAACCACTGTAATCCATGTACAATGACCCTGATTCCATATGCACCCGCTTTGGTTGACTTTCTTAACTTCTATATGTACTTCAGCTTTGAGATTGTAATACCTAGCTCCACTAAAGTCTGTGAACATATGGGAGTTCCCTGAATTTTGTCTTTACTTTGATCAATAGGATCTTGGCTCCTGTGCTGCTTTTGCCACTCATAAGATACCTATGACCTTCTGAATCTGTGTATAAGACTTTTTCTCTATCATAGCCATATAGCTGTAAAATTTCCTCCGTTGCAGTTGTGCATGTTTTGTTACTGCTACTCACTTGCTTTGCTGTACTTGAACTCTCGGCTCGACTTGAGTCCATGTTGGCTAAATCTACAAAAACTATCTCTTAGCCATTTTAGGTGTTAATTAGCAGAATTTTTGTTGCTCGGGTTTGATAAAACTACTTGTGTCAAAGCACTTTTGCAGTTGACTGCTCTTAGACTCACAAGAGTTGATCAACTCTAGCTTAAAAGTTTCAAAATTGATTTGGGCCTTTGAAATATAAAAATCTGGGCTTTGAATAGCCTAATCTGCAATCCACCGTCATTTGTGTCTCTGTTCGTCTAACTGGAAGCTAATTTGCAATGCAATTATTGCACTATCCAATTTCTAGCATGCAAAATTTTGAAATTTATCTGTCCCTCAATTGGCTTTGAGTTGGTCTTTTTGCTCACTTTTTTCGGCTAATCTGATTCGCTTTACGGTGTGTAATTTCTCCGGTTTTGCTTTTTTCGACTTGCCGGTGTGCGACTCTTCCGGATTTGCTTTTTTACTTTTCTACCCCTTTCTGACCTTTTTTGGCACTTTCGATGACTTTCTTTTTGTTTTTATTAAATTTCTATGAAATTTTGAATTTTCTATTTTTTTGGTATTTTTATGATTTTTTAGAAGAGTTTTGATTTTTGAAGAAATTTTCTATGAATTTTTACTTTTTTTTTGTAAATTTTAGAATTTTAATGGAATTTTTGAAGATTTTACAAAATTTTTATGATTTTTAGACCACTTTTTGATTTTTTATGGATTTGTTTTGAGTTTTTTAATGAAAATTTTATAATTATTGTGATTTATTTGATCAATTTATGAATTTTCTATACAATTTTTGATTTTTTTGTAAATTTTTCATGAGTTTTTCTATTTTTTATAGTTTTTAAAATAGTTTTTTGATTTTTTACTGGGTGTTTGGATTTTCTTGTAGCTTAATGAATTGTGTGTGTAGAGGTGCGTTCACGCATGTGTGTGAGTGTAGTGGTTGACAACATTCACGCGTACAGAGGAGGGAGACGAGAGAGACAAAGTTAGAGAGAGAGAGAGAGTGATAGTGACCTGGCATGCAGTACGAGAGAGAGAGAGAGAGAGAGAGAGAGAGAGAGAGAGAGAGAAGAGAGAGATACTTATCGCCGCTAACGTCGCGTGCTGCAGCTGGTGCGTAGGAGGAAGTGAAAACGGAGCGAGAGAGAGAGAGTCAACACTTTTCGGCGCGGCAACATGAGCCAACAAAAAATCAAAAATCACCGTTGAGTATGCCACGAATCTCGACACCGTAGCGGACCACATGCCAAGGTTCTGAAAACCCCACCAATCCGCACCGAAGCTCAAAAATCTCTTTTTTTAATTTTTGAACATCCAAAAGTGTAAAATTAAGCTGAAAATCACCCGACAACACAAAAAATCATTCAAAAATCCCAAAAATAGCCAATTTCTTTTTGAAAAATTATAAAAATCTCTAAAAATCATTGGCAATCACAATCGAATGCTTTTGAAACGCATAAGCACACCAATAATAGCAATTTTTTAAATCAAGAATGCGATTTACGACAAAATCAACAACCTGATCTCCAAAAAATAGCGAAACATTTAAAACTCGACCAACAAATGCGCTCAAAGTCAAGCCGTAAATACACATTAGAAACAACTCATAAAGATCGCAAGATATCAAATTTTTATGGAATTAAGCAAAAATTAGCAAAAATTAGCAAAAATTACCAAAAACAGTTCCAAAAATTACTCAAAAAACTTTTGAAAATTCTCCACACATAGGAGATTAGTGAAGCCAAATAAAATCACAAAAAAAGCACATCAATTCAGTTGCCAAACAATTTAATCAATAAAATCCATACTAGGCAATTTAATTGGCAAAATTAGCGACAAAATTAGGTCACAATTTGATGCATTTGGAGTGTGTAGATCCCTGTTTTGAGCTCAAAAACATAGCAATTAACCATTACACACATCAAATATTCAATCAAAACATTGAATTAATCATGCACATTAAGCACTTTTTAGGCGCGCGCGCGCACACACACACACACACACTAATAATTGGCAGTTTTTACCAAACTTTAGGTACAACATTTTGAGGTGCACAATCAAGGGTAAAATAGTGCACACACACCTAAACTTAGGCATACACACACTCAATTAGAATGCACACACTTGATTTTAACGCACACACACTTGTAATTGAACATTCAAGCATGCAATTATATCAATTTGGCACACAATTAGCAATACACATTCACCAATTAACAATTGAAACTCGTCAATTTCATACGCCACCAGATTTGGAAAATTTCGGCATTACGACGGCATGAAAACGAACAATCCAAAAAATTCCATAGCAACATAGCATGAACATTGCATTGCAATAACATAGCATCAACATTACATTGCATCATGGTGGAGTCTTTACACAATTCTACACATCTTTAGAGTTTAGGGAGGTTGCGAATACCACCTTGATTACCTTTCCATTGAAGATCGATTGAACGGTTGAAAGCTCCAATCTTCCGTAGCAAATTAGTGTGTAAGTTAGCAAAATTAGTGAAATTAGCAAGGGGTTAGTGTCAAATTAGAATGTGTAAATACACTATCGGCAAGATACGGTGACAAATTAGGGAATAATGAACACATTGCTTCATGCACAAACATCCAAAATCCACAAAACCATAAACACACAAGTGAAATTAGTGAGGAAACACATCCAATTATGTCACAATTACACTAGCTTGTAGGTCATCATCCTTGGCAATGGTGCCAAATGTTGGGGGCTCCATCGTTGCATAGCTCCAATGACCAACAAAATGATCAATCCGAAGGGATGAGCTACCCGGCTAGGGCATGGAAAAAGTGACACGATTAGTAAGCTAATCATGGCAGTACGAATGGTTGAATCTATGAGGTGAGCTTCTCGGCCTATGGAAGAGCTAAGCCACAATTAAGGGCAATCTCCACATCCCCGACAATGGCACCAAATGTTGGGGGTCCCATTGTTGCATAGCTCGAATGTGACCAAAGAATTATCAATCTGAAGGGATGAGCTACCCGGCTAAGGCATGAAAAAACTCACATTATTAGTGAGCTAATCATGGTGGAAACACGAATGGTTGACTCTATGAGGTGAGCTTCGCGTCCTATGGAGGAGCTAAGCCACAATGATGGGCAATCTCCACATCCACTTCCCTTCACCTCCAATCAACCCAATCACACACACTAACGATTGCAAGACACACACAACACTAATCATATGTAACACACTAATCACAAGCACACACACATAGATCTATCAAGCACTACACTCCAATCAAACTTACATGACACACACATGTAAGAGAGGGCAATCACACAAGATTAGAGAGAGATTAACCACTAATTAGTTAAGATCTAGCTAATCAAAGCATCATAGGCAATCACAAGAAGCATGAGAGAAGCATAGTGAAAGAGAATTAAGCATTGATTAGTGTTAATCAAGTCACAGGAGCAAGAAGAAGCTCAAGGACTTTATAGCCACACACCTCAAAAGCTCGAATCAAATAGTGCTCTCAACAAATGAGCATGAGAACCCTAATTTCTTTTACACACTGCCTTATATACCTAGGGTAAAAATATGCAATGTTCGGGCGCCCAACGTCTTTAGGGCTCCACCACTTACTGAATTTGCTACCTAGGCACACTAACTGATCTGTTCTTTACAGCTTGGAACTCCCATTGAGCTCGTAACACATTAAAATATTACAAGGGCTTGAAATAAACTAGGAATTTACAATAAGTGACCATTTTGGGAAAATGTGTAACTCCAATATTCATTGCTCTTTGTATTCATCCTCGATGTGCATCCGTACGTCTTCGGTATTTACCAGCTCCTGTTAAAACTGACGTTGACTCAGTTCACACTATCTTTCTATATGATTGATTAGGATATGATCGTCTTTATGCGGTTCTATGGAAATGTATATTAGACTCTATATGGTTTTCTCTATGACTATCTACATGGGAATTTATATAGTCCTCTACATTGGCATCCATATGGTCATCTAAATATACTGCTATCCTTTTTCCATAGACCACATGTATATGGTAGTCTATATGGTCAATTCTAGTATGCTAGTCTATGTGGCCAGTTCTACAATCTTCTACATAGGGATACATATGGTCATCTATATGGTTGATGCTATCATCCTCTATATGGTCATCTATATGGTTTCTTATAGGATTGCTCCAAGCCCTTTTAAATGGTTCTTTATATGATTAACTAGATTATATTATTTTCTATATCATCATTTTTATTGTCGCATATATGGTCAACCGGATTGGTGTATACTTAGACAACTAGCTCATCATCTATATGGACAACTAGATTTTTATCAACTAAAATTTAAAAAGAAAACTCTGTGTGTGTATGTGTGTGTGTTTTTTTTTTTTTCTGTTGCCAAGGGGATCCAAGGGGGGGTGGCAAGACTATTTGGCCCCCCCTTGGCGGGGGAAAGCGTGGGTAGGGCCCCTGAGGTTGAAAATAGATGTATTTTCGGATATGAATTTGTATATAATTTTATAAAAAATGATATGATATTTATGATGTGGTAGAGAGACTCTTATACACATTGTATGAGGAGAGAGAGAGAGAGAGAGAGAGAGAGAGAGAGAGAGAGAGAGAGAGAGAGAAAAAAGAGTCTTAATAGAGACAAGGAGTGACAGAGATTTGATCCTGACATTCTCTGAGCTAGACACTCAGTACGATTCTTGTCAGAAAAGTCCATGCACGCATGTGGGTCCATATTCAATCATCTCTGCAAGTCTCATCGAGTGCCACATAACTCGCCAAGTTGCATGGAATGCAAACGGTTGGAGATGTGACCGTAGCTTGCCGAGTTATGTGGCGATTACATAACTCATTGAGCTACGTGGACTTATGACGTGTATGCCATGCCATTGTTGAGAGTTTTTACAAGAAGGCATCCACATAACTCGCTGAGTTACTTGGCCTACCTATGTAGCAATCTAGTAGGCTTTGCCATGTAACTCGCCGAGTTACGTGGCTTGCCTATGTTGGCATAGCCACGTTACTGGGTGAGTTACGTGGCAATGCCGTGTGTGCATGTACGTGGAAATAGCATGTCGCCTTTGTGGCATGACCACATCACTCAGTGAGTTACGTGGAGCTTCTTACCAATAACTTGCCAAGTTCTATAAGTATGCCACGCGTTGCAATTTCCTGCTTTGGGCATGAGAGTAACTCGGCGAGTTACCCACATTGCAAAAGTCCCACTTGGGTGCGGACTGCGGGAAGTGGGTACACTCTATCTTGCATACACCCAGTAGGCTTTTGGAACACTTTCTCCTTGTACTTCCACAATGAGCACCGACATATGTAGCCCACGTGCAGTTTTTCTTAACTCTCTCTCTTTCGCTGTCTCTCACACATACACACATGCGTGAACACACCCCTACATACACACTTCATTAACCTACAAGAAGACACACAAAAGAAGAAAAAGGGGGGCCTCTCTTTTCATGTTGTCTTTTTTTCTCTGTTTTGAACGGTTGCCTTTTGTCTTTTTCCTTTATCTTTTGTGTCATTAACTTTTGTATTTTATTTTATTTTATTTTATTTTATTTTGTTTCCTTTCAATTTCATTTCAATTCAATTTCATTTTTTACCTTTACATTTTATTTCAATTTCATTTTCATTTTCTTCTCACTTTCATTTCATTTATTTGTGTATTATACAAAAATATAAAATTTTTATTTAAAAAATATACAGATAATTCACAAAAAAATCAAAAAAAAAAATCCAAAGGTAAATCTCAAAAATTGTAAAAAACTCATAAAATTCATTAAAAAAAGTCCAAAATTGATCGGAAAAAAATCCCAAAAAATCGTAAAAATCATAAAACTTTCAAAGAAGTCACAAAAAATTAGAAAATTACCAAAAATTTTAAAAAATCAAAACTTTTTCAAAAAAATCGTTAAAAATCATAAAAAGACCAAAAAATTAAGAAAAATCAAAATTTTACAAAAATGAAGAAAAATAAAATAAAGTGTTAGAAAGAGCCAGAAAAAATCAGAAAGACCCAGAAAAACAAATGAACAGCAGAGAAAATTACGCATTGCAAAGTGAAGTAGAAAAATAGCCGAAAAAAGCGAGAAATCGACCAACTCAATGCTGATTGAGCGACAATCAAATTTTAAAAATTCTGCATACTAGAAATTGGGTGAAAGCATGGTTTGGTGGTACAAAAAAAGGACCTATTTTGCTTCTACCTGGTTGGTACTTGTACATATATCCACACTTTGGAGGGAACCTTTTTTTTCATCTATGTTAAAGAATGGTAGGAGGAAAATTTGTATGATTTAAACTTTCCATGAAAGAAAAAGTGGGTGGGGCAATAAGTAATGCGAGTGGTGTTTTGAAACCGTGCCAAAAGTCCCATCACAGACTGCGTTTGTGAGTGGCGCAGTTGCTCAACACATTTTCCAGCTTCCGCCTTGCTCTCTTACTACATCGCCTTCTGCAAACCACTATAGTTGCAGGTAACAAGATTCCCGGCTACTCACAATCAGAAAGATGAGGACGCCAGCGAGGAAATCATTAGCCAAAGCGTCACCGGACAATGGGAAAAAGAAGAAGAGGACAATGGATGCAAAGTCCCCTCGGAACATTGACACCCCAAATATGAGGGCTAGCAAGGGGGCCTCCTTTGTGGAGAGGGAGAAACCTGTTGTGTCCATGGAGACTTCATTTAATCTTGGGCCTCTTTTTGCCAATGATGAGACTCCACAGTCATCTACAACATCTAAAGGTAGGTTCTATGCGAGCTGTGCATTTTTTGGTGATTTACCATTTTATTTTCCATGAATGCAAGCTTCTGCATGTCTTTTATCTGATGAGGTCTGCATTTGCTTTTTTTACATGCAGCAAGTACATGTGCATGTTTGGGATCTTCTTAGGAATTTAGCGTTTAGGAAATTTACAAAGTTACATGTACAAGCTACTCTTTAGATTGCTAACTTGCATGCATGCAAGTGCAAAAATCAGTATATGTTGTACATGAGCATAGCACAAAGTTGAAGCTCAGTAGGGATGTCAACATAACCAAATTTGGTTAGTACCAAATTTGGTACTAACCACTACCAAATTTGACTTTGTACACAACTGAATTTCGCAATTGTCACTTGAATGAGATACATTCATTTCATTCCATGTGTTTTGTTTTGCACAACTGAAATGAGGCATATAATGAGGGCACGTCTTTACTTGCGTGTTGTTTCCACATCGCAGGAAAAAACAAGATGGAGGAGTACCCTATCTTGACAAAGTTCTGCTATATAGCACAAGAGCTTCATGATGAGTATGGATTGAGCATGGAGGGGGTGCTGCCAAAGGATCTTACGGAAGATGACATCCCCGATGACCAGTGGCTCACTGTATTCAGGAATTCCAGCCAGAAGAAGACAAAGATTTACTTAAATCACGTGCAGCCACGGCTTCAGGATGAATGCAGGTTCCTGTTCCATAAGGTGTACCAAGCGCCACCATCATGTGGGGAGATCACTAAAAAATTTGCCCGCTGTTTTGCATATGAGAAGTGTCATGCAGCCACAAAGGACCCTGTGGGCCACAGGGTTGCATGGGCCAGGTTTGGTGAGAGTGTACTCAACATGTGTTCCTCCCGACCAGGAGGCTTGGAAAAGAAGGTTGAGAATTGGCGAAAGGAAAACGGTGCGTCCCAAGGAGGCCACCCGTCAAATACTAAGAAGCCCCGAATTACGCCAGTCCGTAGTATGCCCCCTACACAGAAAGTCCCCCAATAGCGTCATGAGGAGAAGACACCTGATTATATTGCGGACCTTGAAGCTATGGTTGGGAGAGTCCCTCGGACATGTGTCGGGGTAGCCGATAGGCTGAAAGAGCTGACAATGTCTCTGAAGCAGAAGAAGGAAACACTCTTGAGGGCATAGGGTTCCAATAAACTTGTGAAGCAGATTATGGACGACATCAAGGAATATGAGACCCAACTGGAAACACTGAGAGAGGCCAACACTGATGATGATGCAGAAATCAATGTGATAGAAGCTGATTTGGCTGCCAGTCAAAGGATGCTACGTCGATACGGAATCAGTGAAGATACGTCATTGCTCGACAAGGAGATTCTAGAGCAACAGGTGCTGGTAGTTTTGGGAGTTTTTGGTAGAACTGTTTATGCTTGGTTTGGTGGGATTGGTAGTGCTAGGTACCTTTGGTAGAGCTGTTTATGCTTGGTTTGGTGGGATTGGTAGTGTTAGGTACCTTTGATAGAACTGTTTATGCTTGGTTTGGTGGGATTGGTAGTATTAGGTACTCATGGTAGAATTGTTTTTATTCTAGGTAGTTTATGGTTTCCTTCTGTCTTATGGTTTGGTATTTCTGATACTATGAAGAAGTTTTGGTACTTTAAGGTACTTTTTGAAAGTGCTGCAAAAGGTGTTATGGTAGTTTTATTATGATAGCTTTGGTAGTTTTGCTAGTTTTGGTACTTTTAGGCACTATTTGAAAGTGCTGCAAAAGTGTAATTGGTAGTTTGATTTTGGTAGTTTTTGAAAGTGCTGCAAAAAGTGGCTTCTGTAGTTTGATTTGGTAGTTTTGGTAGTTTTAGGAACTATTTGAAAGTGCTGCAAAAAGTAGGTTTGGTAGTTTGATTTTGGTAGTTTTGGTACTTTTAGGTATTATTTGAAAGTGCTGCAAAAAGCTTGCTTGGTAGTTTGATTTTGGTAGTTTTGGTAGTTTTGGGTACTTTTAGGTACTATTTGAAAGTGATGCAAAAAGCTTTTTTGGTAGTTTGATTTTGGTAGTTTTGGTACTTTTAGGTACTATTTGAAAGTGCTTCAAAAAGTGGCTTTTGGTAGTTTTGGTACTTTTAGGTACTATTTGAAAGTACTGCAAAAAGTGGCTTTTGGTAGTTTTGATAAGGTTTGGGTAGTTTAGTTCTGCATTGAGGGTATTTATATGTTTTTGGTATTATATGATTCCCGAGTTTGGTAGTTTTTGGTAGTTTTGGTGGTTTTGGTATTTTGGGTTCTGTTTCGTAGTACAGTACTTAGAAGTACCAGTCTCGGTATGACTTCTTGGTAGTTTTTGAAACTAATTGGGACCTCTGGTTGTCAACAGGCTGAGTATGACACTCTGGAGAAAAAATGGAAGGATGGTCAAGAGAATACCCTATTTGTGAAGGAGATGTTGTCTGATATCAGGCTTGGGAAGAGGTTCCTACTATATCCTAGGCCCCAAGTTAATGATTCGGTAAATGTGATCCCGGTGTTTGGTATGTGTGTTGCATGCGGTGAGCCCTTGGAGTGCGCACATGTAGTCGGAACCTTCATGCTAGAGTGCCGACACCAGTATCATCCCTTGTGCTTCAGTGCTCTGTTACAAAGCAGGGATCAGTGTGTCAAGCCGGGTTGTAATATGGTAATCTCTGATTTGGCAAAGTCCTGGGCCAGTGGGATTCAAGTTGTCAAGAGTAAGTATGTGTGCATTTTTGAATACATATGCGCACTTGCAACTCAGTGAGGTTTTCATACAAGTAAGTATGTGCTGTCTTTCTTTGTGTTTGCAGAGGAGCAGGATGCTGCAGTTGTTGCTGACCAGCATGTCACAAAGTCGGCTGCAAGTCCAATATGGGACGTGGATGAGGTGACAAGGGAGATATCAGATGTTCTCCATGATCTGAAGCAAGGTAATTCTGTAGGGAAAGACAATGTGACGCGGCAAAGATGTGAGGCAACAGGTGACAACGAAAGTAAAAGTGAGGAGGAGGCCAGAGATGATAAAAAGACAGGTGGTGACAGCGAAAGTAAAAGTGAGGAGGAGGCCAGAGATGGTAAAAAGACTAAGGACAAGGAGGAAGGTAAAGTCCTTGTTGTTGTGGAGCTGGATGCGAAGGAAAGCTAGGATGCTACCAACACAAAGCTCGATGAAGCAACGGCCAAGAAGGGAGAGGAAGAACCCACAAAGGGGGGTGTTGGGGAGGGGGTGGAAACCACAAAGGGGAGTGAAGGGGAGGTCAAAGAGGGGTCGGAAGGCAACAAAGATCGGAGGGAGGACAAGGATGAGCAGGAAGAAGTACTTGCGAACGATACTGTTGTGGACAACACCGACGGGGGCGTTGACTCTACTGCTGCCGATGCTGTTTCGAAGCGGAGAGGTGATTCCCCTGATTTCGTGACCCTGTAGGAATTTTTCTGTTTGCAGAGAAAGAAGCGCAATCGTGCCCATGATCAATTATCCCGTGCATGCAAACTGTAGCCAGTGAGAATCTATTGTATTCCGCACTTTGTGCTTTTTAGTGACTGAGTGAACTTGATTTTTTGGCCCTGAGCTTTATCTGTTCTCTCTATCTAGTTTTGTGTTGGTATGTTACCTTTTGTTACATTACTGTTTCAGTTGTCCTCACTATATGTGCATTACAGTACCAAATTTGGTACTTTTTGGTACTGTTGAACTTGGGTGCACGTCTGCCCACTATTACAGTACTTCTTGAACTTGCAATTTCGGATAGTCCTTATCACTTGTGCAATACAGTATCAAATTTGGTAGTTTTTGGACCAGTTTTCTATTTTAGATATGATGTTTGCACTGTGTATTTGTCCCCAGTCATTATGTTTGTTGGTGCTGTAGTAAGTTGGTGGCTAGACGAGACACTGGCAAGCATATTGTTGCAGCCTGATGTGGCTACTAGATGCGGGCAGATGATGGTGCTTGATCTTAATGGCATGCTACTAACCAGCTGCAGTGAAATCCCTGAGGAACTTGAGTGCCTGCCAAAGGAGCACACGCCACGGGTAGTCTATCTCCAAAAGAATGTAATTTGTCTTGTAAGGCCGGATGCGGAGCAGTTCATCCTACGGCTTAAACAGAAAGCCAGCCTAGTGTTGTGGTCCTGTTGTAGAAGGGAAAAACTGTTACACATGGTGAACGCGTGCTTCCCCAACCATAGAAGGCAAAAATATTTTACAGGTAAAGCATGCCCGCTTTGAATGTTGCAGGACATAAGTTACGCATACCTCTAACCTCGTTTTTTGGCATTAGCAGATATTCTCTCCCAAGAGGACTGTGAAATATGGCGGCCCCGTATGTCGGAGGTGCCGGTTGTGCCCAAACACATGGGAAATAAGCTTGTTTTCCTGAAGAAGCTACGGACGCTGTGGGCAAGGCACCCTAAGTACGATGCCAACAACACTATTCTTGTAGATGATTGTAGATATAAGTCTCTTAAAAATGACTATGAAAACTGTATGGCAATCCGATCATACGATCCCATGGTAGTAGGAACCGATTACCCGTTTTACTTGCTGGATTTTGTTTTGCCTTGGTTGCTTGGGTGGATAAGGGATCGGTACCCAACAGCGTACACTCGCAAAAACCCAGTCTTTAACACTGAAGACGATATTTCTGGGTACATTACTGATTACTTCATATAGATGGAGGGATACTCCTATAAATTTGATCCCCCAAGGTAGCAGATTTCCATAATCATGTAAATAGTGGAATTTTGTAACCCGATACTATACATAATGGAAAACCACTTCTCTTGTTCAGACTGTCTTGGTATCTTGATCTCTACTATTGAAACCTCTGACTAATTCTGTTGAAACCTCTTGGAGCTAACCAGGTTGCCCAACATTTTAATTTTTGAGGCAGATAGCATCTATGTTTGGCATACCTTTCATGTTATCAACGTAGTTCTAGACATTGCTCAAGGTGGTCGTATCAAATACGAATAGACAAACTGAAAAATACCAAGAAATAAAGTAAACCATAAGTGATATAGCAAGTTCAAGGAGTACCAAATTGTACCAAATTTGGTACTGTAATAGTGGATAGGAGTGCACCCAAGTTCAACACAGTGCCAAAAAGTACCAAATTTGGTACTGTAATAGTGGACCGACGTGCACCCAAGTTCAACAGTACCAAAAAATAGAGATATAGTGAGGACAACTGAAACAGTAATGTAATGAAAGGTAACATACCAACACAGAACCAGATAGAGCAATAAAGTAAACCATAAGTGATACAGCAAGTTCAAGCAGTTCCAATTTGGTACTGTAATAGTGGACAGACGTGCACCCAAGTTCAACAGTACCAAAAAGTACCAAATTTGGTACTGTAATAGTGGACAGAGAAGCACCCAAGTTCAACAGTACCAAAATGTACCAAATGCACATATAGTGAGGACAAATGAAACAGTAATGTAATGAAAGGTAGCATATCAACACAGAACTAGATAGAGAGAACAGATAAAGCTCATAGCCAAAAAATCAAGTTGACTCAGTCACTAAAAAGCACATAGTGCGGAATACACTTGGTACTGTTGACTACCAGATTTGATACTATTGACTATCGGATTCAGTTGTTCAATCAGGGCTTCTCATTGCCCTCAAGTAACATGGACGCACCTTCGTTGCTCTCATCATCATGATATGGCATGCTATTGTATATCCTCTCATATACTTCAGTAGACAACTTGTATTGTAAAATTTGACCTAGGGATCCTGCAATAGGCTCCATCGGGAAACGTATGGCCCTAACAAGATGTGAGTAGATCATTACCGGAGATGTGTGATCCAATAGCCGGTATGTATCAGCTTTTCCTTCAACTTGGCCATAAAAAAAGCCTTCAGAAACCTTCCCTCCTCTAACAATTTTGTTATGCCACTTATCCTTTTGTGCTTTCACCGTTTGGTACAACACTTCTGTGTATTTGATAATGTAGAAGTCTTCGTTTGCCTCAGCTGCTTTTACTGCAAAATTATCCCCTATGGACAGCATGCCACTTAACATTTCAGGGCATCCTTCATATAGTGGCAGGTTGGACACTTGGCTCATCGGAATCGATGTTGAATCTCCACCCTCCTCCTCGTCATCTGATTCGTCATCCCTAATTGTATCCTCGGACTCTGGCAATGGTTTGATGCAAACATATTTCCATTCTTCAATGTGCATTCTGTTCCTGCATCTTCTCCACAACCCACACATACACGGATCACAAAAGCATGAAAGTGATCGAAAGCGTATGGCGGTGCGGTTGTCTTGTGAATAGCCATCAACACAATGAAATGAGCAGGAGCCAACGATGCGCTCACAGTCCAATTGCAGATTGCGCTGCAATTCATTCATGCCAATAAGCCAAAAGACTCTATGCGTATTACACCTCTGAGACTGTTCTCTTGGCTGAAAAGTTGCTTTCAAAAAGTTGACAACATCGGATGCACACTTCATACGCCAGCCATCTGGTTTCAATTCCTCATGCGTGAAAGTTCTCTTGATGACTGCCCCTGCCCCATCATGTTCACCTTTTCCATGGCCGGATGCAGAGAAGTTATGCATCATGTGCAAGCCTGTCATTTGATAGTACCTGGCCACAAAATAGTAAGGTCTACGGGCCTTGAATTGTGAAGCAGCACCATCTGACCAAACCCAATGTTGTTTCAGAGAATGTCCTCGTTATTTCAGCCACTTGTCCTGCAGCAAGAAACAATGTTGTACAAACAATGTGTCATGCTGCTTGTCATCCGATATGTAGAAGTGTAGCGTCTTCTGTGTACCACCTGCTGCATTTCTTAAATAAGTGATGTGCACAAGTATTGTGACTTGGGTAGACCACCAATGCATTGACTGAATTTCATTCTGAACTTTAAAGGAATAATTCTCCGCAAAGTCAATAACAGATACTACAACATTGCTAGGAAAATTCTGCAACAGTCCTTGAATTGTTGGGCTTGCCAGCGGAAGACAAAGTTGTGCCTGATGAAGCCTATCAGATGGGCTGAAAATAGGCTAAGAAAAGTCCCACTTTTCATCCGTTGCACAATCAAGTCCTTTCTCTTATTCTCCTCCCACCTTCGTGAACCTGCCCTGTTCCAACCTCCATGAAAACCTTCACAGACACCTCCTTGCTATCCTCTGCTATCTCATCGGGACAAAATGTCAACCTCCGTACTCCACATTGTGAGCAGTCCCCCATCAAGCATTTCTTTGCATGGTATTCACAATTTGGAGGCTTTGGGCACATGATGGATTCCCAAATAACGGGTGATGTGTTGACACACTGCTTGGTTTTCAAAACACGTCCTCTCTCATCACCTCTGCAAAAAACGGAGCAAGTGCAAAGGTGACCTTTCCCGTGGTGCCCGAACTTGTTCTGCCGCATTTGATTAAGGGCCTCTTTGAAATAGAGAATTTGCACATGAACCACACAGCAACAAGTATTTTTGTCCTTCAACTTCCGTACAAAGTATGGCTTCAATGCCTCGAAGCATCTAAGAGACACTACCACTGTTGGGTGAGCCTTCTTGGATCTTTGGTATAGCTCAACCTGTGGCACAAAAACAAAATGATTTAGAAAAAAACCAACATCATGGTACTGGTAAAATTTCACTACTGCAGTAGTGCCAAAACTGGCTTTCGACAGTTCCAAATATGGTACTATAATAGTGGGCAGACGTGCAGCCAAGTTCAACAATACCCAAAAGTACCAAATTTGGTACTGTAATAGTGGACAGATGTGCACCCAAGTTCAACAGTACCAAAAAGTTCCAAATATGGTACCGTAGATTTGGTACTGTCGGTAGGCTTTGGTACTCTATAGATATTATTTGGTACTCTACATATAGGCTTTGGTACTATCAGAAGTGTGGGGTACCCTATAAATATACTTTGTTCCTATAGTGGTAGGCTTTGGTACTCTATAGATAGGATCTGGTACTCTTCAGAGAAGATCTGGTACTCTACAAATAGTCTTTGGTGGTATCCGATGAGTTTGGTACTCTACATATAGGCTTTGGTACTATCAGAAGTGTGGGGTACCCTGTAAATAGACTTTGGTCCTATAGAGGTAGGCTTTGGTACTCTACAGGTAGGATCTGGTACTCCTCAGAGCGGATTTGGTACTCTACAGATAGTCTTTGGTGGTATCCGATGAGTTTGGTACTCTGTAAATAGACTTTGGTTCTCTATACATAGGCATTGATACTGGATAAATAGGTTTTGGTACTCTGTTGAGAGGATTTGAAACTCTATGGATAGGCTTTGGAACTCGATCGCTAGGATTTTGTACTTGATATACCGGATTTGGTACTCTACAGATCTGAGTTGGTACTCCTTAGATAGGATTTGGTACTCAATATACCGGATTTGGTACCCTACATATGTGCTTTGGTACTTTATAGATAGCCTTTGGTACTCGATAGGCAGTATTTGGTACTCTACATATAGGCTTTCGTACTATCAGAAGTGTGGGGTACCCTGTAAATAGAATTTGGTCCTAGTGATAGGCTTTGGTACTCTACAGATGGGATTTGGTACTCTACAGAGAATATTTGGTACTCTACAGATAGTCTTTGGAGGTATCCGATGAGTTTGGTACTCTGTAAATAGTTTTTGGTTCTCTATACCTAGGCATTGGTACTGGATAAATAGCTATTGGTACTCTATCGAGAGGGTTTGAAACTCTATGGATAGGCTTTAGCACTCGATAGCTAGGATTTTGTACTTGATATACCGGATTTGGTACTCTACAGATTTGCTTTAGTACTCCATACATATGCGTTGGTACTAGATACACCGGATTTGGTACTTTACAGATGTGCTTTGGTACTCCATAGATAGCCTTTGGTACTCGATAGACATGATTTGGTGCTCTATATATAGGCTTTTGTACTATCAGAAGTGTGGGGTACCCTGTAAATAGATCTTGGTCCTATAGTGATAGGATTTGGTACTCTACAGAGAGGCTTTGGTGGTATCCATTGAGTTTGGTACTCTGTAAATAGACTTTTGGTTCTCTATACATAGGCATTGGTACTGGATAATTAGGTTTTGGTACTCTATAGAGAGGGTTTTAAACTCTATGGATAGGCTTTGGCAGTCGATAGCTAGGATTTGGTACTTTATAGATATTCTTTGGTACTGTAAACACCCTCTGCCGTACAGCAGACTACCAAATTTAGTACTGTCTGTACCAAATAAGCCTTAAGTAGCACCAAACGAGATGAACAATTACTAGAAGTTTTTGGTACCTGAGATTCGTCGAGTAGATGTATAGGATGTTTGACGACACTTTTCCTTCCAATTCTCATCTTGCATATGTCTTTCTTGTTGGGTGAAACTCTGCTCTCTGATGTCCAAAAGGCATATACCAAATCTCTTGTTTCATTGGTAATAACGGTTCCTCGTGGCAATTGTCTCTCACAAGCACTCAATGGCAACACTTCATCTTCATCTTTATTCTCTAGCCGTGAGCTTGCTGCAGCTATGTTCCTTTGATGGATCCCCAAGATCCTAGCCATTCCGGATTGGTTTACTGATTGTGAGTTTGTACTATTGTTCAGAATCATTGCCAAAGAGCTTCTCTTTACAAAAAGTTCACTTGTTGAATGAGGGACCTTGATTTGAGTCAAAGTGTTGTGCACACTCGATACAACAGTGTCTTCGACTTTGCTGAAATGTGATGGTTGCAGCAAGGAAAATGTTTGGTGGTCCAGGAGTTGCCGGAATATTTTCTTCTGCTCATTCTTTTCAATCCCTACTATTTTCTTGCGCCAACATCGAGCCACCGCTGCACAAATGTTCTTTCTTGACCTGGCTTCTCATAATCCAAGAGCAGACGTAAGATGTCTTTCCTTGCTTCTCTGTGCCCGTTTCTTTGCAGCCCAATAATCATGAAGAAAATCCTGATTACCGGCTGGAATACTAGTGCTAATGGAATTTATGTGCATCTGCTGAACATTGCTTCATCTCGTCGATAGAGAGGATCTGTGCATCACCTTCTACCTCGTTGAAAGAGAGGTCCTGAGCATCACCTTCTATGTCATCGAAAGAAAGGTCCTGAGCATCACCAAGACAGTAATCTCCTGCGCTACTATCCATTTGCACAGAGAGAGAGAGAGAGAGAGAGAACACAGCAGCTCGGTGGCTATGGAGGCGGCAAGGAAGGTGAGAAGGTTCAAAACTGAGAGAGACACACAGGGAGAGGGACATGCGAGGGAGGGAGGGAGAGAGAGAGAGAGAGAGAGGTGCTGGAGTGAAAGCTCCCAACCGTAACCCCACCCCCCGGCCCCGCCGTCACCCCCACCTCTTCTTAGGATTGCATGCTTCTAAAGTTAAAAAAAAATTCCACTTAAAAAATAAGTTTATTTGCCCTCCCCAATTCCAAAAAAATGCCCATGGTTTTTACACACAAGAATCACCAAGCATATGTTGTGTCAAGGACACTACTTTTTGTACCACCAAACCATGCTTTGACCCAATTGGCAAGTGCAAGAAATTGCATTGAAAATTAGCTTCTAGTTGGACGAATAGGGGCACAACTGACATGTGATTGCAGATTATGCTAGTACACGCAACAGAAGTTTTGCTGATCAAAATCAAAATCTACTAAAAGACAGTTTTTATAGAACAAGTCAACATGGACTCAAATCAGCCAAAAATTCAAGTACAGTAGAGCAAGCTAGTAGCAACGACAATACATGCACAACTGCACAAGACCAAATTTTATAGCTATATGGCTATAATGGAGATAAGGTTTTATATGCAGATACGGAAGACCGTAGAAACTTGATGAGTAGTAAAAGCAACACAGGAACCAAGATCCTATTGATCAGAGTGAAGCCACATTCAAAGAAATCCCAGATGTTCACAGACTTCATTGGAGCCAGTATTGCAAGCTCAAAGACAAAGTGCGAATAGAAGTTTAGAAAGTCAACCCAAGTGTTTATCTAGAAATCTGCACAAGTCTGCAAAACATACAATTGATGCATATGCAATCAGGGTCATTATACATGGATTACATTGGTCAAATCTATAGTCGAGAACCAGAGTTGCAAGATCCAACAGATCAACCAATAGAAGCCAATCTAATTGGAGAATCGAGTCAAAGATGGTACCGAGGACAAGATGGAGCATTTTATAGCTTGATGCTTAGTGTTTTGAAAGAAGATGCCTACAATTTGGCAAGCAAAGAAACTGAAGCTCCTCAGGTAGAGCTTGACATGACAGAGACAATTGGAATACCACCAGTCATGGCATACTGCTCAGATTGTGGACGAAAAATATACATTTTGCTGAAGATTGTTTAAGAAATCCAGACAACAAGGACACATCAACTGCCAAGCAAGGTATAAAGAAAATTGGAAATGCAAATCTCAATGTAAGTGCATCTAGCTTATCACTTTTAATGCAATCAGATGGTTTTGCATTACCATTAGAAGCACCAGTAAAAACACTGCAAGTTCAAAATCAGCATAAAGATGCTTAGGTACCTGAAAAGCTTAAAATTGATTCTTTGAACAACAAATACTTGCATGAATTTAGTCAAGGTGTCGAGGTATCACCGAAGATTGAAAAGACGTTAGGTTTGTAAACGATTCTGCATCCACTGCCACAAGTGTGCAATCATTCATGAGTCTAAGGGGCACATCAAACAGAATGATGTTAGCATTGTATGGCACCCATAATTCATATGCACACTATGTAGAACAAAAAGGGAAACTGTACAAAAAAGATCAACACGTGTTTGAACGGCCCACATACCAGCTCATAGAAGTACGTCCAGTGATAGATCAAAAAGAATGGTTCATTTCAAAGGAAAGAATCTATTATAGCCCATCCTCTCTAGATCTGAAGGATATTACTCGAGTGAACCCAGAAATCTGTTCAGAGCCAAACTCTTCTCCATCGGAAATCAAGCTTCAATATTGTGACCAAATGAACATATACTTTGACCAAAACAGTCGTAGATATAGACGAGAATCTAGCATCTATGATGCCTTGGGTCCTGAAACCACATAAGCTCATATCATAGGAGATCCACGGGATAGACAATATTAAGGCAAAGATAATGTTATTTACAGCTTGACTTGGGAAATAATTTGTCATGTTTCAAGGAGATACATAGGAAACTATGCAGAAGGTTTACAAATGCCAAACATCAACACTGCTATCCAAAGTGTACCTTCACAGTCCCAAATGGTGAGACTAAACCAGAGCCAAAAAATTTGAACTCTTACAATGAAGCAGGCTATAGTGATCACCCTAGGAAGGGGGAAGCTGTAAATCCATCAAGCTCAGCTTATGTACCAGGAAGTGTTACACCAGTTAGAAGCCCTCGGGCTTCTAGCCAACAGACCCCTTCAAAGCAGAAACCATTGAAAGATCATATGGTTGTTGGAAGTTTCCAATTGACCCAGATTCCCTCAAAATCTGCAGACAAATGCTTATATGAAGATCATCAGGGAAAAAAGTTTCAATTGATCTCCACAAATCAAAGTCAAAAGCCGAAAAATCCAATAGTGTTCAAACAGTTACATGTAACCAAGCTCACATATGCATATCAAGATGCACATGGTAACGAATATTAGCAAGATCAAAACCTTGTACAAACCCCTTGGATGGTAAGATTGAAGTCAAAGACTATCTGAAGATGATGCAAAGCCTCAAGCTGCCCGAAGAGGTGGCACAAAAGTCAAAGTCAATGGGAGCTCAAGTCTAGAAACCTACACAAAGGTCACCACCAAAATCTCCTCCGAAGAGAGATTCTGCCAGAAAGTACAGTGGATCTTTTACGATCAAAATTTACCCAGATGCAGGAGGACAATTGTCAATAATTGCAAAAAAGTACAGCATCATAGCCAATGGAGTCCACATCAATTGAAAAAGGTGGTTAAAGCAAAGAAAATGAAAATAAAGTTCAATTGAAGGACGCTACAACAATAAAAGAAACCAATACATCAAGCAAACATATTTTCAACTTGGATGAAGTCACTTGGAGTGTGATTTGGTAAGTGGTGTCAAAAATCAATGAGAAAACATCACTTTTAGTTAGTTGTTACCATTGAATCCGAGGTTAAGAAGACAATGGCCCACTAGTATTAGTACTAGGCTTTCATGAGACAAAAATGTAGTGCGTGCTATACAAAACATGATATTGAGGGAGGGAAGTCCCACTAATGTGATTCCTCTTATTGATGCTCTCATTATAGAGAAGAAGATGCAAGTCTAGGAATACATTGATGGTGGGGCTTATGTATGTTCTATGAGGGATCCACCCCCTTCCATTGCAAGGACCAACACCATTCTACTCCTACTTCACTTGAGACTCATTGATAGTCCATGGGTTGTCAACAAACATCTTCTAGTAATGACGTAGGCATTCCTCTCAGGGTAACAAGTGCCACAATAGGTGGAGTGGAATGGGCTCTTGTTGCGAGGCTTGTTTTGGTAGTGGTGGGAGATGAGGTCACATATTTTGGAGCGTGTCCCTCCAATCAAAGAGGATGAGGACTATAAGGGGCCCATTCTTGATACACACAAGTGCTGCTCTAGGGTCAAATATGATGGCGAGGTCAATTTGGGCACTATGCATTGCAGGGCATTTTAGCATCACTTGTAGATTCTTATACACACTCGCTGTATAAGAATTGTTTTATTAAGCTTAAAGACCTACATCTTGATGACGCATGCTATGTTGAGGAAGTGTTACATTCATTCTCTTTTATTGGTGCAAATATGGCATAAAAAACCCTCATTTGTACATAAAACCCATTTGAAATTTTGGCTTTATTTGTAATGAAATCTCATAGTTGTTCTTTTGTGCTTCAAATTATAAGGTATGGCATGTAACTTAAAGTATGTTGTTAATTTCAAAGGTTATTATTAATTTATTTTTGTACAGTTTTCAAAATGCACTTGATATTTGATATTTCTTATGTAGGTCAAAAATAAAGATGCACATTTGGGCCATCCAATTTGGACGACCTAAATGAGAATCTTTATTTTTGAAAATCCACATAGCGGCAATATAAACGGTAATATAGGAACTAATATTCATGGTAATAGATGCGGGTATATATTCATCTTTGTTACCAAATACATTGTTGTTGGACCCCTACCACATCCTTTGCCGTTGTTATTATTGCATACAAAATATTTTCTCTTTCTATTTTCCTCTGACCATTTGCATTTTTTTGTTTGTTTTGCTTGGTTTGTGTGCTGGTCATCACTTGAACTGGTATTATTGGTTCCCCTTCTGATGAAATACTCAAGACCACTTGAACTATGTTTAAGGAAATTTTACCTTTGTTTGCCGGTTTCCTAGGACAATCCTTAGGAAAGTGTCCACCCTTGCGTTTGCACGCTCCATAGTATGCCTTTATAGGTCTCACATTCTTATACGGCTCAGGACAATCATTTTTCCAATGGTCATGTACTCCATAGTTGTGACAATTTTCACTTTTTGGTTTGGGCATTGGCTTGACCATAGGTGGCCTCACCCTGGTTTGCAATAAAATAAACAGGTGTTGTATCAGTGGGTGCTTGGCACATTGGCTCAATAGGGAATAGAGCAGGTTGGTTATACCACTCTTCTAGTATCCCCATTGTTATTGAACTAGTCTGAAGTATGAAGTAACGATTACTAGTACATGTTCCTTAATTTGTTCCTCAGACACCATGTACTTGATCAATATAGATCTATTTCCTAGAAGTGGAGGTTGCTCGCCTTGGTTTGCAATAAAATAAACAGGTGTTGTATCAGTGGGTGCTTGGCACATTGGCTCGATAGGGAATAGAGCAGGTTGGTCATACCACTCTTCTAGTATCCCCATTGTTACTGAACTAGTCTGAAGGTATGAAGTAACGATTACTAGCACATGTTCCTCAATTTGTTCCTCAGACACCATGTACTTGATCGATATAGATCTATTCCCTGGAAGTGGAGGTTGCTGACCTAATACTAGCTGAGGTTGCTCCGCATTCATGGGTGATCTTTGCATGGGTGCCATATTGGGTGGTATCTATAAATGGGTTTTCCTTGCAGCCTCATTGGCACATATTGGATATTTTCATCATATTGCGTCTAGTAGTAGCACTCATTTATCTCATGATTTGTCCGTTTTCCTTTAAAAGCGCATCATTTTAATTGCCTTTGTTGTCCCATATGTTGTCCCTGCACTGGGCCTCACATTGGAATTATTTTCATGTTGTTCACTGCATATTGTTCATGCGTTTAAGCATGTCCTCTATTGCATTGGCATGAGCTGTATCTTTTGATGACTCTACTTGTGTTGTCACAGTGGATGTATTTTTATCACTCTGAGTATCTTTAGCTTCACTTTCCTCATTGGAGATATCATAATTATCACTCAAGTCAATCGCATCTAAACTGCATGCTTCCCAAGTCAAGTGTTTATTGCTATATAAAATAACATGCAAATATTTGTTTATAGCCCTTCTAGAAACAGTGAGACTAGTCTTTCCTCGGTTGAAATCTCCAACTTTGGGAATCTGTCGATGTACTGCCTCATTTGACTCACTATCTCTAACAATTTCTCCTTGTTTCTTTTTGAAACTATAGATTTGTGCCACAATATGATGCTTTATGCCCATTTTAGAACATGTAGCAACAAATCTCATGGCCAAAGTTGGCAAGTCAATGATCGATCCAAGAGGTATGGCCTAGAACCAGGTCAAGGCTTTGCCCTCCAAGGTCATTCCAAATCCCTCAAATTGTGTATGGAAATCAGTTATGTGCTCAGCTCTTAAAAACTATTTGAAGTTGGCCAAATGATCATATGGGTCCATTGTCCCGCTATATTTTTTAACCACTTTTGTAAATTTGATGGTCTAACTCTATGATTGTGCTCGGAACTCACTCTCTCCCATCAAGCCGGTGTTTCTCCCATTAATCCCTCAAACCATCTATTTGGTAAGTGTGACTCATGTGGAACTCTTCTCCTCCTCATGTCACTCATTTCTCCCCTATTATAGGGGGATTTATTTTTGTGAGGTTCGTGTTTCGTGCTTTTGCAATTAGTACTTTTTTTTGTTCTTTTGTAATGCAACATGGCCTAAATGAGCTTGTCCAAGACAAAGTTTACGTACAACTATTGGCTAAAAGTAAACAAATATAAATTTAAAACCAAAGTTTGAAGTACAAATTTTAAAAAAAATTGCTAGAGTTTCCTTCATTTTAGCTTGAAAAAATTTATAAAGTACCGCTCCACCTTCATCAAAAAGGCCTTTGCAAGAGATTAAGAATGTTCACACACATAAGACTAACAAAAAACCCTTCATATAAGTTTGTACTACTTTCTTCTTCTTTTGCAGTGCAACATGGCCTAAATGAGCTTGTCGAAGACAAAACTTGCACACAAACTATAAGCCAAAAGTAAACAATATGAATCCCAAACCAAAATTTTCAAGTACAAATTTTTTTTTGCAAGAGTTTCCTTCATTTTAGCCTAAGAATTCCAAAAAGTACCTCTCCACCTTTATCACAAAGGCCTCTACAAGAGATTAAGGACGTTCAAATTAATGAAAAGACTAACAAAAAAATCCTTCAAATAAAACCTTTGTTAGCTACCACCTAGACAAAAAGTATGCTCTTTAAAAAGGAATTGAAAGTATGACAGGTAGTCTCACAAGGTGATCTTAAATCTTTCTCAAACCAACATAGAGACATGCCAAACATAGAGACATTCCAAACATAGTGACATCAATCATGTAGTCACACATTGTTACCACCCCAAAAAATGTAAAAGAAGTACATAATCTCTGGATCATAGTAGTGAACAAAATCAAATGTATGGATATTCTCACAACAATCTCCTCCCTCTTAGCTTGGCATGGGTCCAAACACTATGGGAGAAAGACACTGCTAATAGAGTACATCATCTATCTCTAAACACATGCAATGTCTCAGGTCTTCTGCACTCGCCTTCCCCAAACCACCACACCCTAAAAACACATCCAAGACATAGTCGCAACGCTCTGTGAATGTTGCGAGCAACCACCTGACCATGTCACCAACATAGAAATAAACACCATTACTCTTGCAGGTGGTGGAAACAATGAGTCAAACTTAATTAATACAAGGACCATTCAAATCAACATCATACAAGATAAGTGACTTACCAAAAAAATACACTACTTCTCTCCGCACCACCTCTAACAATTTCACCATCAACTTCTATGGGGAAAATACAATCATCTAATACATAGCTACAATATGGTGGAAACAACCTCTCTGAAATCTTCTCCCCACTCTCTGTGTCATAGCTTAGCATAGCTTGACCAACACGATGCGAGCTCAACAATTCCTATGTTTTATATAATTTTGACTTAATAACTAAAATCAAAGCAATAAAAATATTCAAAACTTAAGGATTTATCAAAAGCAAAAAAATGTTCTAAGTATTAAACAAAAAAGAAAATGCGACATTGTATGTTTCACTTTTTCCATGTTAGTAGATTCCCAGGACAAGGCAATGGAAGAGAAAAATGTTACTTTTTCAAGATGTCTACAAAAGGTCCTCAATCAGGTGTGGACCTAGTAAACCGAATGAGACGAACTCGGCAAGGGGACTTGAGGAATGTTTGGGTTCACTTTGATCATACACATAGGATAGATGGATGGGCAACAATGTCGTGTTCCATGTATGATCCGGGGTAAGTTTGTTTCTAATTGGAAATATGAAATATTTATCCTTCAAAAGTTTTGTCCTAACATTTGCATCATATTTGTCCAGAATGTGAGCGTTGCAGGTTATTGCAATTTGTGAAGCAAAAGAGGAGGACAAGGAGTCTCAAGTATTGTTTTGGGAAAGTTTGAATGCTACCATGGCTCAATGTGTGTAAGAAAGGGGTGACTAGAGCCTGAGAGTCCACCACCCAACCACCCTTTATATAGGCATGCCCTTGGCCCTTTGCCTTAGTTGGACTCCGCGTTCCACACTGTCTAGCCCGGCCCTGCCTTATCTAGTCCGGCCTTTCCGGTGTCCTGACATTTCTCCCCCCTTAAGAAGAGTTTTCGTCCTCGAAAACAAACGTGGAAAACTTCTTCTTAAGAACACTAATGTTTTCCCAAGTGGCACCTTCTTCAGGTCATTCTTTCCACTTGATTAAGGCTTGTTGTCATACGTGATGACGTGTACGCAACTCATGATAATCAAGAACACGTTCAAGTTCATGCCGTAAGGTAGGAGGTTCAATGTAATCAACCAATACCTGTTGGTCAATGACATTGTCATCCCCATGTAACCGCTTTCATAGACGGCTTACATGAAACACCGGATGAATGTGAGAATGTGAAGGTAGTAATAGTTTGTTGGCACGATCATCTACTCGCTTGAGTATTTTGAAAGGCCCACAATATCGGGGAGATAATTTAGGTGTCGGTCCAGTTTTCAGACTTTCTGAATGTTCTGGCACACGTAAAAACACTTCCTCCCCTTCTTCGAAGATAACTTGCCGACGTTTCTCATCAGCGTATTTCTTATACCGATCCTGTGCTTGCTGGACATTCTAACAAGCAAGTTTCAGCATATCCATGTGGTCTTGGAGAAAATCCTTAACCTATTGGAGTTTTTCGGTTGCCAAACCCACCATAACTGGCGACCTAGGTTGAAACCCGTACATTAGAATGAAAGGACTAAAACCTGTTGTGACATGCTTAGCAATGTTGTAGGGAAACTCGAGAATAGGTAAGTATTCTTCCTATTTTGATTGTTTTTTGCTGATGTATGCTCTTGTCATATCCTCTAGCATCTGGTTAACCCGTTCCGTTTGACCATCCGTTTCTGGATGATCAGCTGTACTGAGATTTAGTTGTGTACCCAATTGTTTAAATACATCTCTCCAAAAGTGGCTGTTAAACTTGGGATCACGTTCACTAACAATGTTACTTGGCAAACCATACAATTTGTATAGATTGTCCACAAATAACTTGGCTAGTTATGGTGTCTTAACCGTTGATTTGGTCGGAATAAACTTACATAGTTTAGTCAACCTGTCTACAACCACCCATACTGAGTCTTGACCTCATATAGTGGTTGGTAAACCTACAATAAAATCCATAGAGATATTTTTCCATTTTCCATTGGGAATATCCAAAGGATGTAAAAGTCCTCCTGCTTTTAGGCGTTCTACTTTGTTAACTTGACATTTTTGGCAATGCAAGACATAAGCTTGAACAAAGCCATGTATACCTAGCTAGTAAAACTATTGTCGTACGAGAGCATAAGTTTTTCTAATCCCCGCCCTGCACTTGGACTATCATGACATTCATAAAAAATTTGGTGCCGAATGTCCGTGTCCGTCGGTACACAAACTCTCCCCTTGTGGACTTGGTACCCATTGTCGATGGTAAAATGCTTCCATCGCTGTAGTTCATCACTTGATAAAGGAGAACTAGGTGTGGAGGTTAACTGTACACTACTGCCATTGGAGTAAGAAGGATCCCTTTTTTGAACATGGCTCCACACTTTGGAATATGCTTCATCATGCTCATATTTTCCCTTGAGAGAATCTAAAAATTCACTACAAAGTTCCATGAACAAGAGCGAATTGATCTCTGGCATTCTACTTAGAGCGTCTGCCACTACATTGTATCGGCCTTTGTGATACCTTAGCTTGGCGTCATATTCCCGAAGGATCTCGGCCCACCTGGCTTTTCGACCCTTCAAATCTATTTGTTGTGTAAACCATTTGATGCTTTCATGGTCAAGTACAATCTCAAACTGAGCACCATATGGATAATGCCACCATGTCTTTAAGGCAGACACTATTGCATAGAGTTCGCATTCGTAAGCAGAATAGTTATGATGAGCTGCATCAAGCTTCTTCCTTTCAAATGCAATTGGCTGTCCGTCTTGTAACAAGACTGCTCCAATAGCACGATCACTGGCATCCGTTTCCAAAACAAATGGTTTCAAAGAATCTAAAATAGCCAGTATAGGAGCTGTAGCTAATGCATCCTTGAGTGTATCAAAACTGTGCTGTTGAGCGGATCCCCACTTAAAAGATTTTCCTTTGCCTTTAAGTTGATCCATCATAGGAACAACAATTTGAGCATAGTTTTTAACGAATCTTCAGTAAAAACCTGCAAATCCTAAGAAATATATGTAATTCTTTCAAATTTTTAGGAGGCCATTTTTTGATGGTATCCACTTTGGACTGATCCATGTATAGGCCATGAGCTGAAATAACATGTCCTAAATAATGAATTTCATCTTTTAGAAATCACATTTAGATTCCTTGGCATGTAACTTGGTTGTATGTAACAACTCAAACATCTGCCTGAGATGTTGTAAATGATCTTCTTCAAAAGCAGTATAGACTAGGATGTCATCGAGGAAAACAATGAAAATTTTTCCCAAATATGGCTTCAAGACACTATCCATAAGTGTCATGAATGTTGCGGGCGCATTGGTTAACCCAAAGGGCATCACCAAAAACTTTTAGTGTCCAAACCGTGCTCGGAATGCAGTCTTAGGTATATCGGCAAGCCAAATACGGACTTGGTGATATCCTGACCGCAAGTCGATTTTTGTAAAAATGTGAGCATGAGTTAGCTTATCAAATAACTCATCTACTCTTGGCAATGGGTATTTGTTCTTAATCGTAACCGCATTTAAGCCCCGGTAGTCTACGCACATGCGCATATTGCCGTCCTTTTTCTTCACTAAAAGGATAGGCAAAGCCCATGGTGAAGAACTGGGTTGTATAAACCCTCTGCTAAGGTAGTCAGCAAGCTGACTTTCCACCTCAGCAGCCTCTGAGTAACTCATACGGTAAGGTGGTTTACTAACAGGTTTACAGCCTGCAGCCACATCAATGCTATGTTGTACTGATCGTGTCGACGGTAATTCTGATGGCAAATCATTAGGGAATACATCTTGGAAATTCCTTTAGTAATTGTTGTAATTGACTAGCAATGTTTGCTTGTTTAGAATTAGCAATTGGTGGAATAGAGGAGAGAGAAGCATGCGGCGTTGAGGAATGTTCAACAGACTCAATGTTAGAAAGAAAATGAGATAGTGAGTAAAATAAGAAAACCTGATCTATTTCATTATCAGAAACGAGCTGCATAAGCTCAACGGTATAAATCAGTAGTGATGAAGGTATATCCTTTTCTCCTAACATCCACACATGTGCGCCATGGGATTCAAACATCAAGCTATTGTGCTCATAGCTACGCTTCAGTGATGGTCCTAGGCTATGCAACCACTCCCTACAAGAACCACATCAGCCCTTTCCATTTTCATAACCTGAAAAATCCAAATAAGTAGAGTACCCTTGTACTTCCAATGGAATAGCTCGGCATTGAGTATCCCATATTTCAGTATCATGTCCATTCATCATTGCTACCTTGTAGCGGTGGGTACTCAGAGTTTGAGGCAGTTTGAGCTTTTTCACCAATCCATAATTGATGAAATTGTGAGTGGCACCGTCATCTACCAAGATGTGCACCTTGTGCCCTTGCAGATATCCATGCATACGTAATAACTCATGTGGTCCAAAGGTTTGTTGCCACATGGAAGCTGTGAGACAGCATTCATGCACCACCTGAGTGTTTATTACTTCCACTGTGGAGAATTTCGAGGAAGACTCAAGAGGCAGTAATTGCACCGTGTGCACTGCTTTCTCCTTCCCCTGAGGAGCAGATTTTCCCTTGGGACAATCCTTTTTTCCATGACCTCTCCCTAAACATTGAAAACATAACTTCTCTTTCTTGGCTTTATCAAAATCGTCAGGAGAAAGAGGACCCCTGGACCCCTTGGGTTTTTTAGATGCATCTGAATCAGCAAACTAGAAATTTTCTTTTATTGTGCCCATACTTAGTGCGTGTATTACCATGTATACTAGCAGGCACGTTGTCAAAAAGTTGGCGGTCTTGCCAGGAAGGCACCGGGCCTCTTGCTGTGAGAGTTTGTGAGGAAGCTCAAGGGTTATGAGAAGGAGCTAAGATGTAGATAACATAGCTTCTAAAGCTAAAGAAGAAATGTAGCCAAAGAAGCCGCTCACTTTTGCTTACAAACACACACGTGATGGAGAGAACTCATGAAAGAGAGTCAGAACAAAACAAAAATGAAAACATCGAGATTACGATCATATCGTATCATGGGTAGGATAAAAGGGTTAATGGATGAGTTAATGATTTTTAATCTTTGTTGTCCAAATAAGCTATGGATTGCTCTTAGGAACTGTAGCTTTGTGCTTACTATAATGTACATATGTTTTGTCTAGCGATTGGAATTAGTTGTGAGTAAAAATCCTCTTGATTCATAATAAAATAACCACATTCACATCAAAAGAGAAGTCATAGTCAATAATAGGTAGTATGATGGGATCTGGTGAGAGAAGTATTTCGATGAGCCTTTCATGAACAAATAGAAACACTATGCGTTGCTGAAAGTGAATCTTTTGACTGATCCAAATGTTGACCCTAATAGATTACACTGAATGGAATTGAAAGAAATTACCTCTATGTGGATTATGGTTATTCATCAATAATATACTTAGTATGTTCAAAGATAAAGGTGTGAAAGAAGTGAAAGGAGAAGAAGAAGAGAGTTTCTCTCCCAAGCCCTATTGTTGCCCTCAGGCAATAAGGATACTGCGGGGAGAGAAGTACCTGTAGCAAGGAGATTCTAGAGTTTGTGGAAGAGAATAAGAACCTTAAGAGAGAGAGATGCTTGTGGAAGATGAAGATATGGATACTAACCTTGTGCACATAATTGTTTCCCACAAGAAGGTTGTACCCATTACATTGACAAGGTTGCTGCTCGAATACATGAGAGCAATCGCCACCACCTTAATGGAGAGAGAAGATGAAGCAAGACTTCAGCCTTTCTTCAAGAGAAAGTGTGGCACTAAGATGAGTGTGTCACTATGGAATTGAGCTATTCTCACTCACTCATAATTTGCCCCAATGAAGAGAAGGTTGCCCTTTTTATAGGTGAGGGAGCCATGTTTTACATAATCACTTGATTAGGCTAAAAAGTTAGCCCAAATCAAATGTTCTTTGGATATTTCTTAAAACGGACAATATTAGGACTCAAAATATCATGAAATTCATCATTTTTGGTCGTTGAGGCTCCATGTGGGTGCATGATGTATGTGGCCCCCACCTAGGCATCTTCTATGTGGCTCCAGCAAGGGGTCCCAACTTGTGTGTCTTGTCCTTCAAGGCATCTTTGAGGTGTCACATTCACATGCTTGTGTCTTTTATCCTCCAAATATCTTATTTTATGGAAAAAGACCAAGATTACATCTTTTCACTTGATTCACCTGTTTACCATCTCTTCTTGCAGTGTAGTTGTGAGAGGATTTTTCACTCTTTTCCCTGTAACTCGGATTGACATGCTTCAAAAGGCAAAATTTACCTACTAAAAGAGCTTGACTTGGTTTTGGCCTTTTCTCCATGCCCTTAGGTCGGGATTTTCAAATTGGGATGGTCCAAGAAGCTTTGGATCTTCTTTTTCATAAAGTCTTGTAGTAGGCCCTTCCCTCTTGTATGTATTCAAGAAGGTATGCATTATTGAAGGGTTATATTATTAAATAAATGTGAAAAGAAGAAAATACTTTATATATGGTAGGGTTTAGCTGAGATATTAGAAGAAATATACAAATGCTTTTCCCCAAGACAAAAAGAGGCACAATCATTGATACTTCTCTTGCAGTACTTTCTAATAGTAATGTACATTTATATTACTTCAAAGGTAATACTAAGGTATGATAGAAATATTTTATTTATGCATATGAGTATTATATGAAGTATACTTATGCATCAAAAAGTCACAAGATAAATTGTTTAATGCCCATTCCCACTATATATGTGCCACAGCACGACATCCACCCCCTCTAAACCTGCACATCCTTCGGTATGTGCCACGTTGTCTCTTTTTAAGATGAGACCTCTTGTACATCTTCCTTACTTTCTTCTTCACTGGATGATTCCAAAGCTTCATGCTCACTTTGATCTTCACCTATGTTTTGCTCTTCTTTCTCATCATCAACATCTTCTAGATCATTGTCTCCTCTTCTCTTAAACAGTTTAATCCTTTTTTCCACAATGGGAATCTTTACTTATGTACCATCTAGTTCAGACAAGCTGTAAGTAGCATTTTCATGCACATGCTTTACAACATATGGTCCAAACCATATTTTTGAGAACTTACGCATGACTGTGTGCTGGTTATCAAGGCTACTCTCATACACTAAAACCCAGTCACCTTTGTCAATTGCTTTGCTCCTGAGTCGATGTCGCTTATCAAAGTAGTCCTTGTTTTTCAACCTTGCATTTTTGAGTCGTTCTTTTGCAGCTTCAATGTCTCCAGGTCTTCTCTTGAGTTGCCTTATACGCAGTGCAAGGAGATCATCCCTGCTAAGCCCCTCTTGCCAAGGTAGTACATTCCATGTGGGAATTGTATCTTCAATCGGCATCACTGGCTTTTGACCATACATTAGCTCCGCAGGCATGTAGCCAGTTACTGAGCTATGTGTTGTACGATCAGCCCATAAAGCATATGGTAACACTTTTGGCCACTCACCAACTCTTCCTTCGCAAGCCTTGGCCAAAGCTTTGATGATAGGAAGATGCCCTCTTTCACTCTTTCCATTGCCTTCAGGGTTGTAAGCTGTATTAAGAGAAAGCTTGATTCCTAATCTAGAAAAGAACTCCCTTGCTTCTTCGGCATCCAGTTCACCTCTATCTACAGTGATTTTTCCCACACAACCATAATGGCAAATCACCTCATCAAGAAGGAATTTGCACACAGCTTCTGTGGTTTTAGCTCTTAATGCTCTTCCTTCAACCTAGTTAGTTAGGTCCTCTTGTGCAAGAACCAAGTATCTCATTTGCCAGAGTCCTAAAGGCATTGTGACTAGATCCACAACCCATTTATAGTGCATGGCTAGTGGATATGTAGGGTGCAATCCATCACGATGTCGAACATTTGAATACATTTGACAAGTTACACACGACTCTACAAACTGAGATACATCTTTATACATACCCTTCCACCAGTATGTTTTTTTCAACTTGGTGAAGGTTGCCCACACACCTTTGTGTCCAGCCCATAGACTCTCATGAAACTCTTGCATGAGCTTTACTTGAGTCTCTTTTTAACATATAAACCGTTGTGGTGTAGCACCCTTTTGTTTAGGATGCTTCCACAAGTAACCATCCTTCAAAAAGTACCCATATGCTTTCCTGCGTATCCTCTTGAATTCTTGTTCAGACCAATCATCCTGTTTTGTTAGAGTACTCAAGTAGCTTCCAATAAGAAGCCAATCACCTTCATAAAGATCTTTCAAGAATAATTCAAGTGAATTAGTCATGCAGACGTTGTTACCTTTGACATGAGAGATAGAATAGAACTTTGTGCCTACATCATCTCCCTTGTCAATCATTTGTGACTCATCTTCATACCTTGCCCTTGATAGCATAGCTACCGCTGTATTGTGTTTACCTGCAATGTGCTTAAACTCGGGATTTAAGGACTTAATGTAGGCAATCCACCGCAACATAGCAATTTCTGGTATTGAGCAGCTTGTAATCATCCCAAGAAGTGGTAGACAATCTGTTTCTACAACCACACATGCACCAATAAGGTACTCTTTTCCATTTTTCAAGGCTGTAACCATACCCCATAGATCTCTCTTTATTTGTGGATAGTTTCTTTGGCAAGCACTTAGTACCTTTGCTCCAAATCTTACCACATACCTGCGTCCTTCTTCGTCATCTTTCCCTATTGCCCATTCAATCCCTGTAGGACTGGTGTCTACTGTCACAATTACTGGCCTTTGACACTCATAGTCTACCTTTCTCAAAGTTGGTGTTGAGTGGAGCAACTCCTTTAGCTTTTTCATGGATTTTACATGTGCTTCTATCCATTTAAACTTTTGATTCTTTATAAGCAACTGATAAAGAGGATCAGCTACATGTGCTTAACATGGAATCCAAATAACATAGAAGACACATGCTCCCAGAAACCTTCTAACCTCAGTGATGCTAGTGCATGTTTCTTTCATTCTTTGGATGGCATCTACCTTTGTTGGACAAGGTTTCCTTCCATATGGCCCGCAAATGTGCCCCACAATGAGCACTTCATTGACATCAAACATAGACTTTTTCCCTGACAATGTAAGAATCACTTCTTCCAACCTAGACAAAATTTTATCACAATCATTTATGTGATTTACCACAAACCTGCGACATCCCTTGAGATCCAAAGCTTCATCTTTGTCACTTTGTTCACATCCTTTGATAGGCAAATCATCAATGAAAGGCATTTTGATTTGAGGAATAAAGTCACGTAAGACCTTATTCATCCCATTCATCATATGTACAACCGAGTTGGTTGCTCCCTATGGCAAGGTACACATCCTTACCAAACCCAAAGGTGTCCTCATGGTTGTCAAGTCTCTACTTTCGATTATAATCTGAAATTGATCATACCCTGAGTAGAGATCCCCCATTGAGTATATTGCCCTCCCTGCAAACACCTCTGCAAACTCATCCACAATTGGACCTGTACCTACATTTCTAATTGTCACCTTGTTCACTGGTTGCATATCTTGGATGAAGCGTAGAGAACCATTCTTCTTTGGAATTGTGAACCACCTGTTTGAGTATGGAGCACAAGAAGGCTCTAGGATTCCCATTTTGATTTTCTCATTCAGTAGCTCTACTAACTTTGGCAAATGATCCTTTGGAACCGGAATAGGCCGCAGATTCCAAGGCACATGAGGTATTGTGAAAATTACCATAGGAGCTACAATAGAAGGATCAACACATCCTCTCTCATGTGGCTTAAATGCAAAAGCCTTACCATGCTTTGAAAGCATGGCTTTGAAGCACTTTGTCTCCTCATGTGTTAGAAACTCCTCGCGACCAATCTGCAACTGTTGGAAAGACTCCTTTGTGAAGGTATGCCCAATCTTTTTAGGATTCCTCAAACTTGGTTGTAAAGAAGCCTGCTTAATATTTTCCCTATTGTTGGGTGGTAAGGGTGAAGCTACTGGTTTCACCTTCTTTGTTACACTCTTGTATTTGGTTTCAACATGGACTTCTGGGCCAACTATTTGGCTTTCTTTAAAGGCTTCTATTACTTGATACATTTCCATAGAGCAAACTTCCACAACTTCATTTTCAAGATACAAACTAGACCCCATTATAGCATCAAGCTCACCCATAGTATCTACAAAAGAAACTTGTTCACACAAACCCAAAACATTTTTAGTAGGCTCTAGAAACCCACTCTTTTTCATGCCTATTTGTACATTATGCACATATTGCCTCTCACATCTCTTCAAATCTTCAAGTTTTGTAAAACATACTGATCCATTCCTTGTTACCAAGGAGCCCGTTGAAAAAGTTTCACCTATTTTTGGATCAGGCGAGACCCTTTTTCTTTCTGTACCACTGCAATCTCGCTTTACAATGGTACTTGGCCAAAACCCATCATTTCTCTATGATCATGAAACTCTTTGCTCACCTTTGGTAGAGGATGTTCTCTGAGGTTGTCACGATTTCTTTCATGCTTTACACAAAATGCAAGAAATTGGATAGCTCGTTTACCATCTTTGCTACATATCCTAGCATATGATGAACCATCATCCATTACCTTTGTTTCTATTCAAACTCCCACAATGTAGGGTTGTCCAAGGATGAGATGATATGAAGATGTATCCTGTACAAAGAAGTTTTGGTCAATCTTTACATCACCTATTGTTACCTTCACACCTAGACATGCTGCATACAATTCACCGGATGAATTGTTTGGCACTTTTACCATCCAGCCATGATCTGTGTCCATCGGCCATTTACACTTGTTGTAGAGACTCTTTGACATTATGTTTATTTCTTAACCATGGTCAATCAAGGCAAAAAATGGCTCTTCAAGATCACCTACCTTGACCAAAGGTTTTGTAGTAGCCCTTGCCCAGTGACTTCGTGAATAGTAGCTCCTAGGAATATCTTCAACTTCTTCATCATCATTTGAGAACTGCACTTGCTTCACTCTCCCACTAGATTGGTAGCATCCTACCACAGCTCCATCATCCTCCTTATTTTGCAGCTGCATCCCTTGTGTCTTCAAGGTTTCCCATTCAACCTGTGGGCGAGAAACTTCAGCAAGGGTTTGCCTCTTCCTCTTGATGATGTCAATGATCTCCTTATGGAATTCACGCTTTGCAATGCCAAGAACTTCTCCTAGAGTAAACTCAATCTTGCTATTTAGGATCCTTTCCTCCAAGACTTTCTTTAAATCTGTAGCAACTTCAATATCAGATTGTAGTTTATAAGTTGAGACTTTTTTCTTACCTTTTGCTGGCTCTTTCTTCTTTCTTGTTGTATACTCCTCCATGATTACTTCAGGTGGAGATGATCCTTGTGTTGAGGGTGTTTGAGAAGGCATTGAGTCACTTCTTCCCCCACTTCTAGAAGCTCTTTTTGATGGTCCTTCATCAGCATTCTCACGCCTGCGCTTCTCTTCTACAATCGCCTCATTTTGTTGGCATTTTCTAATGTAGGCATGCACTGACAATGAGTCCACTGGATCATTCCATCCTGTTTCTAGACATATGCAATCACCTGCTTCATGTAGAATCTCTTTTGTAAGATTTCCCTTTTTAGCTAATTGCATGACATTTGGCAAAATTTGACCATGATGGTCACTCACCTCTTCATCAGTAAGATGCTCAATTTTTACTCCATAAGTAGCTGCCTCAACTGAAGAGGTGGCATGGTTAGTTGCCATATCTTCAACTAAGGTTTGCATTCCCCCCTTTCCAAAGTTAGTTCTCAAGGGTAGACCTGGCTCTCTTAAGTGGGTTTTACCATCCTTAAAAAAGACAACTACTTTTGACAAAGCATCACGAAAATCATCACAATCCCTTCTTACATGGTCTGTACTATCACACCAAATACATCTATTAACAAACCCTTCCTTGGGCTGTTGTCTTTGCCTAAGAAGTGACCCTGATGGTGTGCCTTTTTCTTCAAGCTTTGCAAGTTTCACCTTCAAGTCATGCATTCCCTTCACAAGTTCATCTAGCATAGACTCATCAAACTTAGGAGCTATATAAGTAGGCTTTACCATTTTGTCAAAAGTTGAGGTTGAAGGACTTGTAGTGTTTACTACCATCTTGTCCCTTCTTCTTTGTCGTTTGGCAAGCAACGAGACAGCACCTTCAACTTCATTCCAGTCGGTCTTTAGTCCTCGCTTAGCATCTTTATCTTCAAGGAGAAGCTCCAAATTTTCTTGAACCTCTTTACCTGTGGATTGTAAGAAAAGATATGTCTTCTCTGCATCCAGTGTGGCCCTTTCTGTCCTGGGGAGTTGTACATAGCGCGCTCAAATTCCCTAAGTAGCTCTGTTATTGATAGTCCTTGCTTTGGCTTGACTACCCATTTTAAGAATGTCCTTTTGGTCACTCTCTCTGAGTCCTCCATGAAATATTCCTCCTTTAAAGCTACTTTGAGCTCTTCCCAATTTCTCCCATGCCCATCTTTAATTGCCCTAACATGCTCCCTAATTTCTGGAGCAACAACTAGCTCAAAGCTTTGAATCATCTCACCTTCTGACACGCGATGCAGCTCCATCTCTTTCACATACTCGTGTAAGTACTTGGTTACATCTTTGCCATTGAACTGATCCATTCTGTTGACGACCGCTTGTATGGCCTTCGTTGTTGCTGAAATCTCCCTTCTTTCAGAAGCATGTTGTTGTTGCATAGACATTGCAAATGCTTGAAACATTTGCATTGTTGCTGGGTCAAAATGCATATCCTTTTTGTCAACATGATCACCCATGGTTACGCACAAACTCTCACCTTGGCAGTTTCACGTCGGGTTCACCAAAAATATGTCAAAAAGTTGGCGGTCTTGCCAGGATGGCACCGGGCCTCTTGCTGTGAGAGTTTTTGAGGAAGCTCAAGGGGTATGAGAAGAAGCTAAGATGTAGATAACATAGCTTCTAAATCTTCTATGTGGCTCCAGCAAGGGGTCCCAACTTGTGTGTCTTGTCCTTCAAGGCATCTTTGAGGTGTCACATTCACATGCTTGTGTCTTTTATCCTCCAAATATCTTATTTTATGGAAAAAGACCAAGATTACATCTTTTCACTTGATTCACCTGTTTACCATCTCTTCTTGTAGTGTAGTTGTGAGAGGATTTTTCACTCTTTTCCCTGTAACTCGGATTGACATGCTTCAAAAGGCAAAATTGGCCTACTAAAAGAGCTTGACTTGGTTTTGGGCTTTTCTCCACGCCCTTAGGTCAGGATTTTCAAATTGGGATGGTCCAAGAAGCTTTGGATCTTCTTTTTCATAAAGTCTTGTAGTAGGCCCCTCCCTCTTGTATGTATTCAAGAAGGTATGCATTATTGAAGGGTTATATTATTAAATAAATGTGAAAAGAAAAAAATAATTTATATATGGTAGGGTTTAGCTGAGATATTAGAAGAAATATACAAATGCTTTTCCCCCAGACAAAAAGAGGCACAATCATTGATACTTCTCTTGCAGTACTTTCTAATAGTAATGTACATTTATATTACTTCAAAGGTAATACTAAGGTATGGTAGAAAGCTTTTATTTATGCATATGAGTATTATATGAAGTATACTTATGCATCAAAAAGTCACAAGATAAATTGTTTAATGCGCATTCCCACTATATACGTGCCACAGCACGACAACGTTACTATTATGTATTTTTTTCTCATCAGGGTCATCATGAATATGTGCTTTCACTATGGCTTTCTCAAGTGTTTTAGGGTCTTGGGTCTTGACATACTTCTTAAGCTCAGGTGTCAGACATTGTATGAACCCTCATACTTGTTGGAAAGGTATCCAATCCTTCCAACTTGAGGATAACGTCCCGATAGTGAGAGATATATTCAAGGAGTGATGGGTATTGGCGCATGGAACATGTGTCCCAAGCCGTCCAATTACGATCGGCCTCGTTTGTAGGCAAAAATACCTTGCTAAACATTGCTTCAAAGGCTGCCCAACTCTGTGGTATGATGTTCTTCACCTTGAGAGACATCCACCATATGTAGGCCTTGCCTTCCAGATTTAAGCTCGTCTGCAAAGCTCTGACTGCATCCGGAATACGCCGTAAGGTGTGAATTCCATCCCATTTGTTGCTGAGAAAGATGTTCAGTGCATCCTTATTGCGGTCTTGGTCTTCGCCCTTAAAGACTGGTGGTTTCAATTTGTTTAACAAGTCATCCACCTCTTTGGCAATGAGAGTATGCAACGTATCATTAATTGGGCCTTGCCCTTGTGTGCCAACGTGCTCATGCATGTGGGTGTCAGAGCAGGACTCTTAGACTGTTGATGCATCAATTGAATTACTAATGTGGAAAGTTTAGTAACATTTTCATTTAAAGCTTTAAAATTTTCATCAAATGACTGTCATGCGTGTCTAAAGTGCACAAAATTCTTGAATATCGAGCAACTCATAAGTATCTTCTCCCGCCATAGCGTCACGGTTACTCTCCTTGAGAGGATTCGGCCGCGGGCCATCATTGGTCGGATCAGGAGTACTTTGCTCAAAATCAAATGTCATATTGATATCCGAATCCATGGCTACACAGTGCAGTGAAAGAAGTACTCAGAAAAAATACTGGATATTGGGAGCACTCACAAAGTAGAGTAGCCGTGCTAACTCCGTCAAATTTGATAGTAGTCCGCAGTATATGGAACCCTGCAAGCTCTTGATAGTTGAATCAACTATGCTTGATGATGCCGACAAAAAATTGTACTACTTGAGACGCAACTGAATCTTCTCGAAGGAAGAAATTGCAATAGATATTCTTCCAAAACTTCAACTCCATCAAACTTTAACTTCTATTGACTTCTGCAATTTTTGTAATTTTGACAGTTTGCCTAGAATTTGGTGCCCCTTGCCTATGCTTGTGTCGGATCTCGGCCGACAACCGTCGACGAACACCCTAGCTTGTGTATGGGGTGTGTGCCCAGGTGGGCATGCACCCTAGCTTGAGATTTTTTTGATGAATTGCCCAAGGCCAAAGGCCTTTGGGCGCCTTGTGTGTGAAAAAAAACCTCTACAATCGGTTATGGCGATCACGACAGTTCTGCGACGGCGAGGGATAGAGAGAATAGCCCGTCGGTTGCATTTTGGGCGTCGCTCCAGTGATGTAAACCCCTCCCCTCCGCAGCGCGCATCCGCCAAGATAAGCCACATAGCATATGGTGGAAGTCGAGGTCGCCTCCCTCCCGGCACAAGTGACGCTTCTCACACAGTGGGACTTCGTCATCCCCCTTAGTAGGTGGCTCTTCACGCCCTCAAAGAGAGGAGCATGCAAAAATCTCCACGCCCTCTTGCCCAAAATAGACCATGCTCTGATACCAATGTAAGACAAGGGTGACTAGAGCCTGAGAGTCCACCACCCAACCACCCTTTATATAGGCATGCCCTTGGCCCTTTGCCCTAGTTGGACTCCCCGTTCCACACTGCCTAGCCCATCCCTACCTTATCTAGTCCGGCCTTGTCGGTGTCCTGACAATGTGGACAAGAACCGCCTGATTTTGCAGAGTTCATGTCAGATGAAGCAGGGGCAAACTCGTTGGAAATAAGGACAATGTACAATGGAGGCCCGCATAATAATATGGAAGGTAGAGAGCGCTCATGCCTTTTCCATTGGAAGCAAAGCTTGCAAAAGTACACAAGAAAATTTGCTCGGGGGATTCACTCTATATACAAAACAGGATGCCACCTATGAGCGGACAACTTTGATAAAACCCCTATATACGACTCATACTAGGGAATATGACCCCCCTTTCTACGCTTATACGACAATCAATGCAAAAAACTACCATACCCCTATCTTACATATAAATTTTAGGTCTCACATGATCTAACTGAGTAAAACTAATCAAAGAGCGTGTAGCATAGTGGCTGGCAACGTACTAAGGAACCACTTTTGTTGATAACTAGATGTACTCTCAATGTGTCTTAGTTTGACTTTCAAAATATGTACCCGTTCAGCCTGCACTCTAGCTATTCGTCCAATTTGACCCATCTAAATTTACTCAAAAGACATGGCTATAAAGTTGTGTTAGATTCTCCATGTAAATTTTCATCTATACAAAATATTTATAGATTCATCCTTCAACAAATGAACTATAATCACAAAACAAGAAATTTATACAAAGCAGTGTTAGTTCTTGCATGTATCTTTGTACAAGTTCGAGGGGAAAATATTTTGGGAAGCCATGATTTTGAAACACAAAAACTTCCTCTCATTTTTCCCTTTTATCACTCCCCCCCCCCCCCCCCCCCTAAATATGATACACCCTCCCTTTTTTTTAAGCTCGGGAGATAAATTATTGGGGGCCTGCCCCTAACTTATATGCTTATGTAACTTGTAAAAAACCCCCCCTCCCTTGCACTTACGTGGTGCAGTAAGTTTTTCATGGTGAATCCCTCGGGAAAATTTGTGACTGCACCAAAGCAAAATGAGCACATTGAAATGTGTGAAGCATGGAGACTCTCAACAATTGTAGAAGAGGCTACAATTAATCCAAGACATACCAAAGATTGGTGGTTGATTCATGTTCCCAAAGAGAACTTAGAGGCACTTCAATGATGGTTTAAATGGTGGGAACAACGAATTGAGCATTGGGGAAACAAATAATGTGAGTTTATATTTTATCTCTTTGTGATCCAAGAAAAATCATGTTCAATTACTCAACTACAATTTTGTGGATAGGCTAATAAAAGTCCATGGGATTAGGCACAAATTCCAAGTATAAACTTGTCTGAGAGCATTCATGCTAGCTGGTTGGCTGTTGAAGGGGGAAGAAGAAAGATTTCATTATATGATGTGTGTGTTAGCGATGTGTTAAGCTCGTATATACAATGATGCAAAACATTTGGGGTTCTTGACAGGTCGTTATATAGGCACGGGTCCCACACTTGGATCTATGCTCTCAAGAGTCGAGAGACAACAAACTCCAAGTCTAGCTATCATTGCAAGGGTGGTGCAAGGAGTTGTCTCGCAGGCACCCCAATGTATGAAGATCCCACACTGCATGGTGACAAGGAAACCATGCACCGAAAGAAGAGAGAGACAAGAAAAGCTATTAGTTCTCATCGCCTAGAATATGTAATGGAGTCAAAACAACACAAGTTTGTGGTCATCCATGTCATATCAGATTTGAAACCATGGGGTCAAGCAATAGTGAAGACGAAGGGATTGAAAAAAGACTACATGCCTAAAAATGAACATTTGACATGCAACACAGAGCAGTCAATCTATGTAGAGGAACATGATGTTCCACGTGAACAATGGGCCTTGCACAGAATTCCCATTCATTGTAATAGAAGTGTTTTGGTGTTGTGGGTAGGAAAAATTGTGGTAACACTCTTAATAGTCATGATACAGGTTTGGTCGTGCCATGCTTTTGATCAGAAAGATGCTACAAAGACAAAACCATAGAGCAATGGCTATGGTTTTGCAATCATGATGTGGAGCACACAAAGTCAGTTAAAAATCAGGTGAAGGAGGTACCAATAGCCCCTATGATCTATCCCATTGCAAGGGGGAAAAAAGTTTCAAAAGAAGAGCTCGCTAGTCTTACAATGTCAAGTTTTCAAGTTGCTGGTATTAGCACACCAAAGTACAAGGAAAATAGGGTTTCTTCATTATGTGGAGGAGGTTCAAGTAGTAGGCAACAAAAGTGGAGGCATGGTATTGCAAAAGAAGCACAAAAAAGGGTTGAAGCAGCTGTAGTGATGGCTGGAACCTTCTTAGAGGAAGTCTCTATAATTCAAAAGAAACATGTTGTGTTTTGTATACTTACTAAAAGCTGTTATGATGTTCATATCAAAGGCGAGCCAAGCTGTACATGTCCAAATTTCCAGAAAAGGGTGATACCTCAAAAGTCATTCATTTCTTGTAAGCACATTTATTATGTGTATGTGCATGTCTTGGGTCTGCAACCTAAGGAGCACATGGTAATACATCAACCCACACTGACTGCGATGGATGTTGCCTTCATATTTAGTCAACCCCGTATTTCAATCCCTATGCTCTGAACCCTTCACTTTCTACATAAAAAATAGGCAACCCCATTTTGTCCCTCGCTCTATTTAGTGAAGTAGTACGCTCTCAGGTTTTTGATCACACACTATTGGCATGGTAGTGTGTATTTTGTTTAATGATGCAACAACTTATGTGTGACACTTATTGTGTTGATAATCCGTTGCTCTTTTGTGTATAAACTTACCAGGTGGTTTTGGACATTGTTAAGAACATGTATATTTGCTCTAGAAAACGACTCTAAAAGGCACAAAAAATTGTGCATTGTTTAAAAAGCACAAAAATAAAAGCTCGTTAAAAAATTCACTCCTATTATAGGTGGTTTTTTCCTTTCTTTCTCTGTTGGTACCATTGAGGTGGCTACTCCTTTCTGTGCTTCCTTGTTGATTGGCCATGCTATCATAAGATCTAGCATTTGGATCCACATCACAATCAGTTTCCTGTATGATTCCCATGATCACTTCATGGATTGAGTGTCCCTGGTACTGGGTTCGTTCAATCTCCATCGGAGTCATCACATGACAAAATTATTGTTGTAACAATCCATAAAGAGATGAGTGAGAATTTTTGCTAGTCCCTTTTTCTTGATTTTGAAAATGTACACAATCAAGAGATAGCTAACCTCTCAAAAAACCCAAGTCTAAGCTGTTCCTACCTATCTTAGTCTAAAATGTGTGTCAAACATTAAAAGCTACTTTCCTTAATGCAAGCTTGTTCCGATGATTTGATATAGCTACGAGTCTTCAAATGCAAAAAAACTTTATGCCTAGCATGAGAAAAGTATCCTTAAAATCATGCCTGAGATAAAAAACCTATTTTAGGTCAGTCAGTTTCGGGCTCTGAAGTACTCTATAGCTTCCTCTAGACATGCTCTACCTATTCCTCAATCAATAATTTTTCAATGGTATAAAGGGGTTTAATATATTTGATTGGCTTTAAAAATTGAATGGCACCCCTTTTAATGCTCTTTCTTTAGCTCTTCTTAGCTGAGAAACTAACAGCCACCATTGGAATTTTGTACACCCTAATCAATGCAGATTTTTTCGGGGGAGAAGAATTCTAGAAAATATTGCATGTGTTCAACTTGGCATAGAATACATTCAGCTTACTAAACAAGACATTGATATTGTGTGCAGCTTGATTTTACAAAAGTTTTTAATTTCCATACAATTGTGAGTTGAGAGAATTTATATTAGCTCAAAAAGAATACAAATTCCCTCAAGCACTACATGTACCCTGAGGGGGCTAGCCTTTCCAACAAAGACTTGTACATAGAGAAAGAGGATACCAAACCAGGGATGATACTCCTACCCTCTTGAGTGTTCTAAGTAGCTCAATGCATGAATCCATTCCTCATCCTTATCAACTACCCCCCTTCTTGATCCTACAACACGTATGAGCTCAGTGCTCATATACACAATATCATCAAAATGAGCTACATCTAGTTTATCCTCAAAAACTCAAAGGTTCCTAGATTTCTAGACGTGGTTCGTGTAGCAAAATCTGGTACATTTGTACGTACACCAAAACGGCATAGCTTTGGAAACCATGCCATCCCATGATCAGGTCATTTGTAAAGAAGATAATATACTATGTCCTTCGTACTCATTTGAAAACCCTGGCGACCAGCCCTCGCAAAGTAGGGCACTTTTCGTGAATAAATGAAGGGGGTCTTCAGAGTCTTCCCTATAGCCATAGCAAATGTCAAAGCCAGTCCCTCTAGCAAGCACCTTAACCCTAGTAGGTAAGGCTCCCTGAATAACCTTCCAGATGAATACCTTTATGTATTCAGGCCCTTTAAACTCCCAGATGGTATTAACACTCTTTTCCCAGTGTTCTTCTCACCAACTTTTCTTCCAAATTCTGTTGAGTGGGGAAAACCAATTGTCTTTGTACATTAGCACATTATAGGTACTCTGGGTCTTGGGAAGCAAGAGCACTTTGTCTTTTGGCCAATGCCAGGCTCTCCAATCTATCTCTAATCCGCAGATAGGTGGAAGTGAGGGTGTCAACACTTCCAAGTGTCTACTAATAAGAAGTCTTTAATTATCCCCAAATTATGTTGCAACACCATGAGATCCACATCCTTCTAGCAAAAGCTTTATCATTCCAATGATGACAAAGTTTAGAAATTCCTTTGTTGTTTACCATCCTTACAATTTCCCTCCAAAAGGGGTCCAATGAGCCCCTTCCAACGTTGGAGAGCCATACAAAAGCTTTTCTTATTATGAAGTGAGGCTTTATTTATAAAGTGCTTATGATGGCCTATGGTCGTAGGATGGCTTTTTGTGATCAGTTTTTTTAACTTTCCAAGCCACTTAATCCCTTTAAGCCCTTGCCTTTTTGCCTTTGCTACAGACCCTCTCTTTTGCTATCTAGAGTATCTTGGTGACAACCATGAAATTTTAGGCTTATCCATGCATTCTAGATATCTCACATGGATTAAATTTGTTGATGATACTCACACATTTCTCAAAGCAATGATTGTGAATCTTCACTTGTATGTGATAATTGTTGATTTTACATATTAGCCTCTATATATCCATCTTGATTGCCATTAGTGGCTCTGATTTGGATACTCTTGTTTGGCAAGGGGCATAGCTCGAGAGCTCATTATTAAGAACTCCCCAATATAACATGAATTTGTAAGGTTGGTAAAATCCCCTCTATTGCAATGTCAACATGAATAGATTGAATTTCCTTGTTTAATCAATTAACGGGGTTTCTTTTAAAATGGGTTTTAAAAACACCACTTGTTAATGTATTTCTCTTAAATTGCTTAAATTTTCAAAAATAGAAAAACTTTTTGTTGAACTGATGTGGTATATTAATATGATTATATAGTGGACCTTCGATGAAAAAGATTTAAACAAAATTTAAAATATTTCGGCTATCCTCATGGGGTTGAGGGTTCCATAAAAGAACTCATGGATTGGGTAAAGGAAAATTTCACTCTCTAGCGGCGTGCCATTGCTCTGAATGCATGCCTCATGTGAATTTTTTTATTCTTCTAGCTATCATCATCCATATCTCCTCTATTACTTGACTTTATTGGAAAATAAACCATTCACTTTTTTTTTTAATGACACATCAAAATTAGCATTGCTGGGGTAAAATTTCATGACCAAAACTAGAGGGGAGTTTGGGAATTCTAGATCTCACCACTCTCATGAGTGCTAGACAAGATAAGCGTAATCACGTTTGAGGAATCTACAACAATGTGCCCCCACCAAAACTGTACAACTATGTGGAATATTGTACATCAACTGTGTTGTTCATTCCAATTGAAATAAAGGTTTCACTACTTATCCCTTGAGAACAACCTCTCTCATTGACAAATTATTATTTCTTCATGGAAAAAAGTCTGTATTTTTTTGCATTGGAATGGCAGGCAGAGATATACTAGAAATTCCCCAAGGATGGAGAATTTGCATTGAATTTTTTTCTCAAAGATTTGCTTGCATTATCCTTTGGAATTCAAAGTAAAGACAAAACTTCACACTATTATTTAGCTCTCCTTCCTCCTTCAATGCATGGATGAAACTCACATCCAAATTTGTACATCTTTATCACTCTCCAATGATTTCTTTTTGTGGCATGTTCTATGACACACCCCATTGCATAAAAGAGGATTTACATCCATAATTTATTGCAAGTGCCACTCCAAACAAGCAATTGGGAGACTTTTTTTTTGGTATTGCCCTATTGAAAAAACTTGTTCTCTCCCATGTTCTCATATTAGATGTGGCATCCTGTAAGATGTTGTGACTGACTTCAAGTAGACACCAAGGATTTTTAGAAAGTTGGCCGATGTTATTTGATTTGGTGTAGCATATGACATTATGAAATAAAAACAACAACATTTTCACAAAATAAAAAGCACTATGTTTGGGTGTATAAGATAATTCAGACTCTCTCTTACATAAGTTACGTGAGGAAAAAATAAGCTTCAAGTAAATTCAAAATTGATTTGCAATTTCTATTTATAGAGAGTTACCTATAACAAGAGGAGAATTAGCTCTAACAAGATTAGAGGATTATCATTCTGATTCAGAGTCTCACCTCCAACAAGAGGAGAGAGTCTTAGCTCATGCTATATAAGAGGATATTATTACACAATTGCATGAGCTCATAAGAAAAGGGATTATAACTTTGTGTAGAGAAATTGCTATTTTTTCATCTCTTAGCTCACCTAGTAAGCCTTCATAGAGATATAAATCTCTAGCCATTTGATGGGATGACTTCTTTGTTGCACCCACACATGCGCGCGCACACACACACACACACACACACACACACACACACACAAACAGAGACATGCACATACATGCATGGAGAGAGAGAGAGAGAGAGAGAGATGAAAGGAATGCTATATTAAAATCTTCAAAAGGCTAAAATGATCTACGTGACCAAAAGGCTACATCCATGTGTGTGTGTGTGTGTGTGTGTGTGTGTGTGTGTGTGTGTGTGTGTGTGTGTGTGTGAGAGAGAGAGAGAGAGAGAGAGAGAGAGAGAGAGAGAGAGAGAAACTAAATATATGAAATGTTACATTAATGTCTTCAAAAGTCCAAAATGACCTATGAGACCAAAAGGTTATATCCATGTGTGTGTGTGTGTGTGTGTGTGTGTGTGTGTGTGTGAGAGAGAGAGAGAGAGAGAGAGAGAGAGAGAGAGAGAGAGAGAGAGAGAGAGAGAGAGAGAGAGAGAGAGAAATGAAATGAATTGAGTTATTAGAGTGAAAGCATGTTTTTTTATTTTTCAAAACTCACAATGGTGAGTGGATATATTGACAAAAACAATAAATCACAAATTTGAGCTATGATTTCTCTTAGCTACTACCACACATACATCGCCTGATAGGGGGCCACCCTCGGACACTGGTAGAGGTATGAGCATGAGTTTAGGCCAAGTGTTCCTAGACCTGAAGAGGACTCATCAATTAACCAGTCATTGTGGCATCAATTGTTTTGCTCCGATCGTTTCCTAGATTTCTTGAATTATCCCTGAGAAACTAGCTATTTTCAGGGCTTTCTCAAAGATGCAACAACTTTTGACCTTCCACACATGTTTGAATATGCTAACTACCACAAAAACTGTGTCAAGGTTAAAAGCATGTTAGCTTGATACAGTTTTTGTGCTAGTTAGCATATTCAAATTAGCACATCTTTAAAAAAATTGATGCATGGTAAATTTTTTACAATTAATATTAAAAAAATTCAAAGTTTTAATGTTTGGTTTCCTTGTTTCAAGAGCTTTCTACTGATATATCATGCGTCATAGATCTTGGTGATCTAGCTCATGTAGTTATACTAGTTAGCATACTTCAAAATTGTGCTAATTATCATTTTTTTAATAGATTTTTTTGTGCATGTTAACATGCTTTCACCCATTGATAACTTCAAAAGGAAAAAATGACCTTTATCTCACCTAGTAAGTCTTCATAGTAGAGAGATAAATCTCTAGAGCAACAAAGATCACTATAAAACTATAAAGGGAAAAATTCTAAAGCTTGAAAATCCTCCATCAAAAATCTTACTTTGGACTTGTATAACCCACTAAAATCATAACTGGATAACAATGTGGATAAGAGGGAGTGTTGGAGAGTGATGTCTCACCATCTACTATGAAAGGTTCTCTTTGCACAAAATAGCCCCACTGAAATAGAATAAGACTCAAGTGCTTGCATGGAAAATGCATACTATCTATATTGTATAGATAATGTGAAAAATAACTAATATGAGAGAGCAACTCCTTTTTTTATAGTACTTATATACTACAACCAATATGTTAAGTTTGAGATTTGGGAGGCATGTAGTTTGGACCATCCATCAACAACATATTCTTGAGCAAAATTCAACGCTACACCATTAGATTTGCAACATGTCAGCACTCTATTAGAGGGTTGCCACAATTAGACATCTGAGCATAGCTATGTAGCACTAACAAAATGTCAATAGTGAGGAAAGTGATTAGGATGGGCACGGAAACTCTTCAAGGGTGTCAACCTTAAGAAGTGAACCTACCAATCTAACTAATCATGAGAACAAGAAAACCTTCACAGTCGATCTAAAAACCTACATATGTCCTATCTTGCTGCTTTAAGAAATCACCTTGGTGCATGCAAAGTTGGTCAAAGCTGGGAAGTGGGCTATGCTGTGCTACGGGTGTCTATGAGTGCAGAGTCGAGTGCTAAAGCAGGTGTGAAGGCTCTGGGTATGCAGGTGATAGCAAAAATGTATGTTTGATGTGGTTTTCTGGTCAATAAGGCTTCAAAATGATCCAAGCAAGTTTCCAATTTGCTGAAGTTGTGCATGGGAATGTGACGCTTGAGATGCTCTACAAGTTGGTCAAGAAATCTCTCCTCAAACAGAGCCACGGTGTGAAAGTTATGGCGGTCCAAAGATAGAAGGGTTTATAGATCTCCGAAGGATAGGGCAAGTGGGGATAGGTAGGCAGAGGCTACTACGTGGTGGTAGAAATAACCCGCATGGGGGCACAAGTGAGAAAGACTCAGGGTATGTATCTAGCATTGTGAGCTTTGGTGTTTAATTTAGAGAGAGGGAGACCTCTCTCTCAAGCGACCATGGCAATCTTGCTTTGCACTACTTTGGAGGCTTTCTCCAGGCACGTGTGGCCATGTCGGGCACTCGTGGTGGTTGTGTGCATGGAAACAACGGCACTCACTAATGTTTTCTATTGGACAACGAAGTTATATTGTGATGACATGGTAGGTTGGTAGAGGCGGTTCCCACACCCAAAAAGGGCCCAAACATTTTATTGAAGAGGCAACATGGGAGCAGTAGCACTAGCATTAGCACTAGTGCCCCCCCTTCCCCAAGGCATTGATAATGAGAAAAAGAGAGAGGGAAGTTGGCAAGGCAAGTCAAGAGGCAGTTTCTCATGCAGAGCTACCATAAAGGGCTCTTTGATTCTCCACAACTTGCTAAAAAAGGAAAGTTTCCCCTTATAAAACCCAATTTTGTACTCATTTTTAGTGCCTTTTGCCAGGTGATGCAAGGCCAATAAAGGAGAGAGAGGAATTTTTGTCTGGCTAACCAACAGAGGGTGTCATCAAGGATGTGTGTAGAGTTTTTCTAAGTGAATGAATCTAAGGTTTTTCCCCAATGTTTCTATCCCCCCACCTCCCTTTCTCTTCTGCTGCCTCTCTTTGTGTGTGTGTGTGTCGATGCTGGTGGATGTGAACCGTTTTTGTGGTGCAAAGAGAGAGAGAGAGAGAGAGAGAGAGAGAGAGAGAGAGAGAGTGAGATATATATATATATATATATTCTATGTGCGTCACGTCTATCTGGGCAATAGAAGTTGTGTGGATGGTGAGTGAGTGTTGATCATGTGTGTGTGTGTGTGTTTGGTCTTGGTGAGAACATTGGCACATTGGTTTGTGTGCAAATGGTCATTTGCCGATGCGAGTGTGTTGTTTGAAGGTGTTTTTTTTAGAGGATAGGGGTGTTTTGGATACCTTGGGCTATAGAGAGGTATCTTTGTGTGTGTTGGGCATGCTCCCCATTCCCCCTCTCCATCTTTTGATGCCCCCACTGAGGAGCATGCCGATTGCTCCAGTTTGAAGGTGAAATGATGGTTGTGGTGATGCCAAAGGTGCAGTATTTGAAGAGTAGGTGCTACTAAAGAAGATGTGGTCTAGTTTTTCGATTTTCACTAGGGTTGAAGATGTGGAAACCTGGCTCCAAGATTATGGTGCATTTCTGTTGGAGAGCAATTTGGGAGAGACTGTAGGCACGGTTCAAGTTTTCTTGCTCTTGGTTTGCGGTAAAGTGAGAACATGTTATGATGGTCTATGGGAAGAAGAAAAGACTGATTGTGAAACCTTGAAAGAGGCTTTTCAAAGAAGATTTGTGTGGATGCACAACTAGATGAGGTTAAGAGAAAGCTAGATGGTTTAAAGAAAGTCTTAGAAGGGGATTTTTAAGCATTCAAGTGGGAATTTGAGGCCCTTTGGGGATGGCTGATGAAGCTAACTGCTGCACAAAATGTTGGTTTTCTAAAGTTGAGCAAGTTTTTGGATTGCCTGCATGAGGAGGTGTGAGACAAATTGGAGAGAGATCAGGGCCTTGTGTCTATGAAGAGGTAGTGGATCTAGCGAGAGGACGTACAAAGAAAATTTTGAAGAAGCACCAAGATGGGTGGGGTTTGTTGAGTTTGGAGATGCCAAAGTAGGTTGATGCAGTGAAAGTCAAGCTGAAGTCACTAGAAAGGGATCTGTTGGTGCTAGAGGAAACAAGGGTTGCGTGGTTGCAACGAGGTAGCACTGTTTCTATGCCCAAGATATTAATTAGAGAGGTTACAACTATGGAGGAAAATAAGGCAAAGGGTGCACACATAGGTCCACGTATGGTTGGTCAAGCTCCTTTGATGTGTGATAGAGACAGCAGGTGCGGAGGTCTACTAAGACAGATAGGGTAACCATGAGTATGGAAGAAGAGAAGGTGCTTGAAGAGAAAGAAATTTATGCTGAAATTGAGTACATTGAAGGTATAGAGGAGAGCATGGATCAGGGAGTGGAAGAGTGTCCAATGCAGGAGGTGTGCTCCATGGTAGATGAAAGGGAGTCCCAGGCTATCTATTTGTCCAAGCTTTCAAAGGAGGCATGTGAGTCATGGTTGAAAGGTATGTTGGTGTGCTATTGTGAAGTGGGTGATCTATCTAGTGCAGGGTTTTCTTGAAGGATCTTGAGGGTCAGATATGTGCGATGGAAGTGATGATGTGTTTGATGATGCTTAGTCAAAATTGGTTGGTGTGCCAATGGGTGTTTGGTGCAATCATTTAGCAAGAGAATGGGGTCTAGGATGGCCTCTTTATTTGGTAGTGTAAAGGGAGTCAAATATTTAATTAAGCAATCAATCAAAGGAAATATTTTGAATTCAGACAGGCAAAATGGCTAGTTTATTTGAACTTAAATTTCCCCCCTAAAATGGAATTTATAATCTACCATGAAAAACCATATCATATAACATATCTACCGAAAGATCTCGGTGTGTAGATTAGAAATCTCTAAACTTTGCTCAAATTGGAAATCATATATAAGAGTTATGGAAGTCTAAAAATCATAAACTTGTCCTCCCCCTCTTTTCGGGGAAAAGTGCATACTTTGACCACTCTTACGTCTCTCTTACACACCCACCATTCTTGCACACATGGCGTGCATCTATTTTTCAAAATGTAGATCACCTCCTTAATCTCATGGAAAATAAAGAGGCCCTCTTAGACCCCATCCATTTCCTAATGAAAGGTATACTAGGGGTAGCTTATGTGGATGGTTGGCTATGTGCTAGGGCCAAACACTATGGAAGGGTGTTGTAGGTGAATGGAGGAGATCAAAGCCACGTGTTTGACCCAAATGGTAGCTATGTTGTGATTTAACTTGCATGAGAAGGAGAAATAGGTTAGCAATAGTGAGGCCTTGTACATGAGGTAGCAGCAGGTTTGGTCTGTACATTGTGTTTGCTTTGATTTTGCAAATTTTTTTAATTCAATAAGCATGTGTGTGGTTGAACATAAATTTTCAACAAGGGGGTTGGGCAATGATGGTGTAGCGAAAGTTTGTCAAATCTGGGAAGTAGGCTATGTAGTGCTATGGATACCTATGAGTGCAAGCTGGAGTGCTAAAGCAGGCGATCATAGAAATGTATGTCTCCTGTGGTTTTCTAGGCCAAGAAGGCTTTGAAATGAGCCAAGAAGGTTGGCAGGGAAAAGTGTCCAAAGTGCTAAAGTTGTGCCTCAAAAGGTGGTGCTTAAGATACTCTACAAGTCGGTCTAGATGGCTCCTCAAACAGAGTCACAGTGTGAAATCTATGGCAGTCCAAAGATAGAAGGGTTTGCAGGTCCCCGATGGATAGGGAAAGTGGGAACATGTGGCTAAAGGCTCCCATGTGGCCAAAAAAAAAACCTACATGGGGGTGCAAGTGACAAAAGCTCAGGGTATTTATCCATCATTTTGTGATCACTCTGCAGACATACATTGCACAATTTCTTGAAATTACTCCCCAAGAATGCAATGGTGTTCTTAAGTTTGTGATTAAAGTAGCTGAGTGTGAGCTTGTGAAGGTGACTAAGGGGTTGAGAAAGTCACAATAACACTAATCAATGGCTATCATTTCCCACATCAATTTCATGTCATGGTAAATACAAATCTCAACAAAGCAGGCATTCTAGGTGTTCTTGGATGCCAACTTACAAAGCATTTCTAGATTACGTGGAGGATATTTTAAATTTCAAGCTTAATGACACCTCTTATGTCACTCCATTGGCACAAAGTGATCACCTATGGGAAGTACAACCCATTGTTACAAAACTGCAACAACCAATGATAAATCATATACCTATACAACATGTTGGCAAATGGACCAAACAAGCGCCCTCCTAGTCCACCCCTTCTTCATGAGCCCCAAAATTTTTATCTCCCATAATTATTTTTTCCGGAAAGCTATGTAATTATCTGAAGTCTTTGATTTTAGACCATGTAGACAATGATGCACCAAGGACTCACAAGGAAAGTGTGTGGAAATGCTTTGATGCAATATTCAAGTTTTGTGAGCTCAATACATGGGGCGATACTAACTCTACACATCTTGAAGAGGCTTTAGAGACCTTCCACAAGTCTTTCATATCTACACGGACAAATCAACACATTACTCACTACATGATATAGTTAGTAATTTGTTGATATTTGGAAACCTATTTTCATATGAAGTTTGTGATGGTCTTCTATGCAACGCATTATATGAAACCACATGCCCTTGTTTGCTAGGAAGTATGGCAGCTTGTCTATCTGATATACACAAGGAATGGAGAAAACTACTATCAATTCAATTTTTTTCAAAAAAGTCATATTTACTTATTTTTTTACGTAAAACTCCCCTCTAACATATATGTGTATCAAACAAACCATTTTTTCTCCTTTATTTTGAACTACAAGCACTGAAAGTCCCCTTTTTCAAAAATATTTTCCCAACCCAAAAAAAAACCTTTATTCTCTCCTCCTTCTCCCTCCTCTCTCCCTCTCCTCTCCCTCCCTGCCCCCTTCTCTCATCCTCCTCCCCTCTCTCTCCCTACCCCCTTCTCTCCTCCTCCTCCCCTCTACTTCCTCCCTCTCTCTTCTCATCCATTGCTTCCTCAAGCATCAACTTCCATGGTGCTCATAGACATCACAAATTGTGTCCCTCCACCACCACATACTTCACACACCAAAAGCTTACACATTCGTTTGCCCATGGATTTTGCACCGAAGGCCGCCACATGAGGGTGAGCACGTCATCGTAGGAATGTTGTGCCGTTGTGATGAGACGAATGTTGACATTTGGGTGGATGGCCATTTATATCCTTGTGGTCCTATAATTTTCTTTCATCCATCATTTGATAGAATTTTGATGTTTCTTCAATATCTTGGTAGGGGAGTAGAAGGCTTGTTAGGCTATTTCAAGTGGTTATCTATGGAAGCAGATGCTTCTTTGCATTCATGGTCTTCAAATTAATACATTGGCATTACAAGAGTGTATTGCCTCTTTGGAGAGAGAGGTTGCAACTCTCCAACAACAAATGCAGGAAAAGGATGCCCACATTATGAATCTTGGAACCACCATCAAACATTTGAAAGAAACACCCCTTGGTTCAAGAGAATGCAAGTGCACATTTTCATCCACTTCTCAAGAACGCAATCAAAAGGCTGGAGGTACTTCTCAATTCCATTGGCTGTCACGGTGAAAATGTGTCAATTGTTGTTGAAAAGAACAGAGGTGAGTCCCATGAGATTGCCAACAAGTATCAATGAGTGGACAAAAAGATAGACACTTCTTGAAGAAAGCAACATAGGGAAACCCATGTCGGCATGACGCTCAAAACATCTCCCTCCAACCACAAGCCAGGTAACCTTTGGGAACTCTAGAAGGAATTATGTAAAGTTACTACTAACAATGACTCAATTGGCGAGCTTGCAAACAAGCACAAGAAAGTTTGGGCAACTTTTGAAAGAACAGTCAAGATTATGGGTCTTGCTAGCACAATAGAGGAGTAATGCCAAACATTTCACGAAGTGTTGGTAGATTTCACCAAGGTCTTTGCCCTTTCTTGGGGTGAAATTAACAAGAAATTTCAAACTCCGAGCAAATATTTTTTAGCAATCATAAAACCGAGCAGAGCCAAACATGATTGATTAAAAAAAATATAATAAAAGGGATTTTCATAGCAAAAGACATACAATAGTTTACCTATCTTTAAACACCTTTCCCTCATTCTCTCTTTGGCCAACTTGCAACTTATTTGAACGATCCAACTCTACTATACAGCATCCCTACATAATCATTTTAGATTGTCCACCATGGTTGTTGATTTATTACTTTTGAGCTTCCCCACTATTGCTACCCATCCACGAGCGTCAATACTAGTAATAATGGTAGTAGCACCACCCATAGCCTCTCAGCTCTTTCCTCTTGAGGATTTTCCCTAGCACCGATAGTGAGATGCCTTGCAGCCTACGCTCACTTTTTGCTAGCGGTGGTCTCTTCTACAATGTGTCCCAAACAACATTAGTCGCATCCACCCTATCATTTTCATGTATCCATCACCTCCATAACTTTTTTATATAGGCACACTTATAGCCTTTCAAGGGAGATAAGTGCTTGCCTAGGTGCTACAAACAATAAGTATGGAACTAAAGACTGGTAGAACTCACCACCTTATGATACTCTTTGTAGAGAGACATATTTGTAAAGATTTTAAGGGCAATTAATAGCTTATGATATATCATGTTGTTGAAAGAATCACCCTAGTCCTTTTCAAAAGGTGGCAGGTCACTAGAGGAAAGTGAAGGGTGTGAGGCAAGACCCCTAGTCCTTTTTAAAAGTCGGTAGGTCTTTACTAGAGGAAAGAGAAGGGTGCTAGGCAAGCATCATGGACTCCAAGTTGGTCGCGACTGGAGCTTCACATGTGAAGCACCCATCCTCAATTAGGCTTTACCTAGGATGTATACATATATTAGCTCTTTTGATGCCTTTGGTAGGACAAGCAAGGAGCTCAATTCATTTGAAGCCTTATGGTATTGCAGGCAATCTTGGAACATCATTTGAAGCCTTATGGTATTGTAGTCTATCTTGGGACATCCCTATAGAAGATCTTCCCTTCCTCTTGTCTCAGACGCTTGACACTACCTATAGCATCCAATTGTGTTGAAGTGGTGCTACAAGCCGACAAGGTAGTTGATGGCTATTGAATTGTCATGTAGTGCACATCAATTTTGGCCATTCAAATCATTAGCAAGAGCTTTGTATGGTTGTCTTTGAGAGATTTGCTTGCTATCGATTCAAGGTTTTTTTTAAAGTTTTGGAGTCGCCACTCTCTCTCTCTCTCTCTCTCTCTCTCTCTCTCTCTCTCTCTCTCTCTCTCTCTCTCTCTCTCTCTCTCTCTCTCTCTCTCTCTGAAAAATGGTATCTCTTGAGGAGTCTTATGTTTACAAGTGTTTAGAAGTATTTTGGGAAATGTTTACAAGGTAACCAACCAATCGCACAAATGTTACAATCAAGCATTCTTGACACAAATGAAACAATGCACCTAGGTACACATACCAAGATGGAAGAGAGAGATATATTCAAAGCCTTACCTAGGTATTTCATAGCATCATCACATAAATATCTTCATCATCATATCCATTTTCAGCTTTACAATCATGCACTAAAACCCCATTACATCCCAAAATAAAATAGAGAGTGTCCTCTCTCTTCATGTGGTACCGAGGTGTGCTATAGTTGTAGAGAAGTGGCTTCATTATCTTGTAGAAACTCCATGAAATGGCACAAAGAAGAGCGATGCATGTTGTCTTTGCCACTACTCTGTCTTTATTCCCATTCCCACCTGGCTTAGTAGACGACATGTTCCCGGATCTCTTACAACCCCACAAACACAAGTCGCAATCGGTTGTATTGAAAGCAGTGTTAGAAAAAAAACAAGGTCCAATGTATTTTAACCGGCTGAAATCCTAAAATCTTGGTACCTTTCCTTGAAGAAAACCAGGACTATTTCACAAGTTTTAGTGTTATTACCAGCAAAAGCTTCAAATTTTGACCTAAAAATAGAATTTCAAGTTTGTCCTTACTTTCCCTAGGTGGGTAAAATGTTTCCCTCTCTCTTCAATAGAAAATTCACCAGTAGCAACACCATATACACCATGAGGACCGCATGAGCATGATCCTAGCAAGGTGTACAAGACCAAGGATGGGACTGTTGTCATGGATATGGCCAAAAAGGCCATGCCCGTTCAGTTTGGCCACTTTGTGATGGATTTTTTGGATGCTCAAGATGATGAGAGAAATAATTACATCGTTGATGCCATTCATAGAGAGTACATGCCAGTAGAGGGGTATGATCTAGTCTAAACTGTATGGATCTTGAACGTAGCGATTTCCATGATGTGACATCGTTGATCAAAGGCCAAATATAGGTACACGTCCGGTAGTCCAAAGCCGGCATGGTTGGACGCAGAGCAGTGGGGGAGCATTGGACGAGAGACATATGACAATCTTGAGAGATTACAGCAATAGAGAGATGAAGCTAGAGCACCTTTGGAGTCTATCGGAGCATCACATTGTGGGAGTGGAGACTACGACACTCTTCAACATGAGTTTGTAAGTATTATATATATGCTTTAAATTGTTGGCTATGTATATGCTATCTTAATATTTATCTTATGTTTAATTGTTCATTTTGCAGAAAGTTACCATGAATCATGCACCCTCCGACACGCCGAGAGGAGAAGTATGGGTACAAGCATGGACTTGTGGCTCTGTTGACCCAGCTTCAAGAGGAGGGAGATGCGGTAGACTTGGAGGCATTACCATGAGGGTGACATCTTCCATCTATGATTTTTTGTAGTTATGGTCATCCTGATGATTGTATTCATTGTATACAATTTGATGTTTATACTTATGGTTAGATGTTTATTCTCTTTGTTAGATGTTTATGCTATGGTCTTGCAATCTGATATAGTTATTGTGTTGAAATCAAGTTATGGTTATGATTATGTTTTTGGGTTGATGTTATGGTCAAAATTGTTTCAATTTCTCCTTGGTTTTGGTTTTGGTTTTAGGATATGGTTACGGTTCTGTATTCATATAGTGGATATGCTTTTTGGTTATGGTTTTTTAATCAAGTTATAATTATGTCTTGGTAATTAGGTTATGGATATGATATTTGGTTATTGTTTTGCAATCGAGTTATGGTTATGCTTTTGTAATTATGTTGTGGATATGCTCTTTGGTTATGGTTTTGCAATCAGGTTACGGTTATGGATTGGTAATTATGTTGTGGATATGGTCTTTGGTTATGGTTTTGCAATCAGGTTATGGTTATGATTTTGTAAATATGTTGTGGATATGATCTTTGGTTATGGTTTTGCTATTAGCTCATGGTTATGGTTTTGCAATTATGTTGTGAATATGGTAATAGTTTTCGAATTATGTTACATTTATGGTCTGAGAATCTTCATATCGTTATGGTTATGGTTTTCAAGTCATGGTACAATTATGGCTTGAGAATGTTCATATCGTTATAGTTACGATTTTCAAGTCATGTTTTAGTTATGGTTAGAAAATATTCATCTCGTTGTGCTTATGGTTTGGGAGTCGATGTTATGTTTTTGGAAGCTTGTCAGGTGGAGTGTGGTTGCTTTTGCACTCACTAGATTGTAGTACATGCAATATCAATTCCCAATCCTCTCTACCCAAAAAAAAATTGCAGGTTTGAGCGTTGATGCAAGTGCTGGTATCTGCATCAAAATGTGCCTCGGTACAAGCGTCGAAACAAGTGTCAAAATATACATGCAAAATTCTATCGTGCTTTTAGATGTGCATACCGACGCTAATAGTAGCAACAATTATTTAGACAAGCCGCAAACCGATGTGCATACCAATGCTACGATGCCCATGCACATACCAATGCTTTTCATTTTTAAAACAAGTTTTTGTGCATCGATACACGTGTAGATATTCGTACAACGTGTTGTAATGTGGGTGGGGAGGAAACAAAACACACTGCTAACATTGGAGTGAGAAGGATCTCTCATTTTCACATGGATCCACACTTTGGAGTATGTTTCATCATGCTCATATTCTCTCATTAAAGATTCCAAAAAATCACTTCAGAGCTTTGTGAAAAGAAGACAATTGATCTCAAAAATATAGATAAGAGCATCAACTACCACATTGTATCATCCTTTACAATACCTGAGATTTATGTTATACTCTTGAAGAATCTCAACCCACCCAACCTTTTGACCCTTCAAATTAATTTGTTTTGTAAATCATTTAATACTTTCATGGTCAAACACAATCTCATACTAGGCCCCATACAAGTAATGTTTCCATGTTTTCAAAGCAAACACTATTGCATAGAGTTCTATTTCATAAGTAGAATAGTTTTGTTGTGCAGAATCAAGTTTGTTTCTTGCAAATGTAATTGTCGTTACCTCCTATAGAAGGACTACTTCAATAGCATGATTTTACTAGCATCTGTTTCTAGGACAAACAATTTTTTAGGGTCCACAATAGCTAAATTAGAAGCTGTATCTAATGTGACCTTAAGAGCATCAAAACTTTGTTGTTGAGCTCTACCCCACTGAAAGGTTTTTCCCTTGTCTTTCAATTGGTCCGTCATAGGAACAACAATACTAGCATAGTTTTTAAATGAATCGTTGGTAAAAGCTTGAAAATCCCAAGAAAGTTTATAGGTCTTCTAGATTTTTGGGTGAAGGCCATCTCTGAATGACATCCACTTTGGATTTATCCATCTTGAGTCCGTTACTAAAACTACATATCCCAAAAAAGGTTTGTCATAGCAATTCAAAAATCTGCTACAGATGTTGTAAGTGCTCTTCCTCTCAAGCATTCTACACTAGAATTTCATCAAGAAAAATGATAACAAACTTTCCTAGATATGGTTTCAAGACACTATCCATGAGTGTCATGAAAGTAGCTAGCGCATTCGTTAACCCAAAGAGCATAACCAAAAACTCATAATTTCCAGCCCTTGTTCAAAAACCAGTTTTGGATATATTATCAAGCTTCATGCATACTTAATGATAATCTAATTGAAAATCTATATTCATAAAGATATGAGCAAGGGTGAGTTAATCAATAAGTCATCCACTCTCGATAATGGATACTTGTTCTTAATAGTAACCGCGTTCAAGCCACAATAATCTATGCATATGTTGTGGTGTTGTGGCACGTACATAATGTAAAATAGAAACATTCACCTCACTTTTGACACCTTTTGATGCATGGAAATAAAAGTAATCATGTACATATTGTGATATATGTTGAAGCGGCTACTACGGTCACTATCATATACATACCTTTTTGAGGATTCATGGACCTGGATGTGGCGCCTTTGCATGTTTTTTCACTTGTTAATATGCCTTTTTTGGTTTTGTGATGTACATAGACCAATATTTTCATCGTGGAACACTCGTCTCATCTTTAAAGATTGATGCGAGTTAAAACTACCAAAAATAGCAGCTAACAAACATCGTTGCAAAATTGCATGAAAAATGATTCAAAATGGAATATTGATGAAAAATGATGCATATCTATGATTTTTATGCTAAATGCAAGTGATCCCACAAATTTAGAGATGTTTTTGACTTCATTTGGGATTTTTCACATAAAAAATGGCCTTTTTGGGTTAAAAATGAGCTAAAAATGACCTAGTTTTAGTCCAAAGTGGAAAAATGGCCCAAAAATTGACACATCAGCTGAAAATTCCATGGGAAGAGAGAGAAGGCTGCTTGATTTTTAGTGAAAAAACCTGCAATTTTTCACTACTATGAAATTGCTTTCATGGTTGCTCAATCTATGTGTAGTGTAGTCCTTGCCTCTTTGCAATATTGTATCTAAGCTTGTGAGGGAGTGAATTAGGGTTTTCCCTTATTAAAATAGTGTGTGGGCTTCAATTTAGAAGCTCTTCAATCTCCAAAAATTCAAAAAATGGTCTCCATGAAGGCAGAACCTCGTGTATTCCTTTCAACTATTTGATCTTATGACTATGTAATTGGGGGCGAGGCTACATGATTCCATGAAGAGGTTTGGGTTTTGATTGGGATTTGTGTTTGTATGAGAAGTGATTTTTCATGGCTGAAACTTTAATGTTTTCAATTGATATTTTTAAGTAAAACTGAATGTGATTTGGTGATCCTTTTATCATAATCTCGACTACAAAAACAAGCAAATTCCAAGCATGATAGCAAAGAGGGTTTGTGACTTTTCTGTCACAAACTCTCTTAGAGTTTGCAACATCTTTAGGAAGAGGGTTGGTGATTCTCCATAAATACTTTTTCACAAAGTGTTTATGATTCTCGTCAAAATCTCATAGCCATACGTTTCGCACCTTCCCAGCTAGACCGCACACAGTGCCGACGTTTTTGGTGAACTGAACGTGAAGCTGGTGGGGTTGGATTTTGTGAATTGATCTACACACTTTGTTATCCATGGATGAAAATACAAATACACATCGGATGCAGTTTGATCATGTAGTCATGTAGATGTTTAAGCATTTTCCATGTATATGCAACAACTACAAGCAGTGGGACATGTATATGCACCAACAAAAAGCAATGGAAAAAGGAAAATTTCAACCATCAAAGCACTACAATCCATTGTGAAGAGAATTGACCAATTTGAAGGATAGGAGAAAACAAAGTATCTACGAGATTATATAAAGGCAATGGAGTTGAATTGAGTGTCTGAGGAAGACATGGTCAAAAGTTTTGAGTTAGTTTGTGTCCCAAAGATCAAAGACTGTATTAGGGCAATCCAAAATGCTCATGGAAGAAATTGCGAGGAATTCAAGCTTGCTGTAAAACAAGACTACTTTCTTGAGGGAGTCACTATATGTAAAATCTATATATCACGTGTATTCAAGATTATTTATAAACCCCTTAGTTGTGAACTTTTCACTAATATCCTATTAAATCTTCTAAAAAAAGTTAAGATCATTATATTTACACCCTTCTGTATGTGAAACTATGATAAAATATATAAAAAACTAATCCCTACTGTTGAACCCACGTGATAAGAAAATTTTTATTGTAGTGACCCCCCAAGACTAGTAGCGGGCAAAGAAATAGAAGAAAATTTAGAGCTTATCTTCGAAGACAAAGATATAGAGCAAGGTTTTAAGACAAGGTGGAATGATGTATAGGATACATTATTCCTATTGGCAAAAAGGCAGCACAAAAGAGATAAGATAGTGGTTATTGTTGGGCAGATATACTGCTTGCAGTTGCTACCAAAGTGAAAACTAGGCCAACAAACAAAATGTCAACCAAGGAAGGAGCTTGACTTGTAGGTGCATGGAAACAAATAGATGAATTTCAATCACCTACTTGACCTTCTAGAGACAATCACTACCAAGGGAAATCAACTCAAAGCACATTATGTGTACGCAACCGCTACCTTACCTACGACAATTATGTTCATCCAAACATCACCTAACGTTGTCGAATCTTCACGTAACTCCAGGGGTAACCTCTACACACCTAGAGGACACTACCCTAAACTTTCTAAACCAATCTACTACCAGAAAACACTTGGTGCAAAAAAGGAGTATGAAGATAGGCATGAAATTACAGATCACCAATTCTCAACATACTTAGGCCTAAAGTGTAGTTAAACTTGTTGAGAATTCAATGATGTAAATCAATCACAAAACGGATATACAGTTAGAGAGAAAACTCACTTTGAAGCACACAGGAGAGCTCTTTGCAAGAGGAGACCAAAATCGTGCAAGCTTGGTGTTGACGCGTAGCTCTAACTGTTGCTAATGTGATCGTGTAGTTGCCTCCACAATGTAGCCTTTGTAGTACGCATAGAGAGGAGAAGAAGACCTTACTCCCTCTTCGACACAAATCACACACTCATAGTACACTTATTAGAGCTCCAAAAGATGATTAATTGAAAAGTCTCCTTTAGGGTTACAAAAGTTGGCTTATATACCTCAACCTTGGAGGTATTAACTCATCAAAATTAACTCCTACTTTCTACCATGGGTTCTTCTTATCTGCATATTTAATAAGTTACAATGTGGAAAATTGATTGAGTCCCAAAATATAATTACAATTGATTCCGTCAAATTAAATAATACAAGAATGGGCTTTCCAGTTGTGGAGTGTCTTTCATCCAACACTCCCCCCTCTGCATTCATGTCATCCTCGGCATGATCTTTCCATGTGTTGAGGCCTTGTCTTTGTAGTGCCTTTGGCCCTTGTCTTATGAGTTTGCAAAATTTTTATGTTGTCTCTCTCAATGGAAACCTTGTGGCTTTAAAAACTTTAGATAAGTCTCATATCTGATGTTTCCCATGGTGATTGTAGGGCCAAATATTCTGTTGTTGTATGTGAAGAAGACGGTGTAGAAGGGTTCCTCAAACCCCTGCATGTGGTAGCTTTGCAAGAACATTAATTATTGATCAAATAAGTGCAGAACCTCCGGGGATGGTTTCTTTGACAGATCATAGGTCATTGTGGTGATAGTGTCGCACGTTGATAATAATGTTGAGTTCGGTTCTTTGGACTGCGCAAACACCTCGAGGCAATCTAGAAGAGTCTTGCATATCTTCTTGATCATCACACATGCCAGGTCAAGAGAGCCAATGAAAATCTTAATGGTATATTTTAGGGTTGTCACCATATAAGAGACACTTATTATCTCTCCCTTCTTAGGTGGTGTCATTGATGGGTAATTCAACCAGGTTGGACGTCTTTTCAAGAGCCTAGCATAGTTTTCCCATGAGTGTACACGAGTTCTTGAGACGTTGTCATATTCTTCTTGTAGATTCCCCTCCCTTGTTTGGAAAATGTTGCTTTCCTGAGCTAGTGTGAGAGATCACATTCTGATTCTGTCTAGTATTTGATGAGCGTCTGTCATAATTTCTTCATTATCAGCTACCATGTTCCTTGCCAATGATCTAGGGAGTGGGCGTGATAGTGGAATCTAGTGTCCCATACTTAGTAACACACCCATTGGAGGAGGTCTCCAAGGGCTCACAAAAGGTATCCATTGTGGCACTGATCGAATTCGTGCCAACATTGGTACTCCAAGTTGTGGTAACTGCAGTTCTAGTGCCCTTCTTTGTATATCTTGATCTTGTGGTTGTCTTTTCACTTTTTCATCTATTTGCAGCCCATGGTAGGGTTGGAGTGCCATAAACAACTGGAGAAGGATCCTCTAATGTATATCTAGCATTGAGGAGGTCTTCATAAGTACACATGTCATGCTTTTCCTTGTCTCTTGGTGTTGGTCCAGCCTGGTGTTGGTCCACTGGTGTTGGTCCAGCCTCCTATGCCTTCTTTGGAGAATCTATTTATTCCAATGTAAAGAGCTTTTGCCTTGGTGGTTGAGAGGTAGACCTTGGAGAAGGTATTGGTGGTGCTGTACTTATTCCCTCCTCCACATTTTTTTATTCCTCTTTCCCTTGTGTTGCAGGCATATCTTTCAACTTACTCTTGATATCCTGTACCTCTTTAACCATGAAGGGCTGTAGATTTTGTTGTTTTAACACTCTTTTAGATTCATCATATACTTGGAGGTAGTGATCAAACTGATACTATATTGGCATTGAAGAGTTGCCCCACATCTTTGCAGGATCTGGCACCTAGTACTCCTCAAAGTCTCCCTTAAGTGCTTGGTTGATCGTGAACTGCTCGATCAGTCTCTCAATTTGAGCCTCCTTTTGGTTGGTGGTTTCTTTTGTTTTTGCTCTTTGGTCATTGCCATTTTTTCTTTTTCCTTTGGTGGCTCTTCAGACTGCTCCTCTTGTACTATCTCTAACTTTCTCCTAAGCTTTACCTCCATATGTGGTGCCACTAGTGGTTTATCTTTTGTATCTTCTTTAAGTCTCAACACTCATTCTGGGTTGGTGGGTATGGCCGTTGTGCTCTTGCTCCAATATCTTTATACGCAATCTTTCTTAAGACTTATCCACCTCAATGTACTTTGGCTTGTCCGTTCCCATTCAGATTACTTTCTCATGTAGATATTGGGCATAAATCAATCCCTTAGGCATGCTCCTTCTCAGTGCCCATGTGATGGTGGTAACTATTGCATGTGGTTGTGGTGTATACTTTTGCAACCGCTTGTTGCATACATAGAAGTAATGATTATATAACTTGCAGATCTTTGTTGCCCTTGGATCCACTAGGTCTTTGAAAGTGAAGTGGTTTTCTTGTGAGAGTACAATTGTGAAGAATTTCAATTGTGATGATATGAGCATGATGTGTATGCAAAGTACAATGCATGTGTCAAGTTTCACCTGGTTAGAGCACTTTTGGTAGTTCTAAGGCTAATTTGTTGAGTTAGTCCTAGACTTTGCAGTTTTTGGGCATTGGACACCCTAATTAGCTCCAAATCCTATGAAACTTTGTGTGTGTCATGGTTAGAGTATGCCCAATGTGTTTGTGAATTCAAGTGGGAAGGTTCCTGTGAAAAAGTTGGCTATGAGACATCATACACGTATGATGTCTATCTTATAAACAACTAAATTTGATGCTTTGGAGTGTTTTGTGCTTGTACCCTAAGCCCTAATTGCTAGTTTTCAACTTAAAAGGTTAGATATTTAGCATAGAAACTTCTTGTTTGGCACTTCAGGCTCTGAAATGAATTTTTGCATTTGGAGATGACTTTTTGTGATGATTCTTCTTGAGCTCAATCACCCAAGCTTGTAGATGAAGTAGGGCACCTTTCCATGGCTTCGATGTAGCCTTTGGCCTTACGGATACCATTTTTGGAGATTGGTCACTCAGATTGAGTCTTTTTGTGAGGAGATGGTTGGTAATGATTTTCCTTGATGCTTGACCATATGTTTTGGTTTTTGAGGTATGTCAATGATTTTCGTGAAGTTTCGTGGCAAACGAATGCATTGTTTGGCCGTGAGATCCAAATGACGCTGTGAGGTCCCCACCCCGCCGTCTCAAACAACGGATCTGATGGTAAACCTGATGGCCACTAGATCTACAGCGAAAAAAAAACCACGTGGTTTTGGGTTCAACTAGCAGACGATCTCTCATCACCAAGTGAATTGAGTTCGAGCCTACTAGCATCGAGATCTAGTTCCACCTCGCAAGGGAAGCGTGATTAACTTATCTAGAAATCCTAAGACCCACCTTCCAAGTGGAGAGAAGTCCCAAGTGCCTTTTTCCCCATGTTTCAGAGGTGCGTACACTTGAGGCTTCGCCGCTCTTGGGGCAATGAGTAATACTAGCGTCGATTTATATCACTATGGGGACGGAGAGTTTCCGACCAATCGGGACCACCCTTCTCATAGGCATTGGCAACCCGAGCCAAGCCCCCACTTTCCACCCCATACTCACACTTCCTTTGTTACCTAATTACTACCACAATGGTTGTTCAACATATAAGTCCTTTGTTTATTTTTCCGATTCAAAAGTTCTTTAATACAGTCCTTCAACCAGTATTTCAAAGCGGCACCAAGACAATAATTCTAGTAAAAATTCACTCAAAAACTCATTCTTTTAAAGTTCCAATGCTCTGGAGGCACGAAATCCCCCAGCGAGTGTTTACTCCACCCGTTGTCGCCTAGTTGCCCATACAACTAGGTTGTCCACCGTTGAACCAGCAGTCGTGGATTCAAGAGCCCTTAACCAAGAACTCTAGCTCCTGCGAATAACTTTGTGAGTTGCCCCCTGTGATCAAGAGGGGGTTCGGACTATATCAACATTGGAATTGAAAATGAACTAGCTGAGCTAAATTCTCCCTAGCAACCAATCTTTCCTACTTCAGAGAGTATATTCTGAAAGCATTCTTTTCTACTTGAATATAAAATACAATTAATTTAAATGCCGTGGTTTCCCTTGATTTCCAACATGTTGGGAAATGTGTTTTTCATCCTACCTTATCGAATGCAATGTTGCTTTAACAAACTTGAATTAAAACTTGACCTACCTCCACAATTTCCTCGTCATTGCTCCGTGAGATGGCCGGTACTTGGTCGACCTGGCCTGGGAGCTTTTCCCTTTCCATTAGTGTTGCTTGTGCCCGCCTCGCGGCGGTCGTGCGAACCACCAAAACGAATTCTCTTTACCGGGGCCATTTTATACTCACTACTTAATTGACAACTTGGAAAAAGAGAGCTAACATTCGAGAGTAACATACAACCATGATGACGGATTAGTTTCAATAAGAAAATTCCTTTGTACGAGAGGTTAGACTTACTTCAAGACATAGAGAGACATAGAGAATCCCGATAGCACCATACTTGTTCTATGGGAATAGGCCCTAAGGTTAATTACTTGACCTAGATAATTATGAAATTCAGATTTTTACTTAATCAGTTCTACTAGAGATGAAATAGACGTGCTTAATCACTTCTTAATGCAAATAGAGAATTACAGATTTATTGTATGCATAGATGAGAGGATTTCTCCCTTCCTAATGATTAATGATGGATTAATTTCCCCTAATTAAATCCTAATCCATGAGCAATTGATTCTAATTTAATTATTTACACATTATGGAGTAATAGAATGCAATGGACCATTTCCACCTCAAAGCTGACTTGATTTTTAATCACAACGGTGACTAGTGGATGGTTCCTTAAACATGCATTAAACTCTGATTAAGAGTGACTAATTGCTTGCATGATTACTAATTAGATTAAGATTTATGCAATAGATCATAGATACGGAAAATTAGAGAGTATCTAATGAGTATTTTGACTATGATTATGCATACTAGATGCGGAATTAAGAGGATATTAGAGAGGGAATTACAACAAGCATGAATTAAATAAAAAATTACCGAGATTATGGCTGAATTCCTCTCAAAATTCTGATGCAAGGGCCTCCTTGAGACGAGAAATGGGTAGCACCTTCCCTCCTAGCTCCTCTTCCAAAGACTATGTCTGCCGGCAGCACCTCCTCAAGGTGTGTGTGTGTGTGTGTGTGTGTGTGTACTTAGTGTGTGTGTGTGAGCATAAATGTGTGCTTGTGTGTGTGTGTGTGTGTGAGCATGCTCTTATGTAGGCACAAGCTGAAAAATTCGTTTTGCCTACTATATGCATCTGGAGGAGTACTCACTTCATGCATGGCAACTCTAGTTGCATACTTACCAAGTGTCCCAACCTGCTCAAGAGCTCACTTAGTCTCTCTCTCTCTTGCATGGAAAGTAGCTCACGAGCCCTGTGAGTGTGTGAGGGCGCCCTCTTACTGCCAAACTCAGTCTGCAGTGGCCTGGAGCCAATTCCCACACAGCCCCCGAGTCAAGGTGCCTCCCCGCACAACTTTAGGAAAATTTAGTTTTAACCTCAATACGAATCAGAATTTAATGCCGAAAGTTGCTATACTAAGCTCTAACTAAGGTGTATTAACCTGGGTACCTGCCATATTTAGCAGCCCCCCGGCGTCCGAAAATGCTTTTTTTTCAAATTTTGGGTACGGGTGCAGTTTTTCGAGACGGTCAAAAATGATGGGTCAAGTGACCAAAAACTTACTATTTTTGGAAAATTTCCACAAAAAATATTTTAATTCACTTTTGGAAGCTTTATGACATTCTAAACATCATGGCATCGACAGATTTTGAAAAACTCCTAAAAATAGTAACTTTTTCCATTATGATTGTTTCATGGTACAATTGTGTTCTTTTAGCTCGGGGTCGGAGACCTTACAGACGCTTTGCGTGTCTAGCTTGATGTTCCGACCTTCTTCTGGTAGTTTTACCATAGAAAATTACTATGGTATCATTTCAACGTTAAAAATATATGCATCAAGGATGTCATCGTCTACCCCTTTTGGAGATTCTTCGTTTGACAATCTGGAAAGATGATCTGCTCAAAGATGTGTCTATCCTTTTTTAACCACTACTATAAAATCAAACTCTAGAAATATGATAAACCATCACACAATTCTCCCAGCATTTCATGGTTTGTTTACAAGGTATAGGAGGGCTTGATGATCTGTAAAAAACACAAATTTATTTGAAACAAGTAGATAATGCCAAAATTTCTTAACAGCATATATCATCCCTAGCCTACTTGCATAGCAAATTGGGAAATCCATATTTCCTTCTCGTGGTTGAGCCAAGATGCTTCCAATTGCAAATGTCAAAACATCAATATGAACATGAAAGATCTTTTCCCAATCTGGTGCTTTATTATAGAAGTGGATATAAGTGCATTCTTAAACATTTTAAATGATTCCTCACACTCCTCCATCCATTCAAAAACTATTATAAGTTTATACGGGGGTTGAGCAATGATTGCATACATGTATATAACCTCCCATAAAGCATTGTACCTATTTTGCCTTGTTTGGTCTAGGAAATTCTACAACCACCTTGATCTTATCTAGATCAATCGTTATACCATTCTCTTGGACAACATGTCCCAAGATTCTGCCTTGTCTTGTCATGAAGACATAGTTTTCTAGATTAAGGCAAATCCTATAAGTTTTGCATTTCTCAAATACTTTTTTGAGATGCTCAATGTGTTCTGTTCTGATAAGAGAAAGCTAGCTTTGGTATCAATTCTAGGACTTTCTATGTCAAGGGGTCAAGGATTGCTATCCATGTATCCCAATGTCAAAATTTCTTGAAACCTGGCACACAGAGTTCTCACTGCCTCTTGATCACTATGTGAATTTAGATGGTTTGATCCCCTTTATGTATCCCAATAGTCACTTTATCAGCCTGCTTTGTAACAACTTACACTTGATAGACTTCTCCTTGTTTGAGTCTCTCTGTGATGTTTTTTGCTATCCTTGTTTTTGGATAAAATGTTTGGGTTGGTCTTTGCTATAAGTCTGTGAGGTTATGTCGCCAAAAACTAGCAGGTGTCCATGGATCGTGATCCATGTTCCACCATATCTAGATCCCAAACTTAGTCAATTTGTTACTTGAAGTCTATGGGGTCTACCTATCCGCTTATTTATGGATTTGAATCCCTTTCACTTGACAAAAGAAAATTTTGTGGCTACTTGCGGTTTTCTGGCTTATAGCTTGTATTTTGGTGTTTTGGTCAACTTCTTGTTGTTTTTTGCTATGATGGCCTTCACAAAAGTTGTTCCAAATTATACCAGCTTTTCATTGTTCAAATCTCAAGCTCATCTACTACATGGGGTCATGGATTGCAATCCATATTCCACATCATCTAGTCATGGGATTCAGTCAACGGTATACCCAAACCCTGTAGAGGCCAGATATTCACTTAGTTTTGAATTTTGACATAAAAAAGTCAAAAGTCCCCAACTTTTGTATATTTCCAAGGTTTTTGAAGTCTTTGCCCAATTTTCTTGATTTGGTTGAGTTTTTGTGTCAGTTTTTTCCACCCAAAGTGTGTATCCTTTGATCTAGAATCAATTTGGACCCATTGGTATCAGTTTCTGCTCAAAAAGTTACAGGAAGTCATGGATCAAGATCCATGTTCTTGCACCAATCTACATGAAACTTTCTAGATCTACTCCCTACGCTTTGGTTAAGCCCTTTTTGCACTTATTTTTGAATTTAGATCAGCTTTAAAGTTTTCACCAATCAAAATTTCAAATTTTCAAAGTTTATGATCGTTTTGCCCAAATATATGGTTTCAACCTTTTTTCTTGTGATATTTTTGCCGAAATTTGATGGAGGTATTTTCTACTTACCCTTCTCCTAAGTACTGAATTGAAATATGAAACAAAAACAGTCAAAACGGTGTAAATTTGAGTCAAAACAAAAAACGGTACAACACTCTGAAAGTAATGAGAAAAATTGAAGAATAAAATTCTTTGCTATCTCACTCATAACAACCCTCTTTACCTCTCGAGAATAGATCTAGCAAGTTCTCAATTTCTAGACTCTACCAAGGACTAAACCCCATGTTTAGCTGCTTGACCGTTAAAGTGTATTGAAGTGAAAATCAAAATCAAGGTCTCAAAGTAAAAAGCTATGACTAGGTCACTCACCACCTAAGGATCACTTTCCCTAGAAACGGTGCCAATGTTAGCTGGTCGTCGACGATGGACGTCTATAGTATAGCTATCTGGTACTAACATAATATGTCAATACTAAGGGAAGTGACTTGTATAAGGCACAAAGAATCATTGAGGGTGTCAACCTCAAGAAGTAAACCTACGGAATAACACTATCTCTAGCACATGCAATTCTATCACTCTCAGATCTGGAAATCTATATATGTCCTATGTAGTGCACTACACTCAATCATCAACCTGTTTTGATACTCAAATGGATTCCAAATGCTACAAAACTTGAGGGTGATGTCCATGACACTTAAAAGCACTAACCTACAGAGTTTGATCACATTTTGAGGAGGTACCAAAATCACAATCCATCATGATCAAGGTCTTGGAAACTGCAACAGAGCATATCAAAAAGGTATCCTTTCTTTAAATCTTGAAGCATTGTAAATGATAGTGATCCATCCATTCCTTCTAGGGCAACTGTAGAAAAAGCTTTATCTCCCTTTAGATCAGGCGAGAACCTTTTTCTTCATGTACCGCTTTACAATGGTACTCATCCATGTATGTGCCCAAATCGTACATGTATGCATTGTACACTGGGAGTTTCGGGCGTGCCTTCATGTGTCTTCATGTGGGAACAATACCTTAGTAGGAGGAGAGCTCAAAGGGTATAATCTGAACGGTCATCGAGGATATGGAAAGTCACATGTATTCTTATTTAAAGAAGGTGTTCCTTTGTACGCTGTATTGGGCATTCAATCAGTTAATGCAGAATGTCTTGGGATGTGTGGATAACCCTCTCTCTCATCTTCTCTCGTCATATCTCTGTGTGTGCTATTATTCATTAAGTAAGGCTGTGTGTGCCTCTTAAAACTTGGCGACCACGCATGGAGTGGACTCCCCTTTGCTGATGAAGGAGGTGCTTAAGGAAGCAACAAGAAGAAGATGGGCATAGTCAAATTTCCATGGCGAGAGTGTTCAGAGTAACACTTTGGTGAGCCTGCGGGTTCAATTTCAACAAGCCAAATTCAGTATGTGCCAGGCCAATGCAATGAGATGGTCGCATGAGATCTGGAAAGGAGAATTTGGAGAAAGTCGGGCACGAATTGAGGGTACTGCATAATTGCCTTCAGGAATCACAGATAGGGAGTCCGAAGAGCAGTGTTATGGCGCTGAGTCTGAAGCAGAAAATGAAAGTTCTGAAAGTGGATCAACGGAGGAAACGGAACAAGAGCCTGGGGAGTGGCAGCTTATGATAGGGTGTATGGAGATGCAGTGAAACAATAGCATTTGCTTCAATCTTTGAGGAGAAATGAGAGTAGGAGTGCAGGAGCAGGAAGAAACATCACTGCGAGAGAAGCCAAGTAAGGAAAAGGGGATGGCCCATGAGGATGGTTGCAGAACCAAATGAGGCAGAGGAACCGGAATACAGCAAATTGGGCACAAGATGGGGGAAGGAAGAAGCGACTCAATGTCTGAAGGAGAAGCAGGCTGAGATGTAACACTTGACACAGAGGAGCTAGGGTCTCTCTCTTTCTGTGGCTTGCCCACTCTACCACTTGCTCTTTCTCTCTCTCTTGCTTTCACTGCATCTCAACTCTCTGTCTGCCAACATCCTCCAGAGTAGCCGACCTCGCTGCAAAGCTTATTATTTTGCTTCCAAAATAGTACTATCCATTTTAACTTGACTTTGAATTTAAGTGGCTTATCCCATACAGTGGCTTTGCTACCATTGAAAAACGCTAATTTTCAGGTGGATGAGCATGTGGATGGCAAATCTATACATTGATGTGGCAATATAGGCAGCAAGTTTGTGAGTCCAAGTTTGCGGTGGAGATTTTTGGTTTGAGTTCGGGTTGCCGCGTAGATGGAGATGATCAATCTAGGAGCAAACAGACAAAGTTCCAGTGTGCGGCCTCGATGATCATACTTGCATCACACTTCTTGAATTTCACAAGAACCAATCAAGGGATGCACTTGAGGGTTCGCACAGTCCACCGTGCGTGCCAAGTGTATGTGCCCAAACCGCACATGTATGCATTGTACATTGGGAGTGTCAGGCGTGCCTTCACGTGTCTTCATGTGGGAGCACTAACTTAGTAGGAGAACTCAAAGGGTATAATCTGAAGGGTCATCAGGGATATGGAAAGTCACATGTATTCTTATTTAAAGAAGGTGTTCCTTTGTACGCTGTATCGGGCATTCAATCAATTAATGCAGAATGTCTTGGGATGTGTGGATAACCCTCTCTCTCATCTTCTCTCGCCATATCTCTATGTGTGATATTATTCATTAAGTAAGGGTGTGTGTGTGATAAGCCTCTTAACAATCCAAACCCCCTCATCTCCCTTTTATCTCAAAACTCCTTGCTTAGTTTTGGTAGAGAATGGTCCATTAAGCTGTCATGATTTCTCTCATGGTCAATGCAAACTATCAAGGATTGAAATCGTCTTCCATCTTTGCTATTGACCCTGGCAAAGGCAGATCCGTTGCCCAATACTTTTGTCTCCATTTTCACTGCAAGATTGGTAGAAGCTTACAACATTCTCATCTTCATCCCTTTGTTCTACTTGCATCACATGCGTCTTTAAACAACTCTCTTAAGCTTCTGATTGGATAGACTCTATTAAAGCTTGTTTCTTTCTTCTTATGATATTAATGATTTCCTCATGGAACTCTCTCTTTGTAATTCCAAGTAATTATCCCAATGTAAACTCCACCTTGCTATTTAAGATCCTTTCCTATACAACTTTCTTTAAATCTGTGGCATCTTTAATATGTGATTGCAGCTTGTATGATGGGATTTTTCCTTTGCTCTTTTCTTTATCTTGATTTTTCTTTGGTGCATCATCCCTCATCAATACTTCTTATGATGGAGGCTCCCTTGACATGGTATCTTGAGAGGGATCCAGATCCTTTCTTCCTCCACCTCTAGTAGCCCTCTTTGAGGGACCTTCATCCCCATTTTCTCTTCTGCATTTTTCCTCAACGAGTGCCTTGTTGGCTCAACACTTTTCAATATAGGCATGGACTGACAAGGTATCTACAGGTTCATTCCACCTAATCTCAAGATGGATACAATCTCCAGCTTCATGCAATATTTCTTTAGTTAACTTTCCCTTTATAGCTAACTCCATTGCAGATGGCCAGACATCTTCACCATCCTCACTCACATCTTCAATAAATTTTGATCCATTGAGTATGAATTGACCAACCTTCAAGCCAAATGGTGCTGCTTTAACCATTGAGATAGCATGCCTGGTTGTTATGTGCTCAACTAGCCTTTTCATCCCTCATTTGCCGAAGTTGGTCGCCAAGGGCTCCCCCATTTCACTAATATGTATGCTTCCCTCTTTGAAAAATTCTGACAATATCTTTATCCAAGGCATGTTTAAAGCTTTCTCAGTACCTTCTTGGATAGTCTGGGTTGAGTAAAATTTGATGAGTTAATACCTCCAAGGCTGAGGTATATAAGCCAACTTTTGTAACCCAGCAGATTTTTGAATTAATCATATTTTGGAGCTCTACTAAATGTACCATGACTGTGTGATTTGTATCGGAGAGGGAGTAAGGTCTTATTCTCCTCTCTACACGTGTAACTACCGAAGGTAAATTGTGGAGGCAACTACACTAGCATGTTATCAATGGTGAGAGATACACTTCAACACCGAGCTTGCATGATTCCGGTTTCCTCACGAAGAGATCTTGGCTGGAAGCTAGGGCCAATCTGGCTAAGCAGAAACTCGAGGAGGTCAGGAGGGCAAGATTGATATCTAGGGAGACCTTCCTTCAGCCAAAGGTCTCTAATGAAATACACTTTTTTAGGCCTTAAAAATCAAGAAAAGTTGGTGCTCAATCACTCTCTCACGGATGAGAATGGGAATGCTATACAAGACCAAGACAAAATGGTAGGGATGATGCTTGATCATCTAAGACAAATCATTGGCCAACCAAAGGCTCGCTCTCATGAAGTGGATGAAGCCAGAGTGACCTTGCTCTAGAGTGTCAATAGGAAAATTCCACCAACCTAAATCCAATCGTCTTGAGATGGCCTTTTCTAAAGATGAGTGCTCGCTTGTGCTGCAAGCTCTTGGTAAGGAGAAGCCCCCTAGCTAGGATGGTCTGATCACTAAATTCTTTAGGGAGTTCTAGGATAACCTCGAGGTCCGAGTCACGTATATGGATAACCAAGCTTTTGTCAAGGACTCATTGGATCCTAGTGTGAAAAGAGGGCTTATCAAGCCTATCCCAAAATAGGTTTGTTGCTCACATCTTAAGCACTGGCATCCCATCACTATGATGTTTGTGGCATACAAAGTCATTGCTAAGGCATTGGTCCTCTCGTGGACAGAGTCATCTCCCCTCATCATCACGGGTTTATCAAAGGAAATGCTAGGATTATGTGGTCCTTTATTGAAGATGTCATGAAATCATTGGGCTTTGGGCCTCGCCTATGTCGCCTTATACACACTTTGGGTTCACATAGTCAATATGAGCTCTTGTTCAATGATAGAATTGTGGGCTCCTAGGATGCCCCCTGGACCCTCTTCTCTTTTCCATTGGGTTGCATTCTCTGATAACAATGCTCAAAGCTGCTATTGCACGGGGTGAAATTCAAGGTTTAACTTTGCGTGGCAACGCCTAGCTCTTGGCCAAGACGACTCCCTCTTCTTTTTGAAAGCCTACCTTAGGTACTGAGGAATGTGCTAGAGATTGTGCACACATTTGTTGTGTCTTTGTGGTTGAAGTGCAGTATTAAGAAGTCTAGATTGATATCCTTTAAAAAAATGACTCATTTGACCCATCAATTTGGTCAAGGGAGATTGTGTCTAAAGCTGAGGCCTAAAGGAAGGATATATTGTCATCTAGGCACCCTCTTAGGGGTGGATGTTACACACAAGACAAGGTTCCAGTGGGTCTTGGATAAGATCCATGGAAAAATGAGAAGGTGGGAGTATGTTTTGATTCCCTTCTCGAGTCAGATCAAAGTGATCAATTCATTTATGCTTCTTCATATTGCCTTCCCCAGTCCGCTAGTTGAAATTGCCGATGTAACTAGAAGGAGTTTTTGAAACCTAAAAATATTCTTATGGAGGAACATCACTAAAACCTCATCGTCATGGCAAGCAAAGTGGGAATTTATCGCTTGACCGGTGGTAAGGCGGCCTCAAATTCTAATCCTTGTTGTTGATGTTGAGGCACTGTGTGCCAAGTTGTGGTCTCAATTGTAAAACAAGGACAGTCTGGTCTATCATGATCAAGGATATGATAGACAAGGTATAACTTTTCTATAAATGTGGGCAGTAGATAGGGATCAAGGTGCACAACAAACTATTAGCCCCGAGGTTGTCTAGCTTGAGACTGGGTGGCATCACGGGTGAGCTGGTGCAAAAATGCAATAGGGAAACATGGGTATTGGAATGGGGTGAAATAACTAGATACTTCCAGAGCTCCATCTCGCATTGGTCCCCTTGGCTATCTAAAGCTGCTGGTGTAATTATCAACCCTTATTGGAGAGAAATTGCAAGAAGGATGAACAATAAAGGACTACAGTGGTTGATCCACTTTTGGGATGGAGACCGCAAGTACTGGAAATCCTCTGACCAGTTGGCTGTGCAGTTTCAAATCAATGGAATTGAGAGGTTGCTTGTCAATAGAGTTGTAGAAGGCGTGGACAACATTTTGATGCCAATCCAAGAATCTACTTTTGAGTGGAAAGCTTGGAAATGTCCCATGGGTGGCAAATTATTTAAACCTCATACCAAGGGCATTTACCAAACGTTAATCCATGAGGCGGATTGGTTCACCCCTTTGAAAAAAAATTGGAAGAAAAAATGGTCAAAATCTCAATGGTATGAGGTCATGAAGAACATTTGGAATCCATAGTGGTCTCATTTTATGAAGGTATTTTCGTGGAAGGGGTTGTGGGGGGATTTTCCAATAGGTGTGAGGATTCAAGCACATAGTATCTAGTCTGATAGATGTTCAAGGTGCAGATTGGCTAGCGAAGACCTCACCCATGTTTTCATGGAATGACTGGCAAGTAGAGACCTAGCACGGAACGTTTGCAAATGGATACAAAGAATGTGGAAGATAGGGTTTTCCAAGGGGGATATGTACCTTGGTGGGAAACAGTTTCAAAGACCCACACTTCTAATCTGCACTCAAATTGTCAGATATTGTTTCTTCAGTATATCTGGAAGTCCAAAAACTGCCATGCCGTTGATAGCAATTGTACAAGAAAGAAAGGAGTTGATATATATGTTACAAAAAAGGCAAATCTCATATGATTGGCTAGGGTGACCCTTGCCATCCAGTCGAGCCTTGCAGCATGAAGGACTGAGGTTTTGGTAATAGTACGTTATATGTACTTCTAGCTACGCTTTGATGTAACCATGTGTTGTGGTATGCCTTAGCTTACACTCACGGTGAGGACATTCCTTAAAAGCCAAGCATGCACCATTTAAGTGCATAGTCACATTTTCCCTATGGAACCTACAAATCCTCACACATGCTACTCATTCCCTACACATATGCTATACACTTGTTGGACACATGCCACTTGTGGTAGCCCACACTACCCTTGCCATTTCCATGTGTGGTGCATATTCATTCAGTCATGGATTGCACTTCTCCACATTGAGCCTATATATGGCCAATACTCAAAGCTTATAACTCTCTCTCCAATTTCAATCAATCAAGCAAGCTATTTTCATTCTACATTGTTCATTGAGCTCACTCTCTAATCTACTCATTATTATCTATTGGCTATGGTCAAACCATGAATGCCACAATGGTGCTCGGGGGATTCACTCTATATACAAAATGGGATGCCACCTGTGAGTATACATTTTGATAAAACTCCTGTATGCAACTCATATTAGGAAATATGACCCCCCTTTTTATGCTTATACAACAATCAATGAAGAAAACTATCATACCCCTATCTTACATTTAAAATTTAGGTCTCACATGATCTAACTGAGTAAAACTAGTCAAAGGGTGTCTAGCATAGCGGCTAGAAATGTACTAAGGAACCACTTATATTGATAACTAGATGTACCCTCAATGTGTCTTAGTTTGAATGTCAAACTATGTGTCCGATCAGCCTGAAATCTGGCTACTCCTCCAATTTTGACTCCTCCAAAGCTAGTGTAAATCAACCCTTGACCTGATCCAAATTAACGCTTATCTATGACCAGTTTGATGCAAAATTTGATGTGTGACCTAATAAAAAACTTCCCCTAAATTCTTTTTAGTTCTAGTGCACATCAGCGACCAATCATCACAAGTAATCAACCTGGGTCGGTCCCCCCCCCCCCCCCCCCCCCATAAATATGATAACCCCCTCTTTTATTTTTAGGCTTGGGAGATAAATTATTGGGGGCCCGCCATTAGCTTATACGCTTATGTAACTTGTAAGAAAAACCCCTCCGCTACACTTACGTGGAACGGTAAGTTTTCCATGATGAATCCCTCGGGCAATGGTGTATACACCATTTCCTAACACCATCTACCCCTCAAGGTGTGGCATGAGCTTGAGGCTGATTTTTATATTTCTTGGTGGCATTCTAATGCAATCACTCACAATTGTGAATTTTGTAACAAAAAAAAAAGATTATAATACATACAACCACTCACAACTCTGAGTTTAGCTAAAAAAGAAATATGGAGACTATACTCTTTGAATATGAAATGCCAAGTATGCACACATGAGGCACAAGATAAGAAGAGCCATAACACATTGTGTATTTGTTAAATCTAAATACGAAAGGTTACTTAGTGTTAAACAAGCACGAGTGAGACTCCCTCTGGCTCCAACAAAGTATTCGCTTGTGGTAGCAAAAAAACTATCAAAATATGAAAGTTCAATGTTGTCATTTACAATGGTGTTGTGATAGTTACATTTGAGCCACCCCACGATCAATCTCTCTCTCTCACTCTCTATAGTAGCCCTAGGCAATGGCCTACCTGGCTCACCACCCCACTCGCCATTTTTTGTAGCTACCACCACCTTACTCAGCAACAGGAACATTTCATTGATGCAACTCAATGCTATCACATCCACTAACTTAGTCCTTGAAAAGGCTTGGCTTCATAGGCACAATTTTTTATGGACGTTTGTCCTCTCTCTCTCTCTCTCTCTCTCTCTCTAGGTGGTGATCCGTGTAGGTGAACATGCACAATTTTAACGGGGAAGCATGAGAGAGAGAGAGAGAGAGAGACGAATCCAAAAAGAGACTGACCACCAACAGAACCGCATCAGCACTCTTCTCATTGTTGTTGCTATGCATAGTCTCTCTCTCTCTCTCTCTCTCTCTCTCTCTCTCTCTCTCATTCTCTCATTAAAAAAAAAGTTTGTTCATGATGACTGAATCCTAGCAGTGCATGGGGAAAGGAAGGCAACCATGCTTGGATCCGGGTAGTTGAACATGCATAATTTTAATAGGGAAGAGAGAGAGAGAAAGAGAGAGAGAGAGAGAGAGAGAGAGAGAGAGAAAAGAGACAAATCCAAAAAGACACTTGACCACCAGCTGCATCAACACTGTGAAGTTGTGTTTCTACCCCAAGTGCCCCTTGATGTGTACAACATGCACATGTGCTCACATCAAAGTTTAGAGCTCAAACTTGCACAAAATCACCACTTTCTACCAAGAACTTCCTAGAAAGAGTAAAATCCTCTCAATACTCAATCTTCATGTCCAAATGAAATGAAACTTGGTGTATGTGCTCAACACAATATGCAAAACCTAGGAGTAGGTTAATATGGATGCCATATTCACTTTTCACACATCATACACCTACTAATGAATTTTTGGCAAGATTTCATTCACAAGCATCCACAATTCTCCAATGCCTGCTTTTCAAGAACTTTTGCAAATTTTCATGCAAAAATATACTCGTAACCACAAGTTTCCTCTCTTTTCCATTTTTGACACTCCGTTGGCGAGGGATTTGTGTTTGAAAGGTGAGCCAATAATCCACGGGGCCTCTGACTGTGAGAGGTGTGAGGAAGAGAGTTGCAACAGACACTATAGTTGTAGACAAAGCTTAAAAGTGATTGTTTGAACAAGATTTTGAAGCTTGATTACATACTTACCTTATTCTTTTGGTATATCAAATAATAAGGTAATTATGTATAGTGGATGGGCGATAGACCGCTCGAGGACTGTTAACAGCATCGTTACTTAAAATAAATGCTACACATTGCTTTAACCAAACTTTTTCAGGTAATAATAGAGAAAATCAAATTTCAGTTATCTCGATGATAATAATGTCGAAGTCGATGATCATAGTATTGAGGATGATGGTGTTTTTCCCTTTGTCTTAATTGGGATGCCAAGCTTTCCTTGATGCTCTTCCTCTCCTTCGTTCCTCCTCTGCTACGTCAAGGGAGAGAGAGAGAGAGAGAGAGAGACGAGGGATAGTATTCATTATGGATTATTGAAAACCAACCAGCTCAGCTTGGGATTGAGGAATCTTGGGATAACTATGGAGTTTAGCTTCGGATTGGAATGGGCTTAGTAGCATTAGATTAGAATGCTATGGAGGCTTAGCTTATGATTAGAATGGCTTAGGATTAGGATTAGGTGGGCTATGGAGGCTTTGATTAGAATGGGTGAAGGAGGCTTTGGACTAGAAAGTTGGCTTAGATGGCTTAGAATTAGAACGGGTTATGGAAGCTTAGCTTTGCATGGGCTATGGAAGCTTAGGTTAAAGAGCTCAAGGATTGTGGCTTTTCCCCCCCGGAGAGAGAAGAAGAAAGAATGAGGCCTCGTCCCCTTTTTATACGATCCAATTTGGAAGTTTGCATGGGTAACTACCCTTGCTAATTATGGCCAACCCACTAGCGATATCGCTAGTGGGCACGGTGTTGATGACGTGGTAGGCTCGTCACTTCGATCGGTGCAAATTTCTGCTGCGAGGAGACCAAATTGGGGCACCATGGCGAGCCGAGCATTTTTTGTTTCATGTGGTGCTCGTCCAGGTACTAGGGTGCCCGTCACAAGCCTCTCTCTATGTGCTGCTCGTTGCCTTCGCTTCCATGACCCCTCCTTTTCCCACTTTAATTGCGCCCCCCCACTTAACATTGGGCGGCATATAGTGGGGCCATTTGCTTTCAACTTTGGGTGGCCTTTAGCCCTCATATTGCACCACATTTGGCATACACTTCAACCAAGGCGCCATAATTGGCATACATCTTAGGCAAAGCACTACTCCTCGTTTGTTGCTGATGACCATCAATGAGCGGCCATGGGTTTCCACAATGGACAACCATCATTGGACTCAAAAATGCATTTGCTAGTAGGGAGGGCCTTCGGTTGCTACCATACTTGGCATATATATCGACCAAGGCATTGCCGTGTTAAACCTTTCAAAGCTCATCAATATTTTAATGTGGTTTCGTGCAGGCATCACATTGGTGTTTACATCATACAAGGCATAGCATTTGTCTCCGACAGCTCCTATGGTTAGTATAAATCAATTTGAACTTCCATTAGTCAGTCATGGAATACAATTCAACTGAGGCACCAGCTATCAATGCACTACAAGACCGATAGTCTCTTCAAAGTGAGCACTTCAAGACCATGCATTTGTATCATCTTTGACTCTTTATCAACAGCTGCCCAATCCGGTACGGATCTGATACTAACTCAAGCTTCAAACTGACATAATATCTGTAGCTCCAATTAATGAGCGGTAAAGACAAGACTGTAGAGCACTTCAAGTACTCCAATTCTAA